>NW_028136031.1:0-463094 GCF_964662115.1 Mustela nivalis
CTAAATGCTTTTGTGATTTACTACGTAACTGTGTGATTTTCAAGTAAATGTCTTTTCAAAATTGTAAAAAGCATTTATGAATACCTAGAGGACTAAACATTCCTAGAAATGAACGTCAGCTGTTTTGGTTGCAAGGACAGTAATGGAACAGTAGGGTGTTGCCTCTTTGACAGCCGGTCCGTCTCTTCTTGCTGGTGGAGCCACATTTGGTTTGGGGGTTTGGCCCCATTCCTGCTCAGGGTGGGCCTTGGTTAATCTAATGCCAGTCAGAATAATCTTTCCTCTTGGTTCAGGGGAAGACATGTGGCTTGAATTATTCCAATCAGGCTGAAACTCCCAAGTCTTTACTAGTGCTTAGAGGAAGAAAAAGTTTCTCTTCTGTGCCTTGTGGTAGGAACATTGATACGAAGCCTAGAATAACTGTAGCCATTGGCTACCAAAAAGAAAGCCAGCCTAAGGTCTAAACCAACGTGCACAAAAGAAGAGAAGAGAAGAGAAGAATTGGAGAAAAATGGAACCAGAGCCCTGATCAGTCTGAGTTTAAAATGCATTATACATCTGGATTTCTGCTTGTGAGAAATTAAATTAAAGAATTTAAAAAAAATTAAAGAATTAAATTAAATTCTTTTTAATTTCTAGGCCATTTTAAGTTAGAATTTCTATTATTTCCAACGTAAAGCATCCTGATTTGTACATAATGTGCCTTATCTACCCTTCAAGAAGAGTTAAACTGTCAGCGTTCTACCTTAGTCTCCTCGTGGGTAAAAGGACTCTTGCCATAAAGCCATTTTGCTCTCTAAATATTTCGAGATTTTTATCATTCACCAAAGGGCTCTCATGGAGCCAGAGCTTTTGTTGCTATCAGGCTGAGGGCCACAACTTTGAGAAATTTCCTAAGAAGCAGAAAAAGCAGATCACAATTACAAAACAGATTTGGGGCAGGGCAGGGCAGGCCAGGGCTTGGCCCGCAGGGCAAAAGACTATTTAAACAAGTATCTGGGAACCTGTAGGACTGTAATGTCTGCTTCCTGAGTCTCATAGGAAAAATGGCTGTCTTGCCATGGTCAAGTTTCTGTCCCTTGCTGTGTATGTGGAAAGACTCAGGCCACAGTAATTATGACATGTGGTTAAATATTTAGAAATTACATATATTGGGCATCAGGGAAGATTTAGGAAACCTCTGAAGTTATGTTTTTCTTCTAAGTTCCCTGGCCCTACTTTTCTTCTTTTATTTCATTCCCTAGCTTTCAACCAGGTAGTCGATCTTCACTGCCTTTCAAGATCTTTCTTTTGGGAAATACTGAACATCAGCCACATACCCTTCAGTATAAATAATGCAGGATACTAGAATCTCAGTTAGAAAATTCTTACATTTTAACTACTCTGTAGCGACCTGAATCGTGGCTCCACAAAATATGTATCTACCTGGAATTTTGACTGTGACCTTATTTGGGAAAAGGATTTTTGCAGGTGTAATTAAGTGAGATCTGTATGGTCCCTAAGTCCATGGACAGGTATCCTCATAGGAAGAGGAGAAGACGCAGACAAGAGTAGGGAAAAAATGGGAGGCCATGTGGTGATGTAGGCAGAGATTGGAGCTGCAAGCCTCAGCCCACCAAAGACCGCTGGCAGCCACTAGGGGCTAGGAGAGAGGCACAGGCTCAGAGGGAGGCTCCCAGAGGCTCAGAGGGAGGTTCGGCCCTGCTCACACCTGGCTAGTAAGAGAATCAATCTCTGTTGTTCTAAGCCCTCCAGGTTGTGGTAATTTGTTATGACAATCCTAGAAAACTAATAAATACTCTGTCTTCCAGTTTGTCCTTGGGTTCCTTGTGTAAAATTTCCTCAGTGACTGTCCACTCTGCTTGAATATATCTGGTGGTTGGAAACTCAGCTTCATCCAGCAGGACCCACCCCATATTCAGATAGCGCCGGTGTGTTGCTGCCTTCTACATGCAGCACCATTTGCTCCCACTGGCTTGCTGTCAGTCCTTGAAAAGGTCCAGCGTTTCCCTGAAAGCCTCAAAGCCTTCGTCTTTGGTGTTTCATCTTCTCTTTGCCAGGTCATTCAGGTTTCAGCTTAAATATTGGCCCCCAGGAGACAACGCCTGAGCACACACACCTGCCTCGGTTAGGTGGGCCCGAATCTCCCCCAGGGGCCTGTTTATGTTCCTCACATATCCTGAAATTCGTGCCTCTGCTCAGTCCAGTCACTGATTTGTACGTGCAGTGTCTGCCCCATTAACGGGAGCCCTGTGGGTCAGGGGCCTGTTTCCTTCCTCATTGTATTGCTTAGAACGGATATTGTATTGTGTAGAAGGAAATGCAAAATTTCACTTATTGTGAGATGCACCTTTTCATGAAAATGAGATATATTTGATGTAGTGTGACATCAACACAAATGAACCTTTCTCAGTTATTTCCTGCTCTCCTCCATGCTCTTTCAAACTGTTCTCTTTCCTCGTTGCCTCAAGGGAGAAGCCTGCCTGGAGGGAAAGCAAGGAAAAAAAAATACTAAAAGCCTTTGGATTCTGTGTTTCCTCAAAGCAGAATCATTAAAGAGATTATGCCAGGTGCCCAGGAGGCAAAAACATCTCTCTGTGAAGACGTGGTTCAAGGCAAGAGCCAGAGAAGCAGTTATAAAGGTAAAAACCAGGATGACAGGCATGCAGAGGAGCGGGAAGTCCCTGATCAAGGGTCTTGTGCCTCTGGTGGAAGGTCCTGTGTGCCACACACTCCTTTAAGAGTGTGATGGTGGGATAAGAACAGAGATCCAGATGGAGGCTGTGACTCCTTGCCCTGGTTCTGCAGTTAGCAGCTATCCCAGCAAGGATGCGGGGAGTATGGACCTAAGAGTTTCTGCTTGTAGCCACTGTGCCAGTGCGGCCTCTCAGCAATTTCAGAATATTTTGGGGGACCTACGATTGGAAGACCTGTGGTCCGCTTTGCAAGGTGGAGTCCTGGGGAGCAGCAACACCACACGCACTACACACACATTTGTGACATTTCTAGGCAAGTAGGGTAAGAGATAGGCTTGCAGAGTTTGGTGTGGTCTCCCCATGTCCACCATGGCACAAAAGCAGAAGAGAGACCTATGACCCCTTCTTTTAACATGGCTCAGGTGTGGTGCAAAAGGCCAAGGAGGTCACATGGGCTGCAGCAAGGGCCAGTGCTGCAGCCACACGGCTCATGGCCAAGGCTGAGAATGGGAAGATCTTTGCATGGAGGCATTGAGGACTAGACATCCCCTCCGTGCCTTGTTCTACTAGAACTCAGACACAATTTCAGGGAATATGGGAAAACCTCAAATTAATATCCCATTCTCTACAAAACTGGCCTTTTAAATAGAAATTCATTTGGGTAATTGAGAAGCTAAGTTATCTTTTTTGTGTATCTGAGAGTTCAAGCTCTGTATGGATAGGCCTTTCAGTGAACCTTTATTAAATAAATGATTGACACAAATATATTGAATAGAAATCTGCTTCCTATAACATGCACACATTTATTCTGGTTCCATTCCTCAGGCCACACAGAACTAGTTGAATCCCTTTTCTACCAGAGAACTCTCATTTGCCAAACCAGTCTTTGATGCCCCATCAGAGGGCCCCATGTCTGTCATACATTTTTAAGGTCAATATTATTAAAATATAATTTAAATACGGTAATATGTACCCATTTTAAGCATATAGTTCGATAAAGTTTGACACGCGCACACCTGTGTATTTGCTAGCACAAGAAAAACAGAGCACGTTGCCATCACTCCCCATATTCCCACAAGGCCTGTTGCAGTCACCTCCCCCCCACCCCGTATTGGCCTGAGGCAACCACTTTTCTGCTTTCTGTCACTCTAGATTAGTTTGGCTGTCCAAGAATTTCATATAAATGGAATCATATGTCTTATTTCAAGTTGCTGTAAAATAAATGGAAAAGCCAGAGAAACGCCATCAAAGAGAATGGGTATCACTGAAATGAACCTGCTTGGCCAGCTGGCCTGGCACTGCCTGAATTGGAGACAGCCGTCTTGTGGAGCTGCCATCAATCACATCCTTCCTCACCTCACATTCTCCCTGCCCTCCCTTCTGTGTGGTATTCGCTCCGTATTCACTACCATTCCCTTTCCTCACTCTTGGAGCTCTGTTGGACCACATTGCCAACTGGGAAAGTAAACAACAAATGACACCCCTGGAAAAGCATCTTTGCTGAAGAGGTTGCTAATCTTTGGGGAGAAGCAGACAGGAAGTACATCCACCCGGCTCTTACTGACATCCCAGATAATGTAAACTCCCCATTTCCTCTACAGCTGCCTCAGGAATTGGCCTCTCTGACACAATGAGGGAAGCTTCAGTTTCTCATTATTTAACAGCTGGACACCCCTTTGCTCTCCTGGCTCCTAGTACTATCTTTCCTTCCCTTGTCAAGAGTTTTGTTTTCTTTTAAAAAAAAAAGGAGGAGGAGAAGAAGAATTTTGTTTTCTTTCTTCATCTTGTTCACCTCCAGGTTGAAAAGACTGTGAGAGAGAGAGATGGTCTAGTCTTTCAATCATTTCCTCTTCTCCCTAAATCTGTCTGGTCCTTTGTCCATATGCAGAACTTTTTTATGCCTGGGAAGACAGAAAAAGTCTTCTAGAATACAGCTATCAGTTGACATACTGTTGTTATTCTTCCCAGTAAAAGCACTTGCACAGGAGAGTAGCTGGCATTAATGGAATATATCTGCAGAAAACAAGTATGCAATACATACAAAGCAGAGAACGTTACCCTTTTCTGATTCTCTGGAGCATCTCAACACAGGCAGGAGAAATGCACGTGCCTCACACAGTCTGTGGCTTGGACTAGTGGCTCTCAGAATGTGGTCTCCAGACCGGTGGTATCAGCATCACCTGACATATTTAGTTATCTCTTGCTGTATAATAAGTAACTCCCAAACTTAGTAGCTTTAAATACCAATAAACTTACATTATTTCACACAGTTTCTGTTGGTCAGGAATTTAGAAGTGACTTAGCTGGGTGAACCTGGTGCAGGGTTTCTCATGAGGTTGCAGTCAAGGGTCTCCCAGAGCTGCAGTAATCTGAAGGCTCAACAGGGGCTGGAAGCTAATGCTTGAGGAGAGAGAATGAGTGTGAGAGCAAGCCTTGTCTTGAAATCACATCCATCAAATATAGTTAGAATTGAGTCACTAAATCTAGTCCATGTTCAAAAGGATGAAAGTAAGACCCCTTTTCTGAAGGGAGGAATGTCAAAGAACTTGTGGACATTTGTTGAAAGTATTGCATCTGGTTGAAAAATGCAAATTCTTGGGCCCCACTCTAGACCTACTGAATCAAAAACTCTGGGGTTTGAGTCCACCAATCTGTTTCATAAGCCTATGGGTGATCTGATCCTGGCTAAATTTGGGGTACCATCAGGTGAGAAAACCTCACCTCACTTTTGGGTAATTGCAGTGAAGCCTTACCATCTAGGGGTACCTTTTAGAAGCTGGATATTAATGTATTTAATGAAAGACATTAGTCTTATTTCTAGTTAATCTACAGCAAAAGTGGGATAGTAGAATAATGCCCCCCACCCCAAAGATGCCCTCAGCCTAGAAAGCTATGAATATGTTACCTCCTAATTTGTGGCTATGATTAAACTAAATCTCTGAGTTTAAAGAGATTATCTTGGATTATCCAGATGGGCCCATGGTAATCACAAGGGTCCTTATAAGAGGGAGGCAGAAGGTTGAGAGAGAGAATCAGAGGAGAAAATGTGATGATGGAAACAGAGACTGGAAGATGCTATACTGCTGGCTTTGAAGATGGAGAAAGGGGCATGTGCCAGGGAATGCTTACAACCTTGAGGAGCTAGGAAAGTGAAGACCAGCTCTTTCCTAGAGCCTCCAGGAGGAAAGCAGCTTTGCCTGCCTTGAGGTTAGCCTGCTGAGACGCAATGTGGACTTCTGACCTCAGGAACTAGAAGAGAATTAACTTGTGTGATAGTAATTTGTTAAAACAGCAAAAGGAAGCTAATACAGAGGGGGTTTTGTCTGAGCCTTCCTTTTGGTGGAACAGAGAGGAGATTAAGAAGAGGGGGTGCTGGGCTGCCTCAGATGTTTCCACAAGGAGAGTAGACATACATTTTATTGCAAAATCTATCCTTGTAGTTTCACCTACAAAAGAGAAATGCTCTAGAACTGCTCTGTTTCGTGTACTAGCCACTAACCATATGAGGCCATCTATATTAACATTTAAATTAATTAAAATTATATAAAATTAAAAATTCAGTTCCCAATCCCACTAGCCACATTTTAAGGGCTCAGTAGCCAAACATGGCTAGTGGCACAGACACAGAACATTTCCATCATTGCAAAAATTTTATCAGACAGCACTATTCTAGAGTCTTTGATTTTCTTCAATTTTAAATAAACTTTTTCAAAAATCTTAGTTCCACATCATGTCTGTGAGTCCATGGACTCCTTTAACTCCTTAATTTATATTTATTTGTAGTGCTTATTAAGTAGGCTTTAAAAATTTGTGCCTTGGGACACCTGGGTGGCTCAGTTGGTTAAGCTTCTGCCTTTGTCTCAGCTCATGATCTCAGGGTCCTGTGATCAAGCCCTGCATAGGGCTCTCTGCTCAGCAGGGAGCCTGCTTCCTCCCCCCAACCCCGCCTGCCTCTATGCCTATTTGTGATCTCTGTCTTCAAATAAATAACATCTTAAAACAAAAACAAAAACAAAAGCCCCGTGCCTGAAGGGCAAGGTCTCCTGGGGATTAACAGCTTCCTTAGGGACCAGAACTGGGGGAAGTATGTCTTCGTGTTCATGTGTGAAAGGGGAAGATGGGAGAAGAGGACCTGCACCCCTGCCTTTACTAGAACAACTTCCTTCATTGTATTTATCTACTGAGCTCAATGCCATTCCATTTGAAGAAAGAGTCCTTTTTTTTTTTTTTTTCTTTTAATTTGACAGAGAGAGAGAGAGATCAGAAGCAGGCAGAGAGGAGAAAGCAGGATCCCTGCTGAGCAGAGAGCCCTATGCAGGGCCTGGATCTCAGGATCCTGATAACGTGACTTGAACAGAGGGCAGAGGCTTAACCCACAGAGCCACCCAGGCGCCCCTGATTCCATGGTTTTAAAAAGAAGAAAGCTGTTAAAACCTTAAGGTTGAATGGAGGGTATTATCCCACTTCTCCTTTGTCTCCTCCCATAGTCTCCTGGAAATTATTTGGACAAGGTTCCTTCTAACTGAAGACTATGACCAGAAGCAATAAGCCATTTGCATTTGAATATTGACATGGATTCATTGTATGGAGTTTCTGTATTTGTGAAGATTTCTTTTAAAATTGATCCAAAAATTATTTTAGCGGTTGCAGTTAATTTGGAAAGCAGTTTATTAGGTTGATAATTTTTCTCCTAGGATTAATGCAACTATTTTATATTTCTAGTCCAGAAACATCATATTCTATCTTATTTAAACACACACACACACACACACACACACACACACGTACTTTAGAGAACACGCTGTACTTGTCTGTTGCAGTGAAGTTTTATAGGACTCCTGGCCAAAACCAATAAACTTTGGGTAAAATGAGAGGACCTTTGGAAGTGTCTTCAAACCATATAATCTTCAAACCCTAAGCGACATCTTAGCAGAGCTCATAGCCCCCCTGGTTCAGGAGAAACTGGATGAATAAGTGGTAGGAGCCTCAATTTTGATAGGTGAAGCTACTATGCTTCTTATATTTTAAGCACTAAAAGTATTGAATGGGTACAGATCACACTTATTGCCTCTGATGATAATTGTACTTTTATCGGCTGCAGTCTTGCATTAAACATATAAAGTCGCCAACAAGAGCAGAATCCCCAGGAATGGTGACCATGCCTATGCTTCAGCTCTCCTGGGAAGAATAAGCATTCAGCAATGCCCTGCTGGGCACAAGAGCCTGTCTCTGGAGCTTGCCTGGGTCACTGCCTCCCTGAAAATCCAGGTTTGTAGATTAGTAGAGCTCTGAAGTTCTTTAATAATGTGATGGCTGAAAATAATTAAAACCAAATAACGCTGAATTTTAAGGCAAGAAGGAAAATTTGTCATGTATGATTGTAATAACAGAGAAATTAGACCGCATTAATAGCAGTAATTACTGCCGTTTAACCGTGAATGCATCTGTATCCGCGTGTGAATGAGAGCAAGTCTCATTGCAAAATGCCATGGAGTAAGGTAATACTCCATGGAGGTGGATTTTCTGCTGCTGAGGAAGCAAACACCTAGGGGCTCCTCATTTCAAGGAACCCCTTCCAAGGCCCAGGAAGGGGCCTTCGCAATCTGATTACCTATTCATATATTTTATAAACCTGGAAAAGTGCAATTATTTTAGCTGGAATCTGTTAAGACTGCCATTTGTTTCCATACCTGCTTTCTCAACTCTTGGGTAGGGTTAAGGTGGTCTGGGACATTTGAGGGATCCAGCTAAGGAAGGATGAGTTGGGGGTGCACTTGCTTTGAATTTAGTAGGATGTATTGATGTGGGTCACTCCAAGGAATCTAGTAAATCAGAGTTCAGAATTTTTCTCATTTCCATAGAACTTCTCATGGATGGGTTATTAAAGTAGTTGGTAAGAAATCAGAAATAGGAAAGAAGAGGAAAATGGAAAAGCTTGAAGGAAGAATCTGTCTCTGAATAATCAGTCCTGTTTCGATAACCAGCAGCACTTAGGAATTCCGCGTGCTGGAGTCAAGGGCTTTGGAATACAGTTGTGTTCAAATTTCAGTTGTGTCAAAGGCTGACTGTGTAATTACAGATAAAATATTTTTTCATTGGATCTGTTTCCTCACCCATTAATGGGGGTACAAATATGTACCTCCTATGGTTGCTGTGACCTTTAAATGCTATAGCATATATGTACAGAATATACACAATAGGCCTCTTTAAATTAACAGATTTTTTTTTAATCATGCCATGGAATATTCTCTTATGGTACAGTAAATTTGAATATCTGATGTTCTAAGCAAGGGAAAAGATCTCCTGTAGAGATTGTTGAAGTTGGGAGGAGATGTTTTAGGGAGGAAACTGGGGCTCTGCAAAGAAAGCTATGACTTGCACTTGAGGGAGTGACAGAACTGGTCTTAGAACCCACACATCCTAACCCGGAGTATAGTCAGAATAAGTGTGTCTCCTTATATTGAAAACAGATCAAAAAGTAAGTGCACTGCACAGAAGGCTGTGCACGAAGCATTCCAGGTACTAGGAAACAAAGGTAGTTATCTTTGATCAGTGCCAGGAACTATACATAGTTATCATAGTATCATATTGTCAACCTTGCCACTGCCCAACGACGTAGTTGCAATATGGCCTCATTCTACAGATGAGAAAACTGTGACCTGGAAGAGTAAAATTTTGCTCAGGGTCAAACAGGAACAAATGACAGAACTCGAATTCAATCATAGGTCTGTATGTCCCCAAAGCCACGCCCTTTGCCCTATTTCATACTGTCCTTGAGGACTCAGACTGTGTCCACGCAGGGGTGTCTCCATCGCTGACCAAATTGTGACGGCAAAGCTACCCACTGCAAGCTATTTTCTCCCCTTTGATTGCAATCCTGGTGATGGGGCTGGAGAAACCCTTTTTTGTTCACCTGGACACCACTAAAAGAACCTGTCAGAGATATATTCATGATTTCCTTACAGAGGCTTATAAACTGTCACAGTTTTCTCAGAAATCTTTTTATAAAGTCAAAGAATTAAAGGAAAAAACTCAGGAATGTGTTTGACATACATCTGAATCCCAACTGCAAATTTCTTTCATTTAAAAATACCTTGGTTCAGTGGTTCTCAACTTTGGCTTGACACTAGAACAACTTGGGAAGCTTTAAGATGATTCCATGCCCAGGATCCACTCAAGACTAAGACAATCAGAATCTCTAAGAGTGGGGCTCAATAGTGGCAGTTTTTAGCAGCTCACCAGCTAGTGTATTACTGCTAAGGTTAAATATTGGGTGACCTTCCTCTATAATCCTTTCTAATGCTAAATTTCTGACACTCTCTGAAAAAAAAAAAAAAAAGTGCTCATTCTTTTTTAAAAGAATTTTTTGTTGGGGCACCTGGGTGGCTCAGTGGGTTAAAGCCTCTGCCTTCAGCTCGGGTCATGATCGCAGGGTCCTGGGATCAAGCCCCGCATCAGGCTCTCTGCTCAGCAGGGAGCCTGCTTCCTCCTCTCTCTCTGCCTACTTGTGATCTGTCTCTGTTAAATAAATAAAATCTTTAAAAAAAAAAAAAAGAATTTTTTGTTAAATGCAATTTAGTTACCATGTACTGTATTACTAGTTTCAGAGGTAGAATTTAGTGATTCATCGGTTGCATATAACACCCAGTCCTTATTACATCAAGTGCCCTCCTTAATTCCCATCACCCACGTACCCCATCTTCTACCCACCTTCCCACCAACAGCCCTCAGTTTGTTCCATATAGGTAAGAGTCTCTTATGGTTTGCTTCCATCTTACTTTATTTTTCCTTCCCTTCCCTTGTGTTCATCTGTTTTGTTTCTTAAATTCCACATATGAGTGAAATCATATGGTATTTGTCTTTCTCTGACTGACTTATTTCATTTAACATAATACCCACTAGTTTCATCCACATTGTTGCAAATGGCAAGATTTCATTCTTTCTGATAGGTGAGTAACATTCCTTTGTGTGTGTGTACCACATCTTTGTCCATTCATTTGTCAGAGGACATCTGGCTATTTCCATATTTTTTGCTGTTGTGGACATTGCTGCTATGAACACTGGGGGGCATGTGACCCTTCAGATCACTATGTTTGTATCCTTTGGATAAATACCTAGTAGTATAATTGCTGGATTATAGGGTAGTCCTATTTTTAACCTTTTGAGGAACCTCCATACTCCTTTCCAGAGTGGTTGTACCAGTTGGCATTCCCACCAACAGTGTAAGAGGGTTCCCCTTTTTCCATATCCTCACCAACATCTGTTGTTTCCTGAGTTGTTAATATTAGCCGTTCTGACAGGTGTAAGGTGGTATTTTATTGTAGTTTTGATTCATATTTCCCTGATGCTGAGTGATGTTGAGTACTTTTTCATGTGTCTATTAGCCATTTGTAGAAATGTCTGTTCATGTCTTCTGCCCCTAGAATTGCCTCATTCTTAACTGAGATCCTTTCTATGATAGCTGAGTTTCTCTGGAAATTTTACACAGCATGGAGGTGGTGGTTAGCAATTTTTTCTTTTTTTTTGGAAGGACACTCTGTTACTATATTATTGAAAGCTTTAAAAACTGTATAGTCCTTCATCCAGCATTTCAGTTTCTTAGGACTTTACCCCAAGAAGAATGAAGAGATGTCTGCAAAGAATTGTTTGTGGAAGTTCATTAAAACATTATTTATGATAGCAAATTTTGGAGACAGCCTAGGTATCCAGTACTGAGTGAAGGTGATTGAGAAAGCTACAGTGTATTTAAAGGACAGGATGCAACTATTCAGCTTCTATTTAAGTTCATGTTAACCAGTGCAGGAAATACTGTAGTAGGAAGAATATGTCAGTTTTTGGTTATAATACATGTGTTTTTCATAAGCATGGGGAAAAATATTGAGCTTAGTTTCAAACATATTAAGTCATGAGTTGTTATCTTGGATGTTTGACTTCCGCCTGTTTCTCCCCCACCCCAGCTTTATTGAGATATAATTGACATATAACATGACTGACTTTTTAAATGCTCTTTTGGGTTTTTTAAATTTTTTGTTTTGATTGTTATTATTGTTTAATTGGAAACAGTAATAAAGTAGTCTATAGAAAGTGGTAGGTTAAAAGGCAGTCTAGAAATGTGTGTGCCTCTGGCTTACTTAACTTCCGTGCATTACTTTTCATGGCAAACTTAGCTAGCTAGTATTTGCTGGAACAACTGTTCAGCTGTCTTCAGAAAAGAACATTCTCCAATTTTGTTATTCACAGACTAGAACATTCTTTCTCTTTTTTTAACCATCCAGATACCCTTTGACTAAAGTCAATATCTAAGGTCAAATGAGTGTTTAGAAGGGTATATCTGCTAGACTCTCAGAGACTGGGAGCTGCTCTAAGGAAAAGCTACAAGATAGCATTGAACATGGCCCTAAAAAAGTATTTGTTGAATGAATAAATAAAGAATATATTTGTTAACACTCCTAGCAGGAAAAACAGTAGAGAAAATTATGTTTGTGGCTTTCAGAGGAAAGAGCAAGGATTTGTATTTGTGTGTGTGGGTGGTTTTTTTTGTTGATGTTGTTAATAGCTGCACTATTCCTTTAAGAACTAAGGTGTCCAACAGAGCACTCAGCAGGGAAGTAGAGTAGTGCTGCAGAAGCTCAGAGGGAGCTCTGAGGGTGAACAGACATTCCTGTGGATTCCTGTCAGAGCTAAGTGCCCTGCCCTATTTCATGATGGCATTTAACGAAAGTAACACTAAGCTTGGATACTGGAAATAAAGCCTAAAGTTTTAGCTGAGGTACACAAGGAGATGCTGTAAGAATTAATATGCTGCTAAGTTCAGATGTGGCTGAAAAGAGGAGGAGGCAGGGGCAATGACCGTTTCATGGCAGGTTCTCCCTGGCAGAGTTTCGTTCTAGTGTCTGCCTCTGCCTTCAGCTGAGGTCATGATCCCAGGGTCCTGGGATCCAGCCCTGTGTCAGGCTCTCTGCTCAGCGGGGAGCCTGCTTCCTCCTCTCTCCTGCCAGCTTCTCTGCCTACTTGTGATCTCTGTCTGTCAAATAAATAAATAAAATCTTTACAAAAATTAAAAAGAGCTAACCTCCTGGACACTGGCTTCAACAAAGGCATTTGCCAGGCACAGGTAGGAAACATAGGCCTGAGAAAAGGGCTGACCTCCTTGTGAACACACACACCAGCCAAGGGCGCTCTATGCCCTGCAATGCACAGAAGTGCATGCTAGGAGTAAACTCAGGGTGAAAGGTGTGTTAAGAAACCACTCTACCAACCGCATGCATGCTTCCATACATTCTGGGACATGACCAGTTTAGGCTTTCAGTGGAAATTTTAGCATTTCAAAAGAACCATTGTTGGGTGTCTCACATAGATATACAACAGTAAAACTAGATAGATTCCATGTTTACCACTAAATTTAAAATTGGCGGGCAGGGGGGTAGGGGGAGGGTGGTTGGGTTATGGACATTGGGGAAGGTATGTGGTATGGTGAGTGCTGTGAAGTGTGTAAACCTGGCGATTCACAGAGCTGTACCCCTCGGGTTAATAATACATTATATGTTAATAAAAATTTTAAAAATTAAGAAAAAATTTGTCTCTGAAAATTTTGGGAAGCTTTCAGCCAAGAAATTCATTGTGGACTAGTGAAACTTGTGGCATGGGTCTATGTTTAAGGCGTTTTGCATCAAAAACTTCTTTCCTATTTCCTAGGGTAAGATTCGATTCTAAAAGAAATGATAAGGAGGGAAGACATTGATGAAATTTTGATTTCAAACTTCTTTACTTTCTGGAGTCTGGAAATAGATTATATAGGCGGAAAAATGCCCCACCCCAAGATGTCCACATCCTGATCCATAGGACCTGGAATATGGTACCTTCTATGGCATATGTGGTTAAATTGAGGATCTTGAGTTAGGGAGATTTTTCTAGATTATTTGGATAGGCCCAAATTAATCAAGGGAGGTTATGCTTGTGGAGCAGGGTCAGAGAGGTGCAACCTTGCTGACCTCTAAGATGGAAGAAGGGGCCACAAGCCAAGGAATGTGAGCAGCCTGTAGAAACTGGGAGAGACAAAGACATGGGTTATTTCCTAGAATCCCCAGAAAGGAATGCAGCCCTGGAAACATCTTGACCTTAGCCTAGTGAGACCCTTGTTGGGCATTAGAGAATGCAAATTCATAAATCTGTGTTGTTTTAAGCCACTAAATTTGTGGAGATTTGTTATTATTACGATAGAAAACTAACACACAGCTGAAATTACATAACTTCCATTAGTCACTTTTATTGCATATTACAGATTTATTATATATTTAGAATCAAATCCTATCATAGCATTTTAAAAAATGTAATATTAATATGTTGGATCTTGAATCCTAGTTTTCTTCTCCTTCTGCTCTTCAGACTGGTGTGAAAAAGGAACCTGGAATTATTTCCCAGGAAGTACCTCTTTCCAAACCCAAGAGATGAGGAACGTTGCTGTGCATAAGGACATGCCTGGTAAGATTTGAGGTTGTAATCATGGGAACTGGGCCATATAGAGCAAGATGTAAATCCCTGAAATCATTTGTAATGAAACATAAACATTGAGTTAGCATGAGGGCCACAGTTTCTGGGTGGTTGGTTCTGACTTTGGCAATCAGGATTTAGAGGGAAAATTTTCCAGTTTTAATGGGCTCCAGATGTTCTTGTCCCAGCTGAAAATGTTTCATCATTTATGGTTAATATTTTTGTCAGCAGCAGAGTTTTGTTGTAATATCTTCAAATTGGTGATAGTGGTCGTTAGTCATCAAACAGGCTCCAAATTGAGAGTTTAATCTTGGGATCACTTTAAGCACCCCAGCACACTCCATTTAATTAAGAATTACTTAATAGTTATACTAGAATTTTGTTTGTGCAATAATGGACTACATGATTATCTGATGACAACCAGTCACTGAAATTAGGTATGAATGTGCTGTTCTGTTTTAACAATGGCTGGCATCCTGGCCAGGGTCTAGGAGAAGGAACCAAGGATGTCAGATAGCCATCATGTTGGATAAATAAAGAAGCAAAGGTTTATTGTAAATTATAGTGAACTTCTTCATCATAGAATTTAGATTAAACTCACATCAGTTGGGGAACATTGAAGTGGTTACTTCTGAGAAGCACTCAGGAAGTTCAGATGAAAGAAAAAAAAGAGACAACTTCTGTTTTTAGTACAATAATGTCATGACTACCTACACTTAATAAAAGGTAATTCTCCAAGCTCTCTTCTAGGATATGGTTGTAATTATGTAAATAGTCTAAAACTCGGCACGTTACTTACATTCACGCTTTCCTTTCCTCTGATGAATGAGAGGAACACTGTTTACTTTTCTAGAAATCTTTTCTGGGAATCACTAGCTACGCACCATCTTGAATTCATAAGGCAGGGAGTGCAGGGTGTTTTTGGTGATTGTGGTGGGTTATGCTATAACAGGACCTGATGGAATTAGTTACATTGCAAAGGTGTTTGAAAGGCCTGTTGTTACTTGCTTACTTAGAATGGGCTTGATTTATAACTTGCTAATATGTCCCATCCAGGTCGCCCTGGAGCTTTGATCGGTACTTCTATGGTGCTTACATTCATTGGTGTAACTAGATAATTTTTGAGGTTTACTTGCCAGGACATACAGTTTCATGGTTAACTAGGAGCCTGGATTATAGGCCCTCACACCACTTAGCAAAAGAATAATTTGTGGTTACTGACAAATAATAGAATCTCTTTAGGCCTTTGTCTTTTTTTAAATGATAAATCATTTTGCCTTTGTACTATATCATCTGTCAGCAGAATGCTTGAGGAGTTTCATTGCTTATAAAGTAAGGGTCCTTTGCTGGAATGCTAGTACCAAAGAAAGATGTCGCTGAAGATTCTAAATATGTGTGCGGACTGCTCACCGGGGAAGACATCATGCTTTCCTCACATTTCCATTCTCCTCCTCATTCGGGGTCCAACAGATACGGCATCCGTAGAAGGGAGATGCAGTCGCAGTGGGTCCAGCCCACCCAGAGTGACTGGCTCACAGCTAGAATTGACAAGATTTGAAAAATACATGTTTTGTTTTTCACAAATTGTCTCGTCTGTTGATAAGTACTTTTGAAAATTTAAATCACAGACTCATTCTTTTATGACACTTTTCAGCAAGTATTCGCTATATAAAGTCTTCTTAGACTATCCCAGACCCCTTTGAAGCCCAAGGCTCATTTCCATGGGTAATTCTCCATCCACCATCTCTAATTACCAGCGAGCATCAGTGCCAGGTGCTCTGAGGAATCCAGCTCTCTAAAGCAAGGAAATGCATCCCTTTTGCTAACTGAAATCCTCAGTTTGCCTCCTCAGAGTCAGCATGAAAGAGTTTGCCAGCTCCAGATGAAGTGATATGATGTGATGTAAGAGGTAATGGGAAAGAAGTTCTCTTCTAATATTAAATAATTTTTTTTGTCTTCTCCACTCCCTCCTGATGGTATTATTTAAAATAACAGTAATAATAACAAAATAACAACAATGAAAAGAGCTAGCATTTCTTAAAACTTGATTATGTGTCAGACACTCTGCTAAGCATATTACTTTTTCACTGTACCCTCTTATCCTTAGGGTAACCCACAAGCAAGGCGCCATTAGTGTGTTTACCCCTATCTTAGCGATGAATCTGGCGTGGCTAAGATATTTAATTTCTGAGTCACTCACTGTACAGTGTTTTCTCTTGCTTTTAAAATGTATTCATTCTTTTAGCAAAAGTTTAGTGAGTGCCCTGCTTTACCCTATGTGTACTCTGGAGAAAGATGTGGTGAACTCAACAAATGCCTTTGTTTGACAAGAAGAAAGAAGGTTGCTTCTGAGCAAAAGAGGGAATGCTAACTTCATTCACTGGCCTCCTGCTTCTGCCCCCAGGGATAGTAATAAGAACCCTATCCTACAGGTGGCTGTCTGTCATAGTCACCTTTTCAACTGGGTGGGGAGAATGACATCTGGAGAATGTGAACTGTTTTTACTCCAGGCTTTCTGCAAAGATGGAAGGGGCGGGGTCTGCCCTGAAAAAGATGATGGGGGAATTTCCAGGTCTGAGAAAACTCACTAATGAACTTGAAATCCTAGTATCTCCATTGGAAAGGGCCTCAGCGTCTTTGAGTGCAGCCGTTAGACCAAATTTCTATTCAGTGCTAGATGATGCACCTCTTAATTCATGTCAGAGTACCTCTGCTTGTATACTTTCAGTGCTAAGGAGCTCTTCACCCTACAGAACAGTCCATTCTGATGCTAAAGGTTGTTCCTCATAATACTGAGCTAACAGTCTGCCTCCATATAACTTTCACTCATTGGTCTCAGCTCTGTTCTCTGATGCCATGCCAAATAAATGTAGTTCCTTTTTTATAAAAATGTCCTTAAGTGTCTGAAATCAGCAATCTTGTCCCCTTTAAGGCTTTTTTATTCTTGCAGTTTCAGCCTTCCTTCATGTGTTGTTATTCCCAGATCTTTCCCTCTCTTAGTTGGAGCAGTAGTCTCTGGAAATGAGTGGGCTGGGCCCATTCAAGGCTCACTGGAAAGAGCTATTAATTAGACACTACTTAAGTGACAAAAGGTTGTGAAGGAGGAGTGGGGCATCTCCTTTGGCCATTAGGACATGGACAAAGCATCTTTAGAGTCCCAGAGGTTTCTGAAGTCAGGGCTCATCTGGTGGTATTTGAGCCCCTAAATAGTGTTGAGGACTCCTGGGAAGAATCTTTAGAGGGCCAGGCTGCAGAATATGATACAGTACTAGGGAAGCAAATCTAATGGCTCTAGAATGTACTTGCTGCTGACATTTTTATACAGCCATCTCTAGGGAGAATTTTATTTACAGAGAGGAAGGGGATGGGTAAAATTAAAGCTTATGGATTCTTTGATGCTCTAAACTCTCTTAGAAACAGCAACTACCATAAATCCAAGCTCGTTCACCCTCATAAATTCCCCCCATCTCTTGTAAAGAATTGAAATTGAGAAAAAGCCACCAATGACGCCCTAATAATGCCCCTTACCCCTGATAATACCGTGATGCCCAACCTGCTCCCTCCTATACCCACTCTAAGAGTAAGGGTAAGTTTTTTTAAGATAGTGTTTCAATGATAAACCCAAAAGACCTAAATGTAGGCTATGTAGGCTATACCATTGCCAGTAATAGAAACTCATATTTAGTATTACTATATATGATGGTAAATTATTTTGTTGTTTGCCTCACTGCTATTTTCAGAGGAATTTATCTTTGTTTGGTACATGAAGCTTGGTTACAACCTACCCTTAGATTCAAAGTCCTGTTAATACAATGATGTAAATGTTACTTTATCATGGTTTCTTCTGTTGAACAGAGTGCTTCCCTTTATCTGTTGCCTAATATAGTAATGGCTGCACTGCCACCAGCTTTGATGTTGATGCATTCTGTATCGGACCTAGGTAGTAGGGTGAATAACCTTACCTCTCTGTTGCTGGTCAGACAGCTGCTGCTGAGAAATGTCCAGTGATTCATGGACGGTTTGGATTCTAGATAATAGAGCTCAAGTAATATACCAGTCTTCTGCCCAGTACTGTTTACCTTGCATAATTCTTCAGAACATGAGCTAACTGAGAATAGAGGTGTAAGAATTAAATTCACATAGGCACAGTTGAATTCCAGACCAGTGAAAAATACTGATGACATTAATTAGATCTGTCCATTAAACAATTAGAAAATAAAACTCTATTATTATCTCTTAAACAAAATCATAAAAAGGCAAATGTATACATCTTTGAAAATCTACCAAGGTTAAGTTTTTCAAAGGTAATGTTTTCCATGGCATGTAAACTATTCTGGGGCAGAGTAAGCACTCAGTCATACTCAATTCTATAGATCTACAGTGTTTTCCTTCCTTTCTTATCTAATCAGTAAGAGTAAGGCACACAAACTGCTTTTATTAAAGAAAAATTTTGGTGGTCAAAAGATTAATATCATGGAGATGGAAAACAGGCCTATCAGTGAGGTTTGGTGACTGTTAAGCCAAAGCCACAGATCTGGCTAACCTCAAACTGGTCTCTTAATTTGAAAGTAAAATTTAAGGAGAGCTCATCTAATTCTTTGGAGGTTTAAGATAAGCTCTTGTTGACTGGAGACAGTAATCTATGTTTGGGGCGGGGAGGTTAACTGGAAATATTCTTTTCACTTTTATGTAAGACATGTGTTAGTCTTGGCTCTAAAGGAATATTTCATATCCAAGATTCTCAAGGAAATCTTCTGAGATTAATTCATTTTGGAAAAACATAACTTCTTTGCTTCCATTCCACAGAGATTTAAATGAGTGCTGGTGGGAGATGTTTCTTTTCCAAGAAAGGTGTAATGCTCTAGAGGCTAAGGTCTTACACAGCTCAGAGCCAGTAATTCTCCAAATGGACACTCCTCCACTTCATTTTGAAACAGAAAAATGTTAAAAACCACACTTTAGGTTCAGAGCATGTATTTTAAATATTGACATCATATATATTTAAGAGAGGTATCTGAGCAATGGCTGACCTAGTGCCTTCTTCTGACTATCCACCACCCATTCATCCATCTACCATCTGTCCCTCCCTCCCTTCATCCATCCATCTACCATCCCCCATCCATCCATCTACCATCCACCATCATCTGCCATCCATCCATCTACCATTCACCATCATCCAACATCCATCCATCCATCTGCGATCCACCATCATCCAAAACCCATCCATCCATCTGTCCATCTACGATCTACCACTATCCACCATCCATCCATCTACCATCCACCATTGTCTGCCATCCATCCATCTACCATTCACCATCATCCAACATCCATCCTTCCATCTGCGATCCACCATCCATCCATGGTTAGTGAATACATTCTAAAGTCAGTCTGCAATGAATCCCAACCCTCTCACTTACCACCTGTGTGACCTTGGGCAAGTTTTTTAAATTCTCTATGCCCTAGTTTTCTCATCTGTAAAATGAAGATCATGAGAGCGTGTACCTCACAATATTATTGTGAAGGTTAAGTAAGTTCAAGTAAGTTAATTTAAGGAAAGTACTTAGAGCAGTGCCTGGCACACCACTAGCACTATTCAAATAGTTGTTTTGTGTTATTATTTATATTATTGGTGAAACAACTCAGGCCCTGAAAAGTTGAGTAACCAATTTGTAAGTATAGAATAAATACATCAGGAGTTAGAGAATCTACTTCTTTGATTTTTTTCTTCTCTGGAAAGTGGAGGGGAAAAGCTAGGAAGATGTATTAGTAGAGGAATGGTGTTTGAGATCATTTTCAGAGGACTAAAATAGAAGGCTTTGTTTTCTTTTTTATTGTTTGGTTGGTTTTATTTTGTTGTAATTGCTAATTATTTCCAAATCTCCAAAAGAAAGTAAATGAGGAGACTCATTTACTTATTTACTTATTGCTCTGACCAACTAGACTGTAAAACCCCCATGGGCAAGGATTGTGGGTTTGTATTTTTTTTTTTTTTTGTCTGACACTCCTAGTGCTATAACCCCAGAATCCTGGATCTTTGGGGTGCCTGAGAAGCAAGGATAGGTGAGAATCTTTGTAAAGAAACAGTCCAGAGATTGGAGGAAAGGGATACCCTCTGAGAACATTTCTTGGAGTAGGAGCCAGGGGAGGTGCTAAGTCAGTCCCCAACTAGCTCAGAAGAGCATTAGGCACCCATTGAAGAGGACCTGCCTCTCTCTCTCTGGGGGCCCTGCAGCCAGGACACACAGCTCCACCCTGACTGGAGGGTAGAATCAAGGATAGAGTAGCAAAGGTGATGTGTACCCCCAGAGAAGTGTGCAAGGGAAGATGAAACAAAAGGATCTAGAGGAGACTTAGAAATGTTCTCCCTTAGTCCATCCAATTTAGTTTGAGTTCCGGTATTTACTGAGCACCTAGGAAAGACAAAACACAGGCTGGGGATATTGCGGGGCCTTGACCTGTGTGTGCATTGCAGGAGAGAGGATGCTTCTGGATGAGGATCTGGTCCTACCTGCACAGCTCCCTCAGCCCCTCCCTGTGGAGGTCTGGAAGCTTGCTACTTCCTCTCAGCTCCTCAGCTCTCTCAGAAGGCATCCACCCCACCTCAGACTGTCTGACTTTTACAGTTTGCATTCACCCAGCAACATAAGAGAGCTCAGATCCAGGTATAACGGCAGGAACTGTCATGTTAACCCAGGATGGCCAACCATCCCAGTTTGTCTGGAACTGTCTTGGCTTTACCACCAAAAGTCCTTAGTCCCAGGCCAATGGGACAGTTGGTCACGTTATTTCTACTTACTGTTGGTAAATAGCCGGCAGAAACAGTATGGGAAGGGCTGTCTGAATAATACGTAGTTTGTTCACTTCTCTTAAGCCTATTGAACTTGACTTAGGTTTATTTAGCTTGTTTATTATTTTAAAAATTTTTTAGCTTATTTATTATTTATTTAAACAGCAGAGAGATGTGTGGATGAATTGCACAATACTGGTCCCTATAGAATTACTTTTACTGACATTCCCTTTGTTTTTTGCTTCTTTAAAAAAAAAATTATATATATATGTATATACATATATGCATATATATATATAGTTTGTTGGGTTTTTTTTTTTTAAGATTTATTTATTTGAGAGAGAGAGAGAGCAAGCATGAATGGGAGGGACAGAGGGAGAGCAATAGAGATTCAGCACTGGGCACAGAGCCCAACTCAGGGCTCAGTCTCACAACCCTGAGGTCATGACCTGAGCCAAAACCAAGAGTGGGACGCTCAACCAACAGAGCCACCCAGGTGCCCTGAAATTCCCTTTGTCAAGACACTCTGGATGCATTGCCAGGCACCTGTAATAGGTAGCCTGGGAAGCTCACTGTATTATTTCCTGTACAGATATCACCAAGGCTTAATCTGTCCGTTATACAGTGTCCTGTCCTCTCCCCGCGCCCCAAGAGCCCCTAGGGGGATATCAGGACTGGGAATACTCATGTCCTGGCTCCTGGGAAGGTGGGTCCTCTTTGTGACTGTCCTGTAGTAAAGTTGAGACTCCCATGCATGTAGGCATGAATTCCCAATTCATCTTATTTTCATTTTGCTCTATTTTCACCCCTTATTTTTGTCTTGTACCATACATGTTTTGTGTAAGTTATTGAGGTATACATGTAGAATGGAATTAAGTGATGTTTCTGGCTACAGGTTCCTTGAACCATTTGGCCTGATGGAGGTGTAATGCATTATCTTGTTTGCCTGTGGTAAGTGCCGTGAGGTTCCCTTTTGTAATAGCAGGTGGCTGTCTTCACGCCTGTCTGCATGGGCTCTTGGAAAAGGGAACAAAGGGAAGTCATCCTCTGTGGCTGCTCTTTGAAAGAGTCTATTGCAGCCCTTCACTGTAGGTGGTTGGAAGTTGTTTAAGAGAAGCAGTAGGAAGACCACACCAGGAGCCTCTGCTGGGGGCTGAAGCGAAAGATTAACATCCAGGGTACAATGGGATGATGCTGTGAAATAACCAAAGCTTCACTCCATCACTTACTCTTCTAATCCAAAGGGGAGAGTGACTCAGAGGGGAAGTGAGGGGTGTGTGTGTAGAGGTTTGCGTCTTAAACAAGGTAGGTCCCACAGCCTGCCCTTTTTGGGCTAAGACTAAGGAAGGGAATAAAAGATCTTGGAGAAGTCAGGAGGTGAGGGCTCCTGGGTTTCAATTCTTCTGTGCCCAGCTCTGGGGAGATAACTAGATCCCCAAATAGAAATAGCTGCTTGGGCCTAGAATCATATGAGGTGCCTCCCAGGATCCCATGGCCATCTGTCCCCATGCAGACCATGGAAGTAGTTGAAAGAGAGTAGGGTCCAAGGAGGCCTCAAGGATGGTAGCTGCCTGTGTGCACTGAGACCTGAGACCACAGCAGATCTCTGAGGATGACGGTGTGGGCTGATGATGACCCCAGGACCCCCTCCCTCAACACCTTGACTATACAGAACACAGCCCTCCTTGCTCACAAGGAAAGGAGGTAAACTTGAATTGCCAAAGATGCATTTTTCTCCAAGTGGGGGCTTAAAATAGACATTAAATTCAGTTTTAGAAAAAGAGTAATATATTTCCATCCCATCTGAAAATGTGGGCTGAGATGATGCTTGCTTGGGTATAACAATGATGATAATGGTGGCTTACATAGTGTTGATGTGTCATTCCTCTGCTAAGTGCTTTACGTGGATTAACCCATGAAATCTCTACAATGCAGGGACCACTAAATTTCTACTCTGGAGGAAACTGAGGCACAGAGATGTTGCTCGAGGCCATGTAGGAGGAGATAGGATTTGAACTTGAGTAATCGTAATGACCCTTAGCAACATACTTCATGTTTACAAACTTAATTGGTCTGAAAGTCTTTCCTGATCTCAAGCTAAAGACTTCTTGTGGGAGTATGGACCATTCCTTCTTGTTTGGCCCTTAACAGAAAGAGCTTATAGCCACTCATGTGATCCATATCTTTTCTCCATTTCCTCCCTTTCCGCCCAAAAGACCTCAGTCGCCTTAGCCTCTTCTTAAGGCTGTTGAGATTTCATGATTTCTGATTTGCCCACTGTTTGAATGTCTGATCTGGAACAGGTCAGTATGGGATGGGTACTCAAGGATGACTGTATCTTCATGATTTCCCAAGTCAGTGCATTCTTCTGGTGAATTTAGTAATTCTTTCAATAAGAAATAGTTCACTCTCATGATCACCCGTGGTTGTGAGTCTGCATCTGCCATGCGTTTGTAAGGAAGCCCCAACAATCTTTCTCTACATCTTCTGGGAAATGAGCTATTTGGCCTTATGTACATGGCCAGTTGCCAGGCCTGTTTTCTGTCTATCTAAATTATGGTGGCAGAAGAGATAAAAATACAAAGACAAAAAAGTCATTTTTCTCCCCCCAAAACACCAAAATTCTTTGAGCCTTTCATTCTCTTCTGCTTTTTTGCTGATAACAGTGAATAATGGTTTCTGCTGCTGCTTTTATTGGCTTAGCATTTAGGATCATAAGAATGTAAATGTTTCCCTAAGGAAAAATACATTTGGGGGATTAACTAGACGGTTTCTTTATTTTTAAAATTTTAGTTATAAAAGGAAAAAAGAATCTGCTGAACTAAACTAAGTTAATGATCACCAACAGAAAACAGAGAGCAGAGACCACCATTCATTTGAATAGGAGCTCCCAGGATTTATGGAGGTCCACTCTGGGGGTTCCGTTTTAACTTGCATGGCTTTAAAGGTTCTTTTTTTTTTTTTTTTTAAATTTATTTGAGAGAGAGACAGTGAGAGAGAGCATGAGCGAGGAGAAGGTCAGAGAGAGAAGCAGACTTTCCGTGGAGCTGGGAGCCCAATGCAGGACTCGATCCCGGGACTCCAGGATCATGACCTGAACCAAAGGCAGTTGTCCAACCAACTGACCACCCAGGCGTCCCTAAAGGTTCTATTTTAAATCCAGTGACTGTCATATTTAACATATTCATATTTGGGGTCAGGTTACATCATTAGTAAAACTGATTTTGTTCACTATTTTATTCTTTTAACTGACCGTTATTACTCTCTTTTCATGCCAGCTTCTTGATGTGAGGTGGCTTTAGCAAAGGGCTATTGTCTTTTCCTCATGATGCATGTCTCCCCTGCCCCCAGGTCCCTTATAATCTCTCATTTACCCTCACACCTCTGTTGAAACTATGCTCTTAGAAATCAGCAACAGTTTCTTTAAGGCGAAATGGAAAGAACTAATGTTCTTTTTTGTTGCTCTACTCTTTGGCACTTGTCCTCTCCTTCAGTTCTTGGCCTCTTTGATACCTTATGACCATTTCTTCTCTCAGGAGGTGTCCATCCTCTCTGGAACATTCTCTAAGGCTTGGCTTCTGTCTCGAGACTTAGTTTTCTCTATATTAATCTTGGCGTAGGCTCCTGTCTTCAGTTGTCAATGTTATTTATGTAATTCCTAGGTCCATATCTCCCATAATTGTCTCTCTCTGAGATCCCAGCTGTGTCTCTGTCACCCGCTGAATAATTTCATTTATTAATTTGCTTTACCCTGGCCCATGAAGCACAGCAGACCACTAGCCAAAATCATCTTCTTGCCCCTAAGTTCACTCTTCTTCCTGGAATCTCAGTGGCACAATCATTTAGTTTCTGAATCACACATACTAGAAAACCCATGGTCATCTCTGACTCCTTTTTCCAGGCTTTGAGTTTCAGGAGGAACAGAAGTAGTGTCCACCTTTTTCCACCATCTTACTGGAGCCTGGCACAGTGCTTAGCACATAGGAGGAACTTAATACATATTTACTGAATGATTAAATGTATTTTCTCTTTTGTTAGTTATATTCTGTCACTCATCAACCTAATTAATCCATCATCCAGCCTACATATATATGTTTGTGGAGCTGTGTAGAGTGCTTATTGGGATTGGGAGCTCTTGTGTTGGACTGCCCTTGGCTAAGCTTCTCCCCAGCTGGGTGATCTTGAGAATGTGATGATGGTGATGATGATAATTATGATGTTGGTGATGGTGATGATGGTAGTGATGTTGGTGGTGCCAGTGATAATGGGGGTGATGACGTTTATGATAATGGTAATAATGATGTTGATGGTGATGGTGATGATTATGATGATGATGTTGGTGAAGGTGATGATGATGATGATGATAGCAGAGGATAGGCACAAGTGGGGTGTAGTGAAGTTTGGAAGCATGTAAGGTGCTATGAGGGTCATCATTTCAGGGTGAGGACAAGTGACAGCAGTGGAATGTCAAGGTTCAGTATGTGTTTAGGGCAGAATATTGAGCACTTTAATGGGCCTGAAGAGCAGTGGAAGAAACGGCAGATTGAAATTGACCTGGCAGGAAAATGGACTTCAGCTGTGCTCAAGGCCCTGAGGTTTTGTTGGAGGGGTTCAGAGACTCCATGGTTGGGGCAGTAGGGACAGAATGGGGTAACTAAAGGGCTGTAGACTAAAACATATTGGGGGGATTAGCTGCCTCAAGAGGGAGAATGTTTCTAGGACTGTGTGCAGATTTGAGTAGAGATGCTCTGCTCTCATTTTACCTCTTGGCTTTTAAGGTCATCTTTGAAGAAAAGGTTCTGCTGCTTTTAAAAAAAAAAAAAAAGTGTGCAAACCACTGGTATATGCCTTGAAGGCAAACTGAGGAGTTTGAGCTCCATGCGGTGAATTGTGGAGAAGCTATGGAAATGTGGATGGAGGAGTAGTAAGAACTAAAGAAATGCTTTTTCAAAACTCTTCTCAGATTCTTCAGTGTGTGGAGTTGGTTGGAAAGGGAAACAAACACATTGTCCAGGCAGGAAGAGCCATTAGGATACTGAATCTTCCTCACAGTCTCTGGGACAGCAGTATAGGCTAATATCCTGCCGGAATCATGACAGCAGCCCTTTGCCGTCAGACTCTGGACCCTCTAACCAGGCCAGCCCTCCAAAACACCTATCCCATCATTCTGTTCCCTGTGCTACAGCTGCTAGGGGTTCTTCCTTGGTTGTGGAAGAAAAACCCAAACCAAAAAAACTCCAAAAACCAAAAGCCCCTTGCTTGTCATATAGGACCCCACAACGTGACAAATTCTGCATTTCTCCTCCTCTGTCTGCTACTAGTCACCCCTCTGCCCCAGCTGGCTACACCTTCTTAAAGTACCCGATACCTCTAAACATGGTGCATATTTTCTCTTGTCCATTTCATGCCATGTCCTGGTCCTGGGATGCTCCCCCAAATATATCCCCCCTGTCTGCAACACACACACACCTGTACTAAGTATACTATCCTTGTAGACTTCACACAAATTCCACCAGCCTTTTTTGACCATGTTCAGTCATATCTGTCTCTCTCCTATGAATGCCCAGAGGAACCCTACCTCTTAAGTACTTACTCTGGCAGTGATCAGTATTTTTTTTTTGTTTCAAGTGTCACCTAACATAATGCTGGGCTCATTGCACACCAACAAACCAAAATAATTTAATCTAGTGGTAATGGGAACATCCTAGATTTCTTTATTTCCAAACGGGATCCCCATCTTAACCACCCTTCAGAGCCAGGTCCACCTTGTGAACTGCCCTCCCCAGCCATGGCCCCCTCAGCACCTCGTTTCCCAAGCGCAGCATGTGACATTCTTGTGGGTCACGGGTTTTGTGCAGCTGCCTGTCCTTAGAAGTGGCGTGAGCCCAGCTAGCATTCCTTCTCAACTGGGACTTTCATGAAATGTCTTCTTGACAAATGTCAGCAGGGGTAAGATTCACCGCACTGTTTATTAAATGAACAAAAGCCCTGCCTGACAGGCCTGAGCAACAGGCTTGACTGGCCCTGGGGGTAGTCAGCCGAGGAAGGCTGAGGTCTTGCTGCTTGGGCCTCCTCGGCCTGCATTTCCAGTCAGAAACTGTTGGAGAAGCTTCTGGCCAGGCAGTGAATGCTTTTCCCCTTCCCACAGACAATAGTGACAAGAACAATTTCATGACACACAGGTGAGGCAGAGAAGAAGCATTTCCTTCTCCTCACTTGGCCCAGCCCCTCATTCGTGAACCCCAAGCAGTACCACCTGATGTGTAAACAGCTTTCTTTGGCCCAGAAGTGGCAAAGTTCTGGTGAGAGACAGAACCTTTATAAACCTGTGTCACTGGCTTCCTCTTTCAGGACACACAACCACGGCACAGATGTCTGTGTTGTCATGGGTGGATCACTCCCAAGGACCTTTCTCAGCTGTGCTAGGTTTAAGGCCTACCATGGAGTAGATGTACCAGGTTTTGATCCTCAAAGGGCTCTAAATTTAGGTGGTGTGATGGGAGCTACCAAAAAAGACAAAGAGAAAAAGGAAAGAAATAAACAAATAAAATAGAACAAAGTTTCCAACTTAGCTCAGGCTCAATGCCAGAACAGTTCAGAGAGAGCTAGAGGTGGGGGCAGGGCACATCACTGTGGACTGGCTTATCAGCAAAGAGTCCAGGAGAAGGATAGGAAGGACTGGAGCTTGACCTTAAGAAATTAGCCCAAGATCAGCCAAGGGAGGTAAAGAGGCTGGATTCCCCCCAGATATTGTGTCCACGATTAAGAAAGGGGCTCAATAGAAATAGACCCTCAACTCTACAGTCAACTAATCTTCGACAAAGCAGGAAAGAATGTCCAATGGAAAAAAGACAGCCTCTTCAATAAATGGTGCTGGGAAAATTGGACAGCCACATGCAGAAAAATGAAATTGGACCATTTCCTTACACCACACACAAAAATAGACTCAAAATGGATGAAGGACCTCAATGTGCGAAAGGAATCCTTCAAAATCCTTGAGGAGAACACAGGCAGCAACCTCTTCGACCTCTGCCGCAGCAACTTCTTCCCAGGAACAACGCAAAAGGCAAGGGAAGCAAAGGCAAAAATGAACTATTGGGATTTCATCAAGATCAAAACCTTTTGCACAGCAAAGGAAACAGTTAACAAAATCAAAAGACAACTGACAGAATGGGAGAAGATATTTGCAAACAACATATCAGATAAAGGACTGGTGTCCAGAATCTATAAAGAACTTAGCAAACTCAACACCCAAAGAACAAATAATCCAATCAAGAAATGGGCAGAGGACATGAACAGACATTTCTGCAAAGAAGACATCCAGATGGCCAACAGACACATGAAAAAGTGCTCCATATCACTCGGCATCAGGGAAATACAAATCAAAACCACAATGAGATATCACCTCACACCAGTCAGAATGGCTAAAATCAACAAATCAGGAAATGACAAATGCTGGCGAGGATGCGGAGAAAGGGGAACCCTCCTCCACTGTTGGTGGGAATGCAAGCTGGTGCAGCCACTCTGGAAAACAGCATGAAGGTTCCTCAAAATGTTGAAAATAGAACTGCCCTATGACCCAGCAATTGCACTACTGGGTATTTACCCTAAAGATACAAACGTAGTGATCCAAAGGGGCACGTGCACCCGAATGTTTATAGTAGCAATGTCCACAATAGCCAAACTATGGAAAGAACCTAGATGTCCATCAACAGATGAATGGATCAAGAAGATGTGGTATATATACACAATGGAATACTATGCAGCCATCAAAAGAAATGAAATCTTGCCATTTGCGACAACATGGATGGAACTAGAGCGTATCATGCTTAGCGAAATAAGTCAAGCAGAGAAAGACAACTATCATATGATCTCCCTGATATGAGGAAGTGGTGATGCAACATGGGGGCTTAAGTGGGTAGGAGAAGAATCAATGAAACAAGATGGGATTGGGAGGGAGACAAACCATAAGTGACTCTTAATCTCACAAAACAAACTGAGGGTTGCTGGGGGTAGGGGGTTTGGGAGAAGGGGGTGGGATTATGGACATTGGGGAGGGTATGTGCTTTGGTGAGTGCTGTGAAGTGTGTAAACCTGGTGATTCACAGACCTGTACCCCTGGGGATAAAAATATATGTTTATAAAAAATAAAAAATTATATTAAAAAAAAAAAAAGAAAGGGGCTCAACTTACTTTTGAATGTGATCCATTTCCCCTCTGAGCACGGAGAGAGCTTCTTTCCCTGCAAGAAGCTTCTGGTGTGGGGTGCCAGCGTTATGGAAGAAGGGACCCTAGTCCCCCTATCAGAGGATGGCAGAGAGGAGACACAGAAATGTCCTGGCTTTTTCTGGTCACACCACACATCTTTGATTTCTGGCCACGCTTATTCTGGATAACCAAGGGTAACCCAGCTGTCAGCAGTGAGTCCAGATGTCGTAAACAAGTGTCTGAACCGCAAGAGAAGACATAGTTACTGTCACCTCAGCTGTCACAGGTGGGGCAGGTAAAGGAGGGTTACACATGACATTATGTGAAAAGCCACAAGGCTGTTAGAGAGTAGCTTTCCCCCCTTATTCCTCTTCCTGCAGAAATCCCACATTTTTATGGGATGCTTATACATAGTCAGCTCAATTTTTCTACCATGTGGGAAAAGGAGAAGCATTGGAATCCATACACAAATCTCAGTCCCAAGTTTTAGTCATGGTTTCCACCATTTTCCTCATAAAATTTCTCCCAGAGGCATCACAAAATGGCAAAATTATTAGAGTTCCATATTATCTTTCCATCTTCAGTTAATAAGTGGACTGATCCCAAGGAAGCCAGTTTGGTGCTCACTCTTTCCCACTGTACAATGAATATGGCACTAGCCTGGGGGCATGGGGGTCTCTTCTAGTGCGAACAGTTTATGATCCTTGCCAGATAACTCTGTTCCTTCTGCTGTGCTTGTTCACATAGAGTAAGGGAGTAGGGCAGTATGGGGCAGTGGTCAGAGCTCTGCCTCTGGAGCTGGGCACACCTGGCCTAGCCATGTGCCCTCACTGGGCTCCAAGTGCCTCCTTCTCAGATGGAGGTTGGTTGTGAGTGTTAAACTGAGAGAATACGCAATGCATATTTAGCACGGTGCCTGCCTTAGAGCTCAGTGCTTGCTCTAGGTTAGTAGGAAGAGAACAAAAGGTCAAAGGTGAAAAGGGAAAGAGAGAAGGTACATTTACCAACCAGACCTCTGTTAGAAGTCAGGCTTGAACAGAATCAGGGTAAACATTGTTTTATGGGCTTGGGACAAGATGGGGGACCCAGGTTCCATCTCAACAATGTAACACAAGCAGAAAATCAGGACACTGTCAACATTCTTATAAACATAATGTATTATGGGGCACCTGGGTGGCTCAGTGAGTTAAGTGGCTGCCTTCGGGTCATGATCCTGAGGTCCTGGGATTGAGCCCCACATTGGGCTCCCTGCTCAGTGAGGAGTTTGCTTCTCCTTCCCCCTTGTTCTCTTGTGCTCTTGCTTGTTCTCTCCCTCTCTCTTTCTCTCACTCACTCTCTTGCTCTCCCTCTCAAATAAAATCTTAAAAAAAAAAAAAAATATATATATATATATATATATATATATAGTATTATAAAGTCAACAGGAACTGGAGGTAAGCCTTCTACATATGGACACGGCTGCTGACACGTGCGGGGACCTGCAGCTCACAATGTCCAGGACAGAACACTGCTCAGGCCCCAGACCTGAGGACTTATTTGGGAAGAGGCCCCCATAGCTCTGCAGCCTGAGAGTGGGAGAGGGCAGAATGTGACCCTCTCTTTAGTTAAGGAACAGACTGGAGGCAGATCGATATGGGAAGAAGTCAGCCATGAAACCTTCTTATTTTTCTGTAGGGAGAAGGCTTGAATAGTAGAAAGAGAAAGCTATCAATTCCTTTTTCCCCAAAGCAAAGGAGGACACATTGTTAGACATTTTTTCCTGTTTCCTCCAAGTACTGGATCTGAGGTTCCCTCCTTGCTCCCTGTTAAGACATTTTTTTTTTTTTTTTAATTGGGAACACTTTTATAAGGGTCACAAGTGCAGGGAGTTCCCAATCACCCAGCAGTAACTGAAAGCTGAAAGGGTCACTTCTGTTCTCAGCAAGCTGGGAGACTGGCTCCATGCTGGGCTCGCCAATGAGGCGCTTGGTGCGGCTCTGCTGGGAGGCGGGGGTGGGGGGGGTGGGGGGGTGAGAAACGGGGCCCAAGAGTCCCCTTCGGTCACAAGCACATCTGTTTCCCACCAAGTGGGCCTGGCCCCCGGGGACTCTTTCAAAGCCTGCCTTTTTTATTGGGGCTCCTTCCTATTTTATAAGGCAGCAGCTCTGCTTACCTGCGAGCCGCCTGTCTCCCTGGCACTGGCGCTCTGCCTGTGGAATGAGACTATCTCAGGCTTCCAGTGAGGCTGCTGTCTCAGGCAATAGCACGGGTTTTGTTTTTTACTTCAGTCCCCAAAGGGTTGGGGCAAAAGCACAAATAAGTTACAGCCCTGAAACTATCCGTTGGAATTTTCTCGTCCAACATGCTTTACAGCAAAAGCATGGAGATCTCTGTTTTATCTGAGAAGCAGTAAGTGGGGGAATGGGATTCTAGAGAACTTTAAAGGGAATCCAGTGAGTCCCGACATGCCCGAGACAAGGAAGCATTTTGCTTTGAAGTTTCAGGACACAAAGAGGGGCTGTGCCCCAGGAAGCTGACCCTGGTGGGAATGTTTGAAGCTAAGGGCATGAGCCCCAAGCTGGTCAGACACAACTGTGACTTGGATGGGAAGTCCTGTCATTGGGAACACTGGTCATTATTTATCTCTGCGTGCTACTTGCTCTGGAAACTCTGTGATGAGTTGCACTGTGTCAAGAAAAAAAATAAGGTTTGGGGGGAACATACACATATAGTAACAAGCTGAGAAAGCTGGAAGGTTCCTGGTGCTCACTAGAGTTTTCCTGAAAATGAGGTTGGGTAGGAAAAGTTGTTCATTCTGGGGCTTGGTCGGTTGGCCAGGTAGATTCTGAGCACGTTGCCTTGCTCAAGGTCAGTGGCAGGGCTTTCTATTGTCTCATAGTGCACATGGCTGTGTTAGGACTTTCTCAGTGATTCAGACCCAGAGACTCCAGTGCCTGCCCAGGAAATGGTCTTCTCTGCAAATGTACCCAGCCTGAGAGCTTGTCATAGGAACCTCTGTCATGTTACATCAAGTTCAGAACCATCTTCTGGTCTAGTAATGTTCCATGAAATGGAACCAAATTAGACAGGCCTGTGGCTCTCACCCCGCAAAGGCTGATACAGGATTTGTGGAGCCCATACCTATTCACTTGGGGAGTAAGGAAAGGAAGCTAAGTTATAAATCCAAAGTCAGGGACAGGATCTTGGAAGGGGCTTGTTCAGGTCAGAGGCTCTGAAGCTTAAGCTCTTAAAACTTCACCATAAATTATCTCTGCCCCCTGGGTGGGTTATCAGCAAAGGGCAATCAGGCTATTGTTCCAAACTTACCCTTCAGGCATAGAGTCACTGCACACAGGGACAATGGCCCCTAGTGGCCTAACCTGGCCTTGGTTCCCCCAACCACTAGGGCTGCTCCTAGCATCTCTGTTACAGCGGGCAAGACAAAGAAGGCATGTGTCCCAAGTCCCTCAGGTGCAAATTATGCTCCCCTAATGACAATTTTCTTTCAGCTTTGCCCCACTCAGGGCCTAGCAGAGTACCTGGCACCCAGCCAGCACATGCCTGAATGCAAGATGAAGTAAAAACATTAAACTGAAGGAGAAACCCAGATCCCCAAGTAGGACTGAAATTCCCAAACTGATTTCAAAGGGGAGGTGGAATTTCCCCCATATACCCAAGAGACAAGTGCATTCTTGCTTGCTTGGGATGGGATAATAAATCTCTCCTTGTCTGTCAAGGATAGAAGTTTTCGAGGGTGGTCTCCAGGACCACCAAGGAACCCATAGGCCTGGACCCCTTGGTAGATAGGGATTTTTTTCTCTAGAGAAGTCAGTGCCAGAGGGACCTGGATGGAGACTTAATCCTGCTTGTATCCCTTCGCCCAGCCACCTGATCCTTGTCTTTTTTGCTAAGGTTGGCAGAGGAATCCTCTCTGCTGAGTTCCTCATGGTTGTGTTTGGACCAAATGTGTTCACTGCAGGAGGCAGGAAGGCGAAGGACTCTGCCTTAGCCTGTGAACTGACAGAACTGTGCACTGGGTAGCACCGGGTGCTCAGTGTGGAAGGAAACCTCTCTGCAGGGTGAGATTTTTGTCTGCTAGATCAGAAGAGGGATTCCCATTGATGGGGGAAGACATGTGTCCACAGGACACTGACCCCTCAAGATCCTGAGCCAGCAAAAAGGATTCCACAGCCGAGTGGGTTTGGGAAGCAGCCTGCTGCATCCTTCACCTAGAAATTTGTTAGCATGTGGTAGTGCATTAAAGTCTGGGAAGTCTTGCAGTTGAACAAGCAAACCAAAACAACTTTAATTTTGTCCGTTATTTTCCAGATGTGCTTGCTCTTGTGATGCCTGGGCATCACTTGGGAGGTGTTGTGGGTGACCCTGGAGCTGAGTGCTGGGTGGCTGAGGAAGGAACTGCTTTCTGGACAGAGGGTCTGGGCAGGGGGAGACATGCTTCCATGCCATGTAAACTCGGCTCCACTGTCCAAGTGTGGGTCTGGGAGGAAATTTGGGGAGGAAGTAGGAAAGAGGGTATTAAAAAAAATCCCCAGGAAATAATGCATGCTTTGCATGGGCAAGAGAAATGGGGGAAATAGAGGCTCACTCTGTGAGGTTAAGAAAAGATCGTCTGTGGAGAGACTGAGAACTGTTACTATGGTAGGTAGTGCTAGAATAGAAGTTATTATGATGAGTGTATTAATGATACACCTAAATTTTACTATTGTAATTCATTATGTTATTACCATGAATGGGAATACTAACATTTAGGTGGTGCTTATCACCTACAAAATTATTTATATATCCTGTGGTCCTCAGAAAACCTCTGTGAATTGTATGATGGGCCTTAATGATTTTCACTCTGTGGATGTGCTAAGTTATGAGTCAGTTGTTCCAATTCAAATACCATTAGATGCGAGAGTGCAACTCAGAACCTGGGCTATAAGGTTTTGGCCCCTTTAGGAGGAAGCAGCAGGTTCCTTAGGACGAACCTTTGAAGGTTCTTTGACTACCCTTTCTGGAGGGAAGATCAGTAGGAGAGACCAGGGCCTCTGGATTCCTTTGGAAATATCAGAAGAAAGGCTCCCTAGATGCCTGTCGCTTGGCCTGTGTACTGCCCAGTTCCACTGCTAAGGGGACCATGGGAGCTTGTACCCCATGAGGGTTCCCCTGGCAGCCTGAAGAGTTGAGGATGACTGCGGGAGAGGGAGAGAAGCCAGAAAGGCATCTCCTTTTCCCTCCGTTTATCTCTTTTGTCCCTAGACCAGTAGAAGGGGTGAGCAAAGCTCTTGCCTGTATGTGTTTTTCTAAAGGCTTTGGATGACAGGCACAAATACTTGCCCTAATTATATCTCAAGCTTTCCCAAAACTTGGAAAGCCTGATTGAAAAGAAAGTAGCCTGGATCCATTTTTAAAGGTGTCTTGGGACACACACAGGGCTGTTCTGAGATTCTGAGAACCTAAGGGGATGAGCTGATTCCAGGGATCCAGTCTCAGGGCCCTGAGATGCAGGTGGATATGGGCCAAGGGGGGGTTCCACATTTAATCTCACCCCAGCCCTGGGTCATGTGCGGTTGAAGCTGACCTGGGAAAGCCACAGCTGCAAAGATAATGAATATGGTCCAAAGTCCTGGATAACCCCAGGGACCAATAGGTCTAATCCACAGGCCACCTGGTGTGTGTTTAGAACCTTGGAGAGTGTATGGAGAGAGTAGGATGTGGTCTCAAAGCAGAGTGGAGGGGCCAGCCTGAAGGCTGAGCCAAGGAAGATTTAGAACACAGAAAAGCTGAAAGCAGAGTACTTCAGGACAGTGGTATGCAGCCTCTCCAGGTGTGGGGTTATGCTGAGCAGGAGTTAGTTGGAAGGGGAGGTACCCAGAGCCAAGAAATGGCTGCTGGTGGAGAAAAGTAGCTGAGCATGCTCAGAAGAGGAGGACAGACTGAGCAATATTAGGAGGACAAGGACCTGATGAGACAGAAAACATTAGAGCAGCAGACAGAGTTGGGGTGGGGGATGCGGTGTAGGTTGAGATGGGATGCGCGCACCAGGGATTGTCTTTGGCTTAAAGCCGGTGAATTTGAACTGCAGAGTATTGGTGGTATTGTGGTAAGGGTGGCTGAGGGTAGAGGTGTGGATGGAATCAGGAAGCAAGCTCAACATACAGTGAGAGAGCCTCAGGGAGAGCCCTCCTCAGGCAGGGGAAGGCTGCCAGGGTTACCTGGATCGGTGGTTTGGTGGCCTTTCACCACACACACTGGAGCATGGTGATGTGAATGCATTTTCTAGAACACATTAGAAGTGCCTTCGACATAGACCCGCATCGGCTGCTCAGACTGGAGAGCAGTCAGAGTAAGAAAACTCTCCAAGTAGTTTGGGTGTCCTGCCTGAGGCACTCTGTGCCAGTCAGCTCCCAGGTCACACTCCAGCCCTCCCCTTGTCAGTCCGGACAGCCCAGCTCCTCTTCCAAAGAACCGTACTACTGCCCTGGGCCTTGCAGGTCTCACAACGACACTGATTTTATGCCCGTGCCTTCTCAGCCAGCTCGCTTCTCATACCAGGCTCACCTGCCCAAATACTCCTATCTTAACTGCACCATCTGACTCCCTTGCTAAGAAAAGTTATCCACCATGTGAAAATCAGGCAAAGGAGAAATGCCCTTTCATTGTCATGCTGGAGTTTGACCTAAAAGGCCCTTCCAAGGATTATTCAATGATCTGGACCTTTGCTTGGCTCACCATTTGCTATTGATCAGAACCTAGATTTACTGAAGTTTCTTGGAGATTTATGTCAGATAGAGACACAAATGATTTCTTTCTGGTAGAACAGATAACCCCAAAGGGTATGGTTATGGAGGGGCCTAAACCATTTTTGAAGATCTAACCTAGTAGCCATCTTATCCCACATTCTTCTTCAGTGGTTGTAAATACCATACTTCACATGCTCCTTGAATCGGCTTGTCTAGCTGCCCGTTCCTTCATGAATGAGTGAAATAAATCTTTGACACATATTTACTCTGTTTTTACACATTTGTGTTTTTAACATTTTGGAAATTTGGCAGCTTTAGAGATTATTCCACATAAAGACCCAAAAGGTCATACTTGCCTAACAAGTGCCCCCTGTGCCACTTAGGCCCAGGAGTGGCCTTTACCGGTTCCCAGAGTGAGTCCCTAAGGGATTACTGATCATGTGAAGTAACATCACTTCTGTTTAAAGTTTAAAATTGAGAAGTGTAGGATTCTGTGTTCACTAATTTGAATTATAGTTATGACAATTTTTGTATCAACTATTACTGTAGTCTTTCTATACTATATCAGCTTAGTATAATTCTTAAAATCCTTAGTTAAAATTCAAACCTTGGGTTAATATTAAATTAAGTAATGAATGGACTGTCTTTGGATACCTGAAAAAATTTAAATACAATAATCTGTTGAAATATTGGGCCAACTACATTTTAGAAATGTGATGTTCTTTTTACCCAGATATAATTAGACAAAATAATAAGGCAATAAGGTCATACCTGGGACATCATCTTTAAATTTTACTGAATCAGATACTATATTTATGTGTGTATATGTATATATATTTTTTCATTTTGCACTAAGTCCTGCAAACTATGTAATCAGTTCTCTGTGTATGTATATACATATTTTTGCTTATTATTTTTATACATCACAGAGAAGCTGTTCCTTTGGGTCTTATTATCAAACAATTCAATGGCATTAAGTGCATTCACATTAGGTGTATTAAGTGTCCTGGATGCCCACCACATTTTGTGTCAGTTTGTGCTTTACCTTTAGTGCACTTTTTTTTTAATTATGTAAAATAGAATACCATTTTAACCACTTTTTTTTTTTTTTAAGAGAGAGGGAGAGAGAGCATGCAAACAGGAAGGAGGACAGAGGGAAAGGGAGAGAGAATCTTAAGCAGGCTTCACACTCAGCACGGAGCTTGACATGGGCCCCGATCCCACGACCCAGAAATCACAACCTAAGCCAAAATCAAGAGTCAGATGCTTAACCAGTGGAGTCATCCAGGCGCCAATTTCACTCCTTCTAAGTGTACAGTTCAGGGGGCATTAAGTCCATTCACACTTGTTTGCAACCATTACCACTGTTCATCTTCAGAACTTTTTCATCATGCCAGACAAAAGCTCTGTCTCCCTTATATACTGCCTCTCCTTGCTCACTGCCCCTGGTCCCTGGCAGCCATTGTCCTACTTTCTGTCTCTGTGAATTTCACTACTCGGATGCCTCACGCCAGTGGTATCATACCATATATTTCCTCTGTGACTCGCCTCTTTCACTTAGCATAATGTCCCCTAGGGTTTGTCATGTAGTGTGTGTCACAATTTACTCGCTTTTTAAGGCTGAATAATCATTCATTATGCGTATATTTTGTGTGCCCATTCAGCTGTCACTGGACTCTTGGGTTATGTCCACCACTTGTCTACTATTGTGTATAGTGCTATGAACATGGGTACATAAATATCTTCTTGAGTCCTTGCTTTCACTACTTTTATGTATAGATTCAGAAGGAGAATTGCTGGATGACATGGTAATTTTGATGGATGACATGGGGTGCCATGCTGTGTCCACAGCAGCCATACCATTGTATATTTCCACCAGTGATGACAAGGGCTCCACTTCCCTTACCAACTCGTCTTAGTTTCTTTTTTTAAAATCCATAGTAGACAGGTAAAATGGTATCTAATTGTGTGGGAGGGTGCTTTTTAAAAATATTTTATTTCGGAGAGAGAAAGAAAGCATGCAAGCATGAGCAGGGGATTGGGGCAGAGGGAGGAGGAGCACACTCTACCTGCTGAGCAGGGATCCTGACACAGGACTGGATCCCAGGACCCTGACATCATGACCTGAGCCCAAGGCGGATTAACCAACTGAGCTACCCAGGTGCCCGAATAATTGTGGTTTTAATTTGCATTTCCCAAATGACTAGTGATTTTGAGCATCTTTTCAGGGGTATATTGGCCGTTTGTTTATCTTCTTTGGAGAAAAGTCTAAGTTCTTTGCCCCCTTGTTTCTTTTTCTTCCTTTATATCTATCTTTAGCACTTAGTACAGTAGACTGTGCTTCTACAATTGAAGTGAAACATTTGAATTATTTTCTGTGACCTCTCAGAATTCAGGAAAAATTATTTTATTGAGTTTCTTTACTTCTCATGATAATGTATTTATTTGTGTAGGTTCATTAAGAATATTACTTTCTTTTAACCTGAATATAGTTAGAAAAAATAATTATTTAACCAAGGTTATACCTGGAATGTCATCCATACAAATAAATTTTATATAATCAGATATGCCAAACTCACCATTAAAGGGGAATAGGGATGCTTCCCATGAGGGACTAACACTCATAAAGCCTTTCTAGAAAACTTACCTGGTATCTGTTCTATAGCTTGCAGGGTTCCCCCCATAAAGAAGATCACTTCCTGGCCGCCAGGATCTTTCACTGTGGGGACCTGGGAGGCAGGGGAGAGGGAAGAATTCACTCAATTGTGTAACTATTGCATGTGAAACTGATGAAGTTCTTGAACCTAGGTGAGGTTCAATGGGATGAGGTTCGGAGCCAACGGCTAAGAAAGAATTCTTAAGACGTCTTTGGTGCAAAAAGGTGGTTTATTAGAGCACAGGGACAGGACCCATGGGCAGACGGAGATGCTGCTGCCCCGTTATCCTGAGGAGTGGCTGATTATATACACAGGAGTTGGGTAGGTGAGGACAAAGAGGGTGATGTTAGTCTCTAAGGAATTTTGGAAGCAAGGTCTCCAGGATCTTGAGGGGCTAGCTATTGTTGGGAGAAAGGTTATTCATTACTAGTAGTAAAAATCTTCTTGTGAGACCCTTTAGATGTCTATCAGTGGGCCATATGCTTGGGAATGATTCTTGACACTCTCTTGGAGATCTTGAGATAAAGTTTCACATTTCTCCTATCAAGTGTCCTTGTTAGTGAGATTTGGGTTTAGAAGAAATTTAACTTTATTTAGGGCTTGAGGAACTGAGTTATTTGCCTCTGGAAATTGTGCTATTATTAAATAGCTTCTTTCTTGCAAATCTCTAGGACATTGGTAAACCAAGGGAGACTCCTGTCTTGCAGGACTGTGATCTCTGCAAGTTAGCTATTTGTTTTTCTTTTAGGGCAGCCAGAGGTGCCTGAGGAATGTCACACACATTAACAAGGGGAGCAGGTGGAGAGGGGGTGCAAGGTGCCAGCTTTTGCTTTGTCTTCAGCCAGCCTCCTGCTCCCTCATCAAAACCAGTGGAGATGAATTTATTAAGTATATGTTTTCCTAGCTTGAAATAAAAGAGCCAATTAAAAAATCCCAAAACAAAACAAAACACTACAAATTAATAGAGGTTATAGAGGCTATTGAAAATGCAACCCAGGGGCACCTGGTTGGCTCAGTGGGTTAAAGCCTCTGCCTTCAGCTCAGGTCATGATCCCAGGGTCCTGGGATCGAGACCCGCATCAGGCTCTCTGTTTGGCAGGAAGCCTGCTTCCTCCTCTCTCTCTCTGCCTGCCTCTCTGCCTACTTGTGATCTCTGTCAAATAATAAAATCTTTAAAAAAAAAAAAGAAAGAAAGAATGCAACCCAGTTTGCTCATGAAGTTGCAAACATTTTTTGTGTCATTCTATGACTGTATTTGCTGACCATACTCAATGAAGCTTATATATTTAATCGACTCCTCTTTCTATACTTATGTAAATTAAGACAAAACCACAGGGAGAGCAGCCTTTTTTTTTTTTTCTTGGTATATATAATCAGAAATTATTCTTAGAGGTTATTTGTGATCACCAGCTCCATCCAAAATTTGGGAATGAGGATAATGAGCTGTTAGCATAGCTAACAGGAACACCCAAGGATTATTTATTGATGGAGTTTCCCTATTCTTTGGCTCATTGATTGGGTCCCAAACTCTCTGAATTAATGTGTTAGCTTTTAAAGTTTTGCCTGATAAAAATATAAATTATTTCTCTGTAGTAGAAACAAAAATTCCACATGTTGGTATTTGCCCTGTAGGACATGAACCACTTTTCTACCTAACCTAGCTGTCTCATTCCAAAACTCTTTCTTCAGTTTTGTAAAAACTTAGTTTCTCAAATATTCCTTGAACCAACTTCAACTGTCCTCCTGGTTCCCTCACTAATGAGTTCAGTCAAGCTTTGACACAAGTTTATGCTAAACTTTGGAAAATCCTATTTCCTTGTCTCTTACTTCGGGCCCAGAGCCATGTCTTCCTCTGTCATTCCAGCAGTTCCAGCAGGCTTGTCTCTTCCGGAATCTACACAAGTCGTACATTTCCTTTATCTTCCTGGACAGAGGACTGTTTGAGTTCGTGTGTGGCTTGCATCAATTTACATGTTTACTCATCCTCAAACTGAGAGGATGCTAGTGCTCAGTGGAATCTCTGCCTCCCTCAGTTATAAAAAGGAAACTGAGGCCGGAGACAACTAAGTGGATTAGGTAAATATGATGTAAGTACTGTAATTTACTGTCTGAACATGTACTGACATAATACCTCTTCCTGTCTATCTTTTTCACGTGTGTCTGCATCTTCAATTATAAGTTCTAGGCCCACAGGGACTATAGTAAGATTTTTTTCCCTCCATCTTTGATGCTTCCCCAAAGGTGAATGAGTGTCTTGTAAGTGCTTTTTGCTGGGGGGTGAAACAAAGGAAGAGATGTTTCTGGAAGCAGACATTCTGAAAATTGCCAGAGAAAGCTGTTCAGAGGTCAGAGGGTGGCTATTCTTCTGTCTGAAACTGCTTTAAAGAAATCCCCTCCCTGGGGGAATGATTCAGCACATCCCTGCCTTTGAGCTCCATCCAGATGCTTCCCTGAGGCCCTGCATGGGGAGGTATTATCAGTGTCAATACCTATGAAGGTTCTTGCTTGGAGCAACAATTTTTGTTAGTTTTGGCAGATATATCTAGAGAATGGCCAAGAAAGGATGTGACACGAATTCAACAATTTAATTCTGAAAACCCCGTGGTTTCAGTGCTGGTCATTTCTTGTTAGAGCTTTGTTTTTCCTCTTTGGTCATAACAACTGGACTTCCGGGGGAATATTTCTTCTTACAAATTAAGGAAATTTTCTGAGCCAAATTTCAGGTCTTTCCTGACTTAAAGAAAAAACAATGAAAGGACAGTGGGCTTGGCTTTGAATAGCAGCCAGGGACACTACACAAAATGATGACTATTATTACACTTCATAACAAAGCAATGTTATATTCAAATAATAATTTTTTCTTTTGTTATAGAGGAAAATCTAGTACTTTTAATGGAGACTGTACTTGGAGGTTCTCATAAATAATTTTAACTTTTAGAGGAGATGGAAATGGTGCAGTGCAGGGATTAGTAGTGTTTTAAAGCAAATTTGGAACCAAAGCTAGAGATGCACCGACAGTGGCACTTGACCCTGTTCTTCTCCAGGAGGCTTTGACCCAGTTTTCCTTGCCTACTGGCCACTGGTGACTTCGGGGTCATTACTGCTTGAGCCTCAGCTTCCTCTTTGGTCGGTTGCAGTAATCACACCAAACTCAGTGCAACTTTATGAAGATATATTAAATAGCTAATTAATTAATCAGCTATAATAATAGCTAATATTTTTTTAGAGGTTAGTATGGGCTGGGCACTGTGTTAGGGACTAAACACATATTCTCTCATTTAATCCTTACAACTTCCAAGGAAGGAACTATTTTTCGTCACCTTCTTAGAGATAGCAAGACTGAGGTTGAGGTACAGAGAAGTTAAGTTTCCCAAGATCTCACAGCTAGTAAGTGATGGGATCCATGGTCAAATTTGGGCAGTCTGGCTTCAGGACTGGTGCTCCAAGGCAGTGTTCTACGTCCTCTCCCCAGATAATGCAGGTCCAAGGTACATAATAGGTATTTCAGTTCATTTTAATTGCATCTGAACAATGCAGGTGCAAACCTAGCATTTCCATATATATAGCCCAGAGATCTTAGCAGCTCAATGCCAGTAACCTGTGCAATTAACATGGTCAATGAAAAGAATCTTCATAAAAGTTTGTGTCATTAACATAATGTCTTGTAGTCCTAAAATAAAGTTACAATAAACTTTCAAGTGATGAAATTACTTGGGCATCAGGTAGTGCTTCTTGCTGATAGCTTGATCTCAATTTCTGTTTTCCTTCTTTCCACTACCATACGTTTTATTAACAGAATGCTTTCAGTAAAGATCTGTCTTCAATCTTATATGCATTTTTTGAGTATTCCTTTTGGCTATTTAGAAATAGAATTGACCTTCCTGTATTTATCTTCCATTTATCTTTGTTATCTTTGTTCCCTGTGAAGGGGATAGCATGCCGGGTCAGTCTTGAAAAGATAAAGAAGATAAGCCATGTCCAATTGGGAAGCTTATATTTTTGTGATGTAGTTACAAGCCTGTGCATAGCACTTAATGTGCTAGAATATGCCTTCTTTGTAACTTGCATAAGCTTACCTGCTCTGCGGTGCTCCTACAGTATGTGGCTCATGCTCCCAGAAAGCAGCTCTTTGACTGTAGTCAAATGTCTTTTAGTTCAGTTTCTTCTCTCCTGATACTGGCTCTTTTCTCTGGGGACTAAATGGAAAGATAAGGAAAGGATTCATTGTCTTTAAGTGGATCTGCATTTTCCATAATGGAGAAGCTGCTACTATTTTTTTGGTCATTGTTATCTATAATGTGCAGGTGGTTTCACAAACAATAATAACCAGACAAAGCTCCTGCCCTCAAGAAACGTACAACCTGGGGCAGGGATCCAAAAAGTATGCACCAGAAGCTCCACCTAGCCCTCCATCGGCTTTTATGCATGAAGTTTCCTTAGAATGCAGCCACACTCATACATTGAAGGTCTGTGGCCCTTTTCACACTACCACAGCAGAGTTAAGTAGTTACAACAAGACATTAAATGGCCCCCAGAGCCTCACATGTTTATTATCTGGTCTTCCACAGAAGGCTGCCTGACTCTTGAGAAATGATTTTGTCCATCTTCTTCCCCAACTTTAATCACTTGAGCTAGTGCACAGTTAGGGGTGGAGGACAGGTTCCAGGAATAAGAAAGAAATGACAGGGTCATAGTATGGCTTTGTGCTTTCTGAGTGTTGGCAGTTGTCAAAAGCTCTTTATCTTGAGGGACACTTTTTCAGGTTATTTAGAGGCCCCATTTCTTTTAACCCTACTCCACCTCCCCATTCCAGAGCTCTCTTTCCTGAGTGGATATTTCTCTGGTTTAGCTGGTCATTTACTCTTTCTGCTACACTTACAGTGAGGTCTACACAGGCCACGTGAAGGCTTTACTAACTTTCCCTAAGGTGACATCATTACCTTACATTGCTCGTGGCCCACATCAGGCCCATGGAAGCCTCTTCATCTGTCCCAACAAATTCTAGACATGCAGGCTGATCCCAGGCCTTCACCTCTGTTTTGATCTGCTCATCAGAAGCTAGCCAGCCTCTCTTCCATTTTAAACTTGTCAGTAGAAAGATTTCTGTTGGGTCTACTGTGTCCCTTATTCCCCCAGATCAGGGACACCTACTAAAGTTTCTGAGTAGTTGCTTGGAGACACCTGCCTTGAACTCAAGGTCATGGGCACACATCCCTCACTTTGCCTGCTTGGAGGGGGAGGGCCTGCTAGCACAGCTCTCCAAAGAGCTTGTTCTCAAAAATCCTTCCTCTTCAGATCCACTTTTGACTTTCTTTGTAGCCTCAAGGTGAGTGAAGGGCTTGGAGTTTAACGATGTTTGGCTAATTCTTTTTGCAACCCCTACAGAGTGGCCTCTTTCACTTGCAAACATGTTTATTATATCTTGATAACTCAGTTGATGCTTCTAATTTGAAATACTACATGATTATATTGAAGGCATTTGTACTGAGGAAGAAACAAATAAGGTCAGAGCCAGGTCTGGTTCAGGTTTCTAAGATGAAAAAGAGAAATGAGAACTCTGGGTTTCCATCGCTGTGAGATGGCGGCTTGAAGTATTTTTATTTATACACCAAAGATTGGGTGGCTTCGTGTGTTCAGAAGATTTGGGAATATACATCCAAGGGAATTGACAATGAACTATATCTTAACTGTGGAATTTTAAGCCTGGGTGGAGCCATTGGCATTTTTAAAAGTTCACTGTGACCAGAGTACTAAGGATGGATTTAGAGGATGGAAGAGGGACACCAGGAAAGGCCATTATGGTCATCCAAGCAAGAAATCAGGAAGAGGTAAAGCAATCACTGCCTTGGCGTTGGGAATAGAGGTAAGAGAGCAATATTTGAGACCGTTAAAAGGCATTATTTCCACTAACTGATAATAGATTAGATGTTGAGGTAGGAGTTAAAGGTGATTTTAAGATTCTGCCTTGGGAGAATTTTAATTCTGCAGAAGAGTAGGTCTGTGGGGAGGTGGCGCCTATTTCTTTCATAGCCAAGGATGGGAGGCTATGAGAAGAAAGACAGAAGAATATATCGTGGGGTAGGCCAGACTAGGCTAGCTGAGCTAGAATATCCAGAAGGAAAGAAAGGTTGAATAAGGCTTAAGTCCTAACCTGGAGTCTATTACTTCTTCATATCAAGAATCACCTTTTAGAATATGGTTGACTAGTCTTCACTGTAGAACATAAAACTACTGTAAGACTGCTAGATTAATATCACCACTATTAATCCTCTAGGAAGGACTCTCATAGTTGGGGGAAATGACATTAAAAATCACAGGAAAAGAAAGGATATCCTATTAATCCTTCTACTGGAATTCTCTTCCTTTGCCTTTTTTTCTATATTCTGTTTCACTCTAAAACTCATTTCTTCTTTTACATTCAGCATACATTCTAGCTCCCTTGGAAAACTGTAAATTACCAAGACTTCCCCCCAAATACCCACCCACAGGGATAGTCTCATGACCTAAGACAGTTAATTAGAATATCCCAGCCCTCTTATACTTATATATGTGATTGGTTCAGGAATCACTCTGTGTCCCAAGCAGAGCCGATCAGGTTCTTCTCTTTGATTGCTCTAAGGATATTGGAAGAGAATAGCTGTCTTTCTTCTGGACTTGCTTGGCACTGAGGGGAAGAGTGTGTGGAAACCTGGTGCCATTTTATCTCTTCTAGTGAGATGTTGAAGCAAACTGCCCCTCTTGGTTTCCTAGTTATGCTAACCAATAATGCCCTTTTTCACTTTCTTTAAAAAATTTTTTTTAAGATTTTATTTATTTATTTGAGAGAGAGAGAGAAAGAGCACAAGAGGGGAGAGGGTCAGAGGGAGAAGCAGACTCCCTGCTGAGCAAGGACTGCAGGCCTCCCCAGGTTCAATCCCAGTCATGACCTCAGTCAAAGGCAGATGCTTAACCAACTGAGCCACCCATGTGCCCTCTTTTAAAATTTTCATGATACAGCTTGAGATTTTTCACTTGCAAGCAAGAAAGTTCTAACAGATTTCCCTAGTGCCCTTTGACAAAATCTGTGGTCCTCTCATTTACGCCACTACTGCTTTATTGAGATATCGTGACATACCATACACATTGCCATTTTAAGTACAATTCCGTGGATTTCAGTATGTGTACAGAGTTGTGCAATTATCATCACTCTCTAATTTTAGAACATTTTTATTAACCCCAAAAAGCAGTACCATATGTATTAGTGGTCACCCCCTATTACCTCCATTGACAACAAATATACTCTATGTTTCTCTGCATTTTCCTGTCCCAGACATTTCATGCAAATGAATCACTCAGTATGTGACCTTTGTGTCTGGCTTCTTTCATTTAAAATGTTTTCAAAGTTCACCCATGTTGTAGCATGCATCATTGCATCATTCCTTTTGAGACCCAAATAATATTGGGGTTATCTATCAGTCAGTGGACATTTGGGTTGTTTCCACTTTTTGGCTATTACTAATGTTGCTGTGAAGATTCATGTACAAATTGTTATGCAGACATTTGTCTTCAGTTCTCTCTGGTATATAACCAGAAGTGGAACTGCGGAGTCTTACGGTAACTCCATGCTTAGTCTTTTCAAGACCTACCAAACTGTTTTCCAAAGCAGCTACACCATTTCACATTCCCACCAGCAAGGTGTGAAGGTTTCAATTATCCACATCCTCCCTGACACTTGCTATTGCCTTTTTGACCATGTCCAAATAGCTGTCAAGTGGCATTACATTATAGTTTTGCTTTGCTTTTCCCTGATGGCCTATGATGTGGAGCATCTTTTCATGTACTTATTGGCCATTTGTAAATCTGTTTTGGGAAAATGTCTGTTTTAATTCTGCGCCAATTTTCAGACTGGGTTATTTGCCTTTTTATTATTGGATCAAAATAGCTCTTCATACATGGTGGATACAAGTTTCTTATCAGGTATGATGTGCATATATGTTCTCCTGTTCTATAGGTCACTTTCTTACTTTCTTTATTCCATGAAGGACAGAAGTTTTACATTTTTTAAAAAGATTTTATTTATTTATTTGACAGAGATCACAAGTAGAGAGGCAGGCAGAGAGAGAGGAGGGGAAGCAGGCTCCCCACTGAACAGAGAGAGACCACTGTGGGGCTCAATCCCAGGACCCTGAGATCATGACCTGAGCCAAAGGCAGAGGCTTTAACCCACTGAGCCACCCAGGTGCCTCAATTTGTACATGGATGAAGGCCAATTTCTTTATTTTTTCTTGTGTCACTTGTGCTTTTGTTATTATATCCAAGAAAACATTTCTTAATCTAAGATCACAGAGATTTACATTTATGTGTTCCTTCTAGAGTCCCATAGTTTTAGGTCTGTGATCCATTTTCAGTCCATTTTTGTACCCTATTGTGTTGTGTGTCTCCTTTATTTTGCACTTGTCCAGTTGCACTATAGCTTCTGGTACACATGCGTCCTAAGTATCCTAACATCAGAACATGTTAATTAATATGGACCCCCGAAAGTATTCTAAACTTAAATACATTTGGGGAATTCTATACAGTAAATTCCCCTCTTGAAGTTCATAGCACATTATTTGCCCATGACAGGCTCTTGCCAGACAACAGTAAAGAATCCTGTTTGATTCCATTTAATCTCGTGCTTACAGAGGCCACGGTCTTGTGGATGCTGTGAGGTGCCTTTTCAGGAATGAAGGACTCATTGCCCCAGCTGCTGGCAGTGTCCTGGTGCATCCCTCCCACCTTGGCACCCTTTGGGGATTTGCTCAGCCAAAAAGAGCTACCATGTTCAAAGTGATGCTCCCTTCTGGGAGTGGACCATATCCAGAAACTGATTGGCATGAAGATAGAAAGGCCTGGTTGTCTTGCCCCCAACTCAGGCCAGCTTTGGAGAGCTATCTCATCTTTAGAATCCTTGCAACATCAGCCAAGCCTGCCCTTAAGACTGCATAGCAATTCTCCTTCTCTCTGTGTCATCTGGCTTCTGCCCCTTCCCTTCCCATGGGTTGATCTTAAGAGCATTCCCGAAGAACCCTCTTCCACCCATAACTGCATCTCAGCTTCTAGGAGAACCCAGCCTGTAACAAAAAGAACTTCCCAAACATACTGGAATATGGACTATTCATTTGTATGAAACACCTGTCTCCCAGAGAAGTGTTCACAGAACATAGATTTGGGACACATGGTTAACGGAGGCAGGACTTGCAACCAGAAGAGCTGCTGTGGTTTCCAGCTTGTCTGCTGACTGGCTGGTTAGTCTGACCAAGCAACCTGTTCTGCAGGAGCATCAGTATATCATCAATAAATGAGCCCGCTAAAATACCTCATAGGGACAAGAGCTTGCCCAGCACAGTGCGTAGGTGATCTATTGAAAAGAGCTCTCTGAATCAGGGATTCTTACCTGCTTTATGGACTACTAGATCTCAAGTGCCCAGAATTATGTCTGGCACAGAGTAAGTATTTGATAAATATTTGAATTAACTAAGTAAATAACACACAGCAATCCTCTGAAAATGTTACTAAGGTAAGTTTCCAGTCCATATATTTGGATAGGTCACAGTCATTTGTAGGAAGAGATAAGTAAAGATCACTTTCAGTACAGATTAGAGAAGATTTACTAGCTGACCTTTCCTATACTGATTGGGCAGCCATAAAAAATACTGGACTGATCATTACTGCTGAGATGTCTTGGGCAGTGCCCCCCAAACCTTTAAGTAGAGCCGCCAATTTATTTTGCTGACCTTTCTGGTAATTTTTGGTGTAGGTCATAGTTTCAAGCAAATACACTAAAAAGTCACTTACATTACATATGGTATTAGATTAAAGCAAACTTCATCAAGTCTCACTAAAATAGATTTTGAAGGTTTATTAATTTAAATTGTGAAACCTCTTGAGCCTTATTGAGAAGAATCAAAGTGTCATGCCGTTTGTGCCTGTTGTAGCATGAACGGGACAAAGACACGCAATTTAATTTAGCACATTCCAAGGCTTATGTTGCTAGAAGCAATTTCCTGCTGATGGGGCCATTGGAGAGCAAGAGTGAATAAAATTCCCCAAAGCTGCACTGTTTGTGTTGGGGATTACATAAGCATGGTCATGCTGAAAGACATAGTGTCTTCCCCTCTGAAGATTTCAGCTAACACGCCGCAACACGAGCAGTGGCTCCCCTTCTGGATTCAGGAAAGGCTTTGAGACTCTTGCCTCTTGGGCATAATGTAGTGGGAGAGAAACACACTATCATAAACCCCAAAGAAGATGAACAAGGAGAGAGCAGATCGAGTAGAGAAGGAACACAGAGCATGCTGCCAGTTGCCCCTGGAGCTTGGAAGGCACTCTGAAGGTACGACCTGAACTGTGTCTTGAAGACTAAATACAATTTCTGACGGATCGGGATATGAGGGGAGGAGGGCACTCCAGGAAAGAAACAGTACAAACCTGGAAAGTGATCAAGATTGGATATAGGGTGTTAAAGGCCTAGATTATAGGCGATCAGAATGAGAACAGGTTATGGTGGGGATTAAAGACCTAACGAACTCTTTATTACACGTAGCTGATCATGGAGTCAGACATGGTCTCTCCAGCTCTTGTGTTGTATTCCACACCCAGAGTCCTCAACCGCATTTTAAACTACTTGAGGGCAAATGTAAAATCATATAGAAAGAACTTATCTGAAATAAATTAATAAAATCATGTTTTAAAAAAGAAATAGCTTATCTGAAGGTTGGGCTCTGGCATACTTGCATCTTGGGAATAATACCTTGAATGTTAAAACAAATGAAAATGAAAGAGGAAGAGAGAGGAAGAAGAGGTAGGAAGAGGAAGAGGAGGAAGAGAGAAAAGAGGCAGAACAGAAAGACCTGCAGGAAGGGTAAAACCCTATTACAAAGCATGGGTTTAGGAGTCCAGCAGCATGGGTTTGAATCTTGATTTCTGACTTATTAATGATGGGACCTCCTCAGTTCTGATTTCCTTCTCTACAAAATAGACATCACAGCAGCACCTGCCCTGGAGGGGGGCCAGATGGAAAAACTCTCGAAGCACTTTGTGTGGTGACCTTGCATGGTGATGGGTCAGTCTCTGTTCCCTGCTCACGAAAGCTGCTGGGTGCCTTCGGGCACATAAGTTCATGACTTTTCTCAAAAGACAAGTTCTTATTTTGTGATTCAGAGCCTACTGGCTCTACTAAAAAGAGGTTTTTTCCTTCCCTTGTTTGTATGGCATATAAAGACAGAGATGTGGAGACTGTCACAGGAAGAGTCTGCAGATATCATAAATGATTGCCAAGAGACCCATCAAGGAAGGATAGAGTTAGCAGTGCAGACATGTGTCTGCAGAATATACTGGGCACACTTGGCTGTGTTTTAAAGCACTACAAAGCCATAGTTGATGTATGTAACATGGTCTCTGGGTCAGTATGAAAGACTAATAAATGTTTCATTCAATCCAAGTACCTTCCATATTCAAAGAATTATGAATGATGTAGGGATGGTACAGATTAATAAGATGCTTGTTTTAATGGCGCTCACAAGTTAGAAAGTCTGTAATAACAGCTTGGAAATTTCCCATCCAAAAAGTTAAGATGAGCAAAAAATTTTAGACATCTGAAAAAAGAAGTGCTGGTGGAGGGGTGGTGTAGACAGCATATTTCCTGGCAGTGTTTGATAACAAGATTATAGAGTATGCTGTGCTAAGTGCAGAGCAGGTGCACACACGTTGCCTGCCAATTGAATTGGTTTTGCTCTGCTTTGCTTTTGCAGAACGAAATAGATAAAACTCACCACTCTTTCTCTGTTGGTAACTCATCTTCATCCCAAAGAACTGTTCCTCCTCCCCCATTCCCAGCTCTGTCGCTGGACACTGCCATCTTGCATCTTCAGGCTAGACATCTGGAGCCACCTTCCAGTCTCCTCTTCACCTCACCCACTGAATCCAGGGTTTTGGTGGTCTGCAAACTCCTTCTCTAACACTATGGACATTTGTCCCCTTCTCTTCCTGCCTACTTCTACTGCATCAGGGAATTCTTTTCACCCTAATGATTGCAGTGACCTTCCAGACAGTAGTTGTGCCCCCATTTCCCTCCAAACCCAGCCCATCCTACGTCGGAGTCCAGGATGTCCACTCAGGTCATCCTGCCTAAAGGACAGACCTTGGAAACACAATGTCACGTGATCATAGCCCATACAGGAACATCTTTCTGTTCCATCTGCATTCTCCTACAATTCCTTGAGGGCAGGGACCATATCTGCTTATTTACCACTGGATCCCCAATGTCCAGCACTATTCCTGGTGCATAGTAGGCACTTAATAAATAATTTATGAAAGAATGAATGAGTGTTGAATGAAGAGCCACTTGGTCAGTGATCTATTACTGTAAGGCTTTTAGTTAGTCCTTTATTGTTGGAGATTTAAGTGTTCTTTTTTTCTCCTTTGAACAGTGCCATGGTGAACAGCCTTTATCCGTTAAGGATTGTATTCAGCTAAAAACCTGGTCACAGTAGCTTAAACATACAGGCTTTATTCTCTTCTGTAAAGGAGCGGAGACGTGGCCAGTTCCGTGAAGTCATTGGGGATGGTCTTCTTCCACTCTCTGTGTGCATCTTCCATCCACAGAGTTATAAGAGTTGCTGGAGCGCCAAACTTTTCCAGCAAAATTTTCACACAGGAAGCAGAAGCCCTAAGTTGATTACGTTTTACTCAAAAAGATCGGGTGTTATTCAACAATAGCCAAATGCAAGGGTTAGTGAAACTTTTCAAGTAGTTGGTTAGTTCTGTCTTTCCAAAGTAAGTTAAAAACAAAAACAACAAAAAAAAAAACTATCTATCTATCTGTCTGTCATCTATCTATCTATCTTTAGGGCATAGCAAATTTTACCACTCTATAGTAACTACTGTTGCAGTATCACCAAGATGTAAACTCCACATATAGCCAGTCTGCAGCATGGAAAAGACGGGAGACCACTTGCCTTGCTTTCAGCAGTCCAGTGGGTGTGTTCATGGTGTTTGTGGAATTGACATCGTTCTACGGGAAGGAACATCTCGTTTATGTCCTGAAGGATGAAGCAGGACCATTTTGTTGTCAGTGTCTCAGATGCCCTTTGATCCCCACGTGGAATCGCTTCTGTCCTGCTGACCTCCTCCAAGTTTCCACAAGGTGTCTGTTCAGTGGACTAGTGGGTTCCGTTCTTCCGAGGTGTTCCAAGGCACTCCAGGCCAGAACAACCCAAGCTCAGGGAACATCATTCACTCTTCTTGGAGGGAATTCTCCCTGCGCTGGGCTGTGCAGTTGTGAAGCCTCTAGCCAGTGAGAGTCAGGGTCCACTGGAAAAGCTAATTGTAGTTAATTCCTGGCCAGTAGAGGATAATTTTTTTCTCTTTGGTTTTTGGTTTTGTCTTTGTTTCTTTAATAATGAAGATCTGGTCGCAGTGAAGAAACGCTTCAGGGGGAAGCTGTTTCATTCATCCTCTTTCTCACATCACCCAATAAGAAAGAAAAAGAACTGCAGGGGGAATGGAAGATTTAGGAAGACATTTACTTTTTCAAAAGTTTCTAAAGCAGACTACAAATCAGTCTAACTGATTCCAGTTGTGGGGTGATGTGAGTCTAGGCTTGGATATTCTCCACCAAGCAGACAGGGCAAACTTTTAGCCAAGTCTCCATATGGTTGGTGTTCAATCCATAGCTTTTGATGGATTGTCTGAGTTCTTTTGTGCCAGATCAAGCAGTTTCCAAAGTGCAAAAAATAATTATGGCTTTTTTCCCCCCTGTGTTAAAGAGTACATTGTGTGCGATATTCCATAGGTTCCTGGGACTTGCCTGAATATCTTCCAGTGTAATCAAATTATCAGTTGGTTCGTGCTTAGAGAATGTAGTAGGAAAGCAAAAAATGTAATTTCTTTGATTGGATTCTCAGGCACTAATTACTCACCCAGAATCTCATGGGTTCTTCTGTTTCCTTGATACCTATGACCCTCTATCCAGAAAGGAGGCCCTTACCCTCACAAATGAACATCTATCTCTTTAAGTCAGTGCTTTTTAAAAGAAACCATATAAGCAGAAATGGAAGGTATTGAAAGTATACTGAGTGACCGGAAGAATTGGGAAGTCTGAGAACCAGGCTCTGAGACTTCATTGCTACAAGAAATGCACTTTGTTGTTGACTAGCCTGGGGAGAGAACTGCCATGTCTCTTGCTGGTCTGGAGCCTTCACCTTGCTCTACTCCGCCAGCTGGTCTGCCCCTGGAATCTTGCTCAGCTACCCTCACCTCCAGTGGGAGTAGTTGCCTGGGGCCCTATCTTTGCAGAACCAGTTCTCTCTACAAGGACTAGTATGGAGTGTCTGAAGGGCGAAACCAAGGTCATATACCCACACTCTTCATGAACACGTGAGGATATGCTATTTGTTGTCAGGTTCCTAATACTCAGAGTCTGGTCCACAAAGGATAACATAAATCAGGCATTGGCTGCCTCGCCTGAAGACTCAAGGCTGGGGATTCTCTTCACACAGGAGGGGCTCAGATGCAAAGCTGGCCAAGAAGAATCACGGATGTCCACACTGCTTAACCAGATGCCATAACAGTGTTTTTGTGCCCATGTTCTTCTTTGGTCGATTAACTCCCATAGGAAGCAGTAAGGTGTGCCCAGGGAGAGGAGGCTGTGAAGCAGCTGGAAATAGGAAGGGAACATTGTGATGGAGGCTGGGGAAGAAAAGAGGATGATATAATTTCCCCATAGCACTTGGCCAATTTACTTTCCAATCCAAGCACGGACGGTACGCCAGCATCCACTGTGTGACTAGCATGGCAGAAGATGGACCCTCATTTTGTGCAGATGTTGATACCCAGGTTGGGAGGAATAAGACCATCTCTCAGATCAGTTGGAGGAAGATAGAGGACTGTGCCTCCAGCACGGATGCCAACCTCTGGTGCATCTTGTTAGACGTGCAGATTTGGGGTGGGGGCTAGGATTCTGAGAAGCGCCCAGGTGGTCCTGAGGCTAGAATCTCTAGAAGAGCAGGGTACAGGAGCGTACATGTCGTTCGTGCCAAGTGGGAGAGCACTGAGGTAGATCATAGTGTCATGGAGATTCTCTGAGGGGAAATGCCTGAGATTCAGGCACTGAGAGTGGATAGACTTAACTAAGCCCTGACACGGGGGCCGGAGTTGATTAGGCAGAGAGTAGAGGAATGCCTGCGTAGGGCCCCCTTGCGGGTTATACCAAGGGTGACCAGCTGTCCCACTTTGCCTGGGACTGTTCTGGCTGTAGCATAGAAGGTCTTGTGACCTGGGAGCAAGTGTCCTACTTCTGTGATGTTTGCCCAGTAACACCCGGCCAGAGGCCGACCATAACTGTGTGCTGTTTGCTCAACAGATTGGCCAAGTTCACACTTTACAAAGGTTAAAGTCACAGGGAGTCCATTTCATTTCTGGTCTTAGTAATGGCTTGGAAAGGAAGCAGCAAAGCTTTAGATAAGGCAGTCCTGTTTTTCTTAATACTGTTGTGATATCAGTCTTCACATCACAGCGTTACAGTGACATTTTTTAAGTAGGGCCTTTCTTTCATTACTCAGAAAATTCTAAATTTCTGCATATATAATTCTAAATTTCTGTGTATATAATTCTAAATTTCTCTGCATATATCCCAACACGGTATATGAAATGTCAGAAGCACAGCGGGAGCCCCCAGAAACGCGTGTCTTAGTACTTCTGGAACGACATCGCTTCATTTCAGCAGGTCAGGTGGACCGTGTCATTGAAAAATTTCTATGTCAACCACAGCCATAGACATGCTGTCCAGTCCCCTGGGTCAGAGTGGCTTGCCCTCACCCAGGCAGTAACCATCCTTACAGCTGGTGTTTTTCTTAAAGAAAGTGTTTGTTTGCTTTGATCTGCTTCCTCCTTAGCCACAAGCATGGTGGCAGTTCCTAGAGAAGTGCCCCGTTTTTGGTCTCACCTGCTGAGCCAGAGAGATGCTCATGAATTTTGACATCTCGGTTTTCTGCCTGGGGAACCCGAACAAAGTCCAATCAGGAGCAGCTGCTGCTTTTCACGGAGCAAATCCTCCAACCAGCTGATGATGTGTGCAACCCATGCATAGCTTGCGGGAGGCAGCAGGCCACCTGAACAAATACAGCCAGGTGCTGGTCCTGCCAAGCCTTCTGCTCCTGCCCTGCAGAGCTTTAACCCTTCCTGCTGGCTCCCGGAAGCTGCTCTGGTTGGGGTGCTGAAAACCTCGGTTTTGAGAGGACAGACCAGTCTCTTGTTTCCCTCCCCTCTTCTCTCCCTCCTTCCCTCTCTCCCTTCTCTTCGCCCTCTTTTTACCCTCTCCTCTTCATCTCCTCTCTCCTCCAAGCCCTTCCCACCCCTTCCCTTCCTCCCCTTGTCTTTTTCCTTTCTCTACCTCTCACTCCATATACACCCCTCTCTTTACTTTTTCCTCCAGGGCTTTAACCGGTTATTATCTTTTGCAAACTTGCCCCCAGGAACTGAGTAGCCTGTTCCCTTCTCTTCATTTCCTTTGCTCTGAAGCAAGGCTGCCCCAAGTCTGGCCTGCAACTTGAGAGGGCTCTGCAACCGGAGCAAGGGCAGGAAATCACTGTGTTTCCCACAGGATCTGATTGTAACACTAATCCCACAGTTAATTGGAGTTCCCTCACTGGGCTTAACTCCCCTCCTCTCTACTTTGGGAAGTCACCCAAAATAGTTTTTGCATTTTAAGAAGATGGTGGGCAAAATTAGGGAATAAGCTGGTGGGTAAAGGAAGTATACAAATGGACATTTTGTGGCGGGGAGACATTGTGCTCTGGGGAGCTGACCGTTACAGAGTTTGGTGCATGTGAAACTCAGCACTGCAAGGGTTAACACTTCAACTCTGTTCAGGGCCCAACCCTGACCTGGATTCCTCCTCATATTGGACCCTGGGCTCTGATGCTTTCTCAGCAGAGCCTGCTGGGACCAGTGTGTGCAGAGACCTCCCCAGCCAGGGCCAGCCATGCCCTGTGTCCGGGGCCTGCCAGTGGCTGGAGGGACTGGGGGCTGATGAAGGGGCTCAGTGTGGACATGAGCAGTGTGTCTGAGACGGGCTAGCTCCAGGTGGTTTTATTCCCATGTGGAAGCTCCAAGTTTCTACTGAGATTTGTAAATGATGTACTTAAAAGAGTCAGCTTTCTGTCTGATTTTGGAGAAGATGTCCCCTTCTCCCTGGGGCCGATTTGACCTTTGTGACTAAACAGCCTTGGGTCCCTAACCTTCTTGAAAGAGAAGTTACTTTGCCTTCCACCAAAAGCTTGCAGTGTGTGGTGCTGTTGACTGAGAAGCGCCCTGGGGAAGTGGGGCGCTCGGCCTTTGGGGGAGTCTCATGCTGGGAGAGGGGGCAGCAGGCTCTGGTTTGGAAATCTATGGGTGAGGGTTTAAAATCTGGCAGCCATCTAGACATTTTGCCGGGGACACTCTGCCAAAGCCATCCCCACACGGTCCTGATGCCACAAGCAGACGAGAAGGATATGGGGAGCAGCACAGGCTTGGAGAAGCACAGGCCTGTGAGGCAGGACAGTGCAGGGCTCCTGTCCTGATCCTAACTGGCTGTACAGTCTAGACCAGTGTAGGCACCTTTCCTTGCCCCGCATTGTTTCCTCTGTGCTGGAGGATAATGTCTCTTTCTTGAGGGCGGTTGCGATGATTGAGGGTCTCCTCAATTCCTGACATGGGCTAGTTATGCATTTGTGGATTACGTGCTCAATAATTGCTGTCTTGTGTAGAAAACAAAGAGAGGGAGCACCAGGAAGCAGGAAGGGGAGGAAAAGTGGCTCAAATGGCAGCAGAAGACATGCAGGAGTTAGGCCTTGGCCTCTGGTAAAATGTCTGTTGTGTGAGGGACCCATAGCAGAAGACAGGTCCTTTTGGAGCATGTGGGGCATAAGCAGAGCTGCTTCTGGAAGTGGCTGCGGTGCTGCTGGTGGCAGTAAGAATCAGGTGGCCTGATTTGTAGAAAGGTCTCAAAGCCTGATGCCAACTACACCCTGGACACGGGGTTTGTAGCTGAGCTTCTCTTTTCGTTCTCCAAGGCAAATTTTGCTCAGTTTGGAACTTGGAGCTGATGGTTGGGAATGACAGGGTTCTTGAAACATTTTTCTTTCCCCGCACGGAGGGTTCATTCCCACCTCCACCACAGGATCCCCTGGAAGTGTCTGGCCCTCTTGGAATTTCTCATCACAATTTCAACGATCTCAGCTGCCACTTGCAAGCACCACTATTTTTGCTCACGAGGGTCCAAACGCCTGGGGTCCTCTCACTTGGAGTCATACCCCCTGCTGGGTACAGACCTATGACCAGCTGAGTCAGGGTCAGGGGAGAGTGGAAGACTGGAACCTGCCCTCTCACAGCCGACATCCACTCCTGCTCTTGTGCCAAGGTGGCCTCGTGGCTTTGAGGTGGCTTGGACAGGAGAGATTTTGCCTTTGCTGTTTATGGCCCATTTATAAAACCACTCTACTCTCTTTCTCTCTCTCAGTGTTGCATTTTTCAACTGATTTTAATCAGTAATGGTGAGTTTTAAGTCTATACATTTATTTTCTCGTGATTTCCCCTATGGGTCCATGCTAGTAGCTTGGAGAAGACAAGTTCTTAGTAGAGCCCTGTCTCTAGGCCGTGTGCCTCGTGAGAGCCTCACCGGGAAGTGAGGTGAAGGGGGAGTGTGTGGGCGTAGCCACGTGTTCGTGGTCTTTCCTTCCCCTTTCCCTTCGGAAATGTTCTAATTTTGTTCCTCCTTAGAAGGAACACAGAGGAGGGTGTGGCAGACACACACAGACACACCCTACGTGTCTACTCTTGAAAATTTCAAACGCAGTGCTGCTATTTTTAAAAGGCACGTGGAGCTGTGCTCTGGTTGAACAATGCAGAGAGCTATTTGTGCCGATTCCCAGCTTAACACCTGCCTGCCTGGAATGCCAGTGTTTCCAACTTCAGTGAGAAAAGTAGGGGCCTAACCATAAGGACTTGTCTGAGGGCTGGGGGTGGTGGGGCATCCCCGCCGCAGTGAGAATTGCATAAGCTCCCAGTTAGAGAAGTCTTCTCCTGGCAAATGGGAGGCTATGGGAGAGCAGTTGGCCCTGTATTAGGCTCCTGATGATAATTAAGGAAAAGAAACAGGATGCAATCCATAGATTGGAGATCCTGTGGGGTCATGATAAAACTGAACAGCATTTTGTCCCATTTCCTGCTTTTCATTCCCAGCCCAGGTCTGTCTTACTAAAAAGTGAGGGTGTCTTAGAATAGAATGCCTCCCCCTGCTCCCTCTCTCTCTCTCTCTCTCTGGCCTCCTCTCTCTCCCCACAGAGCCCCCGCATCTCAATGTGTATCTGTATCCCCATCATCAAAACATAGGATATTCTAACAGTTTCTAGGGTGTTCTTAATGAAATACCACAAACTAGAGGCAGAACAACAGAAGCCTGGGTGGCTCAGTGGATTAAGCCGTTGCCTTTGGCTCAGGTCATGATCTCAGGGTCCTGGGATCGAGCCCAACATCGGGCTCTCTGCTCAGCAGGGAGCCTGCTTCCCCCTCTGTCTCTGCCTGCCTCTCTGCCTACTTGTGATCTCTCTCTCTGTCAAATAAAATAAATAAAATCTTTTAAAAAAAAATCCTTTAAAAAAAAAAAAAGAAATTCATTTTCTCCACTTCTTCAGGCTAGAAGTTCAAGATCAAAGTGTTGACAGGTTTGGCCTCTCCTGAGGCCTCTTTCCTTGGCTTATGGATGGTCACCTTGTCATTGTGACCTCACGTGTCCTCATTGTGCAGTTGCCTCCCTGCTATCCTGTCCTCTTCTTATGGGGACACCAGTCATATCAGATTAAAAGCCCACCTTTCTGACCTCATTTAGCCTTAATACTTTCTTAAAGATGCTAATCCTTATGTAGTTGCATTGAGAGGTTAGGACTTCATCATATGAATTTCGGGGGAACACCGTCTGTTCTGTAACAGGTATAAAGTAGCAAGCTCTAGAAGGTACACTTGAATCGGAGCACAGGTGTTGCTGACAGTGACACTATATAGCCCACAATTCACACTCATCCCCGTGACTGTGGGTATATATACATGGAGGCCACAGCATGTCCAGACAGAGCCATGCAAGACCTTGGACATGGCCTATAGAGTTACATAGGGCTCAGTTGTTGGATGGGGGGAACATAAAGTTGGAGCTCCAGTGGCTCCAGCATTGGGTGGGACCCAGAAACAGCACCTTTATCATCTTCACCCAGAACCCTGGATGGCAGTGAGATAGGGGAGAAATACCAATGAGGAGACATTCCTGGAGCTAGACAGAATAGGAGGATCAGATCCACACCATTCCAACCTTTGACCTCTCCCTTCCTCCACCTTTTTCCAAAGACTTGGTTTGTCGTAAACAGATGACCAAACCCCTGAGAGAGGAGACACCAACTGACCAGCCTCAGGACTGGACCCCATTAACAAGTAAAGGTGAGGGGTGCCTGCGTGGTTCAGTGGGTTAAAGCCTCTGCCTTCAGCTCAGGTCATGATCCCAGGGTCCTGGGATCAAGCCCTGCATTGGGCTCTCTGCTCAGCAGGGAGCCTGCTTCCCCTCCTCTCTCTCTGTCTGCCTCTCTGCCTGCTTGTAATCTCTGTCTGTCAAATAAATAAATAAAATCTTAAAAAACAAACAAAAAAAACCACAAGTAAAGGTGAGCACCCTGCCCCTGAGGGAATACAGCTCTATGGGCTGCCTAGAAATTGCCATGGCAAGACTCTGAGGAGGGTAGGTCCTAGTGTCCTTCTTGTGCAATAGGCCTCAGGGTCCCTCATGGGAAATGCCCAAAAAAGCCAATGAGGAACAATGAGGTACCCTTACCAGAGTGGGTTCCTCTACCAGGACTCACCCTGCAGGGTTGCTGACCTTTGGGGAAGGAATCAAATGGAAAGAAAGAGAATCCTGCCCTCCCTGCCTCTTGTTGAGTAGGGATTTCACAAGGCGACCATTGGGCCTAAACAGATGGCTGCCCTTCTGCAACTGCTAAGGACAAGCAGGGGCTTGTTTCCATTTGTGTAAGTGCTGCTGGGCAGTGATTTTTCTTGTCATTGCATGATCTCTTCAAGGGGAAAATGGTGAAATACTACAAAACACTGAGATCACTGTCTTAGAGTCATAAGTACCACCCTAGTTTTTTAAGTGTCAGGATGCTGCTGATGGTTGTATTCTCTACTCCTTGTTTTCTCCCAGGTTCCGCCTCTTTAATTTCCAAAGATCAAATCCTAATGGAGCTCCCCCTGTTGCTCAGAATAAATGCCAAAATCTTCATAATGGGTACACAGTACGGGGTCCCTGGTGGCTCTGTGACTACATCTTTTGTTACCCTTTGGTCCTCCCTGCTCTAGACCCTCCGTCTCCCTCCTGTCCCCGAATGTCGGGTGTGTATCTGTCTCATGGCCTTGGCTCTTGTGTCCTTTACTAGGAATGTCCTTCTCCCACATATCTGCAAGGCTCCCTCCTGCACTTCCTCAGGTCACACTGACATGTCCCCTCTAAGGTGAGGCCTCCCCAGCCACCTGTCTGAAATTGCACATCTACTTCTCTATTCCCAGTCTCCTTGCCCTGCTTTATTTCCCTCTGCAGCACTTCACACAATCTAACATTTACATATTTTACTTAATTATTGGGCCTCACCCCCCATTAGAATATAAACTCCATGCCTGATTAGTTCATTGCAACATCTCCACTGCCTTGAATAGTACCAAGTGGATGCACAACATTGAATAAATGTCTCCCTTTAAGTAAAAGCCCCTTTTCTGTCTGGGCTTGACACTGAGTACAGTGTGCAGTTGAGATGGACTTTGGGAGCTCCCTGCCTCCCAGGTGGACAACAACTTAAAGACTCCCAGTGATGATACCTGTATAGATGTTGCAAAATCAAGGTATATAAGAAATATAGCATTTCCCATGTGTCTACATCTCAACTAGGTTTCTGTTTCCAGGTTATATCCTGGATGATAGAAACTCACCCTTTCTTTTCCCTAAAGTTGTGGCTTACATCAAGTTCCAGGGAGCGTATCTTACACCAAAGGACCCAATGGGTGCCCCAAACTGTTCTCGGCTCATGTAAGTACCTCCTGAAATCTACAGCATGGGCCTTTGTCCTTGATCTGTGCATGTGGCCACAGGGAGATCCTTGTTCCCGTCCACATGCCCCCTGAGTTTTAGTGGTTCTCTTCCTTCCATAGCACTCAAGGGCACAGATGCAGTGTTGCTGCCCGTGCTCCATGCTCGGGTTTGGACAGCTCTAAAAACATGACAGAGCCCCCAGTCCTGACTGGATACACCACCAGCTCTGTTTGTAAGGGCTCTGCCTAAGAAGCAGGGGGCCAGAACACTACCCAGCTTTTTGAGAAGTGCCAGAGCCTAAGAATCTCACAAGGTCTCCTCTATCACTCTATAAAAAGAGAGTTTTCTCAGACTGGTAGCCAAAGGAGAAGTCAGAGCGGTCTGAAGCAGGAAGCCAGGGCCAGGGAGCTTGAGAGAGACCCCTCCATCCTTGCTCTGCAGGGCCCTGGATTCTTGCCAGTGACCTGAATGAGCTCCAAGATGGATCATTCCCAGTGTCCCCAAGGAAGAGGCCAGCCCGGCCAGCATGTTGATTTCAGCTTGGTGGGAGACCTCCGGCAGAGGACCCAATTGAGCCCCCCCATTCTTCTGTTCTGTAGAACTGTGAGCAAATAAATGGGTGTGGTTTTAAGGTACTAGGTCTGTGGTGATTTGTTATGGAGCAACAGGAAATTAATATGGGGATACAAGTCAAGGTGCCTGACACCAAGGAGGCACCACTTAGTAAATTCAATGTCATTTCCTCTTCCTTTTGGTTCCTAAATGTGTTATAGATAAGCCGTGGCAGAAATGATGTTCCCCAAACACTTTCTACATTTCTCAGACTTTCTTGCCAGTATGTGGAAGCCAGAGCACTCCTTTTGGCCAAGGAACCATAAGTGGAAGTGATATGTGCCATTTCTGAGCTGAGGCAGTTAAAAACCAGGGCTCCAGTGTTCCTGTTGCTGGAGAGCTGGTGTTCCCGACGGTGCCACTGCGAGAGCCAGTGCGGCTAGCCAAGTGCCCTGTCAGCCTGCACGACTCATGGCATAGACTAGGCTTCACCTAAGTAACCTGCACACTCTCCCCCGAAGAACACAGCTCTCAGAGCTTGCAAAACAAATGAAGGAGGGAGAATTCATTTTGTAAGTTCCTGGCAGCATCCCTATCACGTTCAGTTTTCCCCTACAGGACACTAGTAGGAGTGGTCAGAGAAAAGTGTTCAGAGGCACTGCCAGGGGAAAATCAAACTGGAGATAAACCCATTGCATTTTTGCAAGTCATTGAGGAAATGTTAGCTTTAGAAAATGTATCTATAGATGTTTTTCTACAACCCTGAACCTTTTCTAAAGAGTCGGGCTTGTTTCTAAAAACTAGAGCACTCTGGCCAGTCATCAGTGTTTGACAGCCAGATCTCTGGCCTTGGTGTCCACCACCCTGCATTACCACGTGCTATTTACATTCTCCCCCCAAGTGTTTCTTTGGCCATCCTCTCTCCACTCCTCTCCCCTGCCACTTGGAGTGCCACTGAGACAGTGACCTTCTAGGAGGTCAACCAGGTCAAGTTGATACCCTGCTTGAAAACTCTGGCAAAAGGCCAAACTCCCATCCACAACACACAAGGATTTGTGCGCAATTATGCCATGCCCCCATCCTCCACCTCCTCTCAGACCACAGCTCTCTCTGGTTGCCATCCTGGAGCCACACTGGTCTTTTTTTCCATTCGCCCCATTCACCTAGGACGTGTGTGCTGTTCCCTCTGCCTGGCCTCCTTGGGCCTCACCGTTCACATGGTGGTTCTGACTCCTCTTGTAGACATTGGAATGGTGTTGCGTGGTCTTCCCTCCCCATTCCGTCTTGGTGCCCTGTCATGCCCCGCATTCTCTATCTTAACCCTTAATCTGTTTTCTTGAAATTGGGAAAATTTCTAGTTACTTAATTTGTTTACTAGTTTGCTCTTCCCCAGTGAGAATGTAAACTCTATGAGTAGTCTGAAGGATTGGAGGTTTTATTCTATTAACAAGCCAACAAATTAGCCTGCCATGGTTAGTGAATGCTGGCAGAAGACAAGAGGCTCCTGGTCCGAGACAAAGGTCTTTACAGCACAGGAGCAATGTGAGCTCTCTGCTTAAGCAGCAATTCCCTTGGCTTCTCAAGTCCCCATGGAAACGTCCAGTGGATGCTGCCCATGCAGCAGGTTGGTGTCACAGCTGAGGAACCCCATGCTTAGGGAACCCCCATCTTTTATAATGGGAAGCAAGCCAACCTGCCTAACTGGCTTTGGATGGAGTCATCTTTTCTATACTGTATGGTAAGCAAACTTGTCTTTTTCTCTTGACAGAGATACTGTCTTTGCCTTTCAGGCTATTTGCTGTATATGCATCCTTGAAAAGACAGTGCCTCTGCTGGCAAGAGGGGCAGAAACCTGAGACCCTATGGAGACCTGTCTTCCCTGCAGAAGGCAGATCTCATCAAATCAGGCCGCATTCTCAGCTGTAAGCCCCAGAAACAAAATCACGGGGTGCTGCATGGGCCAAGCAGAATCAGTGCCTTTTCTGGAAATGCACAGGCATCATATAGGCTAGCAGTGGCTCCATGAAAAGACATCTTTTCTACTGCTTTCCTTTATCTTGGAATTCCACTTGAATTTGTCTTGGCTTAATTTTGGCAGAAAAATGAGATAAAATACTACTTAAACTTAAAATAGACATGATAGGACAGATTTATCTCTGGGAGATCCTTTGAGTATTATGATAGAAAAATTGTAATTTTAAAGACAACTTTTGTTTAAGAAACTCCAAGTTTAAAGCAAATACTGAATAAGGAGGGAGGGAGAGAGTTCACAAAAGGAAATAACTGGGGGAGCAGAAGGGTAGTTATAAGAAGGAGTGGTGTTGATCTCTGCTCTCTGAACAGTTAAGACTTAGGGTATCTTCTTGGGCGGGTCATCAGGTAGGAGACCAAAGTCTGCAAAAACTTCACCCAATCCTCCATGTCCTGTGCCCAGTCAATTAGGAAACTTTGTCAAGGGTTCCTCCTAAATCTCTTTTTCTTTTCTTTCTTTCTTTCTTTCTTTTTTTTTTTTTTTTTAGAGAGGGGGGGAAAGCACACATACAGTGGAGGGCAGGGAGAAGAGGGTAGGGAAAGAATCCTGAGCAGGCTCCATACCCAGCACAGTGTCTTGATCCCACAACTGTGAGATCAGGACCTGAGCAAAAATCAAGAGTCAGATGCTTAACAGACTGAGCCACCCAAGAGCCCCCACCTCCTAAGTATTTCTTAAATCTGTCTACTTGTACTTAGCACCTTGGCCACTTCCTTGCTCCGACCCCCACTCCCTCCCTCTAGGATGATTTCATCAGTTTTCTGGCAGATCTCCCTGTCTCAATCCACTGTCCACATCTCAGCCTTGGAGGTCTTTCTGGAGTTCAATTCTGATCATGTCACTCCCCTTTTAAAACTTTTCAATGACTTCCTATTTATCTCAGGATAAAGTTCTAAATGAAAATGGCTTATGAGGCCCTCCCTCTTCGTATGTTGTCTACTTCTCCTCCCTCATTTGACTGACTCCCCCTCTTTCTCTTAGTTTCAGCCACAATCGTAGTGATTACCTGTGCAAGAATTCCTTCTCAGCCACTCCTGGTGCAATTTACATGTTGCTCAGAATCTCAAGAAAAACCAGTTGAGAAATCAGGCAGTCATAATCTTATAAGAATTAAAGCTTAACAATCAACATAAGGATATAACTAGTTTGAGGGAGTTGAAAGCCAGAATAATGAAGTTGAAAGCAAGAGCTGGAAATACTATGTAGAATCAAGTTAGGGTCAGTATCTCTGGGAACCTGGATAGGAGCAAGTAGGAGAAAAATGGTGGCGTCTAATCAGCCAGTGAAAAGCATGTTCATGGGTCTCTCTTCTGCCTGTTGATGAATTCTTGTGAAAATAAGAAATTAATCACTTTATATGCTTGGTATACTTAATACAAATCTTACAAGTAGTGTTCTAAGAAAGAACAAATTGTGGAGTTGGTCAGCAGGTAAGAACTATGGATGTCCCTGATATAACTACCAATCATTCCTGTCTCAAGTTAGCGTCTATTCTTCCACGAAATCACCCTTGACCTGTAAATCTGGTTTAGGACTCACACACTGTGAAAGATTGTTATGTTGGTGGCTCCCAAAAGAACCACATCTCATGGTTTTCATAACCTATGTGGTTCTCTCCCATGTTGACTGTGGGTTTGGACATGTGACTTGCTTTGGCCATTGAAACCCTAGTCAAAATGATATACACAAATGATTGCTATGACTTGCACACTGGGGCTTATTCTCTTGGAACATTCTCCCTTGGAAGCCAGACACCACACTGTCAAGAAGCCCAAGCTAAGCTACTACATGACCCTGGATAGGCCATCTTGGACCTATCAAGCTCCCAGTTGAAAGCAGCTGCTTCCAGCCAAGCCCAGTCTACCCACCAAATCGTGAGAAAGAAAAATCTTTGGTTTTTCTTCAGCCATTGAGTTTTAGGATGTTTTTTATACAGGAGTAGATAACCAAAACACACTGCTTTGTGAATTACCTGTTACTTCTCTCTCTGCTAATAAACTAAAGTTCTAGAAAGACCGGTTCATAGTCTGCTTTGTTTTCTAAGTAGGGGCTAAGTAAAGGCTTTTTGAATAACTTCTCAAGTTCCTCAGGTTAGGTCAGACTCAGCAGCATCACTGACCACCTGTGACCAGCTGGCATTAGGCAGAGTGATTAATTAAGTATTTTGATTCTATTTGAATAGAGGTCATTAAGGAAAGGAAAGGTAGCACTCCATGGATTTCTGTACCTTCTGCTGAAACAAAGACACTGCATCGAGTAAAAAGGAATTGTGACTTCAAAAGCTGCTACCTCTTTGAGCTTTCTTGTTGTTCTTTGGAAGCCAGTTTAGCTTGAACCCCCCCAGCTGACCACTTCTTAGAACTTTGCTTGGAAAATACTGCTACTTCCAGACACCCGGAAGGTCGCGGGAGAGGGGAATGGGAGGGTGAGGAAAAGGGGGGTAAAAGGTTCAGACTGAGCCCATGCTAAAATTTTTCATCAAGTCAGTCCCTGACTCAGCACCCCAGCATGAGGTGATCACTGCTTCTTCTGAACCCCGGGAAGGTTTTTATCCCCACCCTCTGGCAATTAATCACTCACCACCCCCTGGCATCCTTTGTGTTTTCTGCATTCAGTCCTGCCATTTAATTTTCCACACATTTATGTCTGCCTCTTTATTGAGCTCCTGCAGAGCCTCGCACATTGTAAGCACACAATAAATAGCTCCTGTGGAATGCTTTTGCTGCAAGCAACCCTATCAAAAAGTAGACGGGAAAGACTTGGAACAGCCTAAGGTAGGAGCTCAAAGACAGGGCTGGAGCGCACCAGTATTCAGAGAGGGCGAGAGTTGGCCTGACGGTGTCAACTGCTTGCCTTAATTTCTGTTTCCCTGACTCAGTGGTTCCCTGGCATTAGGAGACTTAGCCTGCCTCGTAGCTTGGTCTTTGGGGGAAAAGCCAACCCCCTTTCTTAATCTTTAAGATGAGGGATGGATGATGTACAAGTCTCTGTCACTTTCTGCCTTTCTGCAGCTTTGTATTTCTTTTTCTGTCATTTGTGGAGTCTGAATCATTTGCTCTGCCTTCACCAAGGCTGCAAAAGAAACTTCAGCTTGAAGGATTTTGGTCAAATATAGTCTGTCCTGCTGACAGAGATACAAACTGGGACAAGGAGGTCCTGAAGCAGCCTGAGGAGTCTCTTCAAAAGGAGGTTTTTAAAAGTGGAGATAACTTGTTTGCTGGCTGGCATGATTTCTGTATGCGTACAGCTTCTAGACGCCTCTCTGATAATGCCATGTGTCTCAGAAATAGATCTGGGCCACGTTACACAGAAAAGCAGCATTAGAAATAAGCTATGCTACCTGTATCCCTCAAACCCCGCCAATACTTCTTCAATATACAGCCTTTCTTTCTTCAAAAATGACGAAAATATCCGTGATTCTAAAGTAAAGTCAGGAAATAAACCTGCCTGGGGCTGCTCTGGCCTCACCCCATCCCTTTCAAAGTCCTGCACTTTAATGGTATTTTCTAGAAGCCAAGAGGGCACCAAGGCTTCTTGCTAATTATGCGCAGCCCCACCCTTGCCCCTCCCAGTCGCCCAGACTCAGAACAGTTTCTCCTGGTAGGAGGCCAAATTCTAAGAATGCTAAGATGAACCCCAAGATTTCACCTCTGGTGTACACATCCTGTATAACCCTCCCCCTGAAGAGAGTGGGACCTGTGACTATTAACGGGATAGCCACTCCCAGGATTAGGTTACATTACATTGGTAAAGGGAAGGCGTACTTGGGTCACGGTACACGTGTTGCATTGTATGAGGCGTTCTTATACCTGCCGGGAGGGAGATTCAAGGGGAGAGCTGTTCTCCTGCAGCTTTAAGCATCCATGCTGTGTGTGGGTGAGCAGATCAGGGCAGGACCCAAGGGCGGCCTCCAGAAGCTGAGCCTGACCACTGCCAACAGTCAGTCAACAAGAAAACAGCACATCGATCCCCACAGTGCAAGGAACCAGATTCTGCCAACAACCAGAGAGCTTGGAAGGGGAGCTCTGGAGGGGATCACAGCTCCTGCGTACACCTTGATTCCAGCCTGGGGAGAATCTGAGCCACCTCTGGACGCCCAAGCCTCAGACACTGTGAGATGGAAACCATGTGTTGTTTTCAGCCACTTTAGGGGCTATTGATTTTGTTTCACAGCAAAGCAGGGGTATAAGCCCCTCCCCTCTGTCATAGCTCCTAGCCTGTCAGGAGGAGGTAAGTGCCCGCCAGACAGTGGCCCTTGCCGCAGGGTGGACAACTGAGCAGTACTTTTCCTGGAACAGGAACATGCCTTCAGTCTTCTCCCCTTTATACTGTCACCCCTTTTGCAAACCCCAAACATTCTGCCGGCCCCAGGAGTCCCATGGAAGCCTCACATGGATCCTGCCTGTGTGCGGACCCACAACTCACTGATACTGCCCACCCCTGCCAGGGACCCCCGTTTGCTGGAGGCATTAAAACCCACAGCATGGAGCTGGAATCTCGGTTTCCCCAATACAGAATTCTAGGCTTTTTCTGCTGTGGGTGCCATGCGACTGCAGGCAATTTTTTGAAGGCTTGATATTTCTATCAAATGTTACAGAGGGGGCATCCCCCGAACCACAAACTAAACCCCATGAGCTAAGGGGCCTGGCTCTGGGAAGTGTCTGGAAAGCAGCAGGTTTGCAAAGAATGGTTTCTGCTTTCCTGTGGTCCTTATCTGACCTCACTTCTCCTCAGAATACACACACACACACACACACACACACACACACTCACTCACTTGCTCCAGGAAACTCGCTTTCCCTTTGGGAGGGGCTCGGAGGCTCCCAAGAGCCTCTGGGTTCTGCCTCTTCCTGTGGCTCCAGAGCAGCCCTGTCTCAGAAGGTGGCAGTGACCCAGGACAGAGGGACAAGGTGCTCCTCCGCCTCCATCAGGGGCACTATGGCCCGGTTCCTGGGAGGCAGTGAGCCCAGACAGGAGAGTCTGAGAGGAAAAAGAGTGGTGCTTCCTGGCCAACCCTTCCTTCATTACTGATCCCTCCAAGGAGCAAATAAGGGAAAGAGGGCAAGGGGAATAGTGAATGTCTCTGCCGGAAGTGTGGGGAAGGGCAGATTCGGAGGGGAAAAGGAAAGACATTGTCAATAAGTGAAGGATCCAAATAGCAGTCAGCATCATGTCTTCCCTATCAAGCAATTACTGTGCGGCAGATTGTGTTTTGTTTTGTTTTGTTTTTCCTTAGAGATATGAAGAAATAATATTCAAACGGCCAAGGTTCAAAATCTGTGGTTACTTGCTGAGAAATACTGAAAACAAGTTAATGAAGCTTTAATTCCTGGAGAGATTAGCCTGCGTGCTGGCTCTGGTGCTATCTTTCCTTTACACGGCTTGTCTCCACTGATAACATGCGCTAATCTTGTGTGGGGTTTGGGGTACTTTTGTGCTTTTCCTGCTACCTTTATGCAGGTGTTTGTTTTGTTTTCCCCAGGCTGGAACAGGGAACTGATCTTTCATTTCCGGGAGTCTTTCTGTCTGTCATTGCCGTGGAAATACTCTAGGGTATCAAAACATCACCCACAATGGCCCTGGCGCCAAGCCTGGTGCCCCTGCTTCTTACCGATATTTTCATCACAGCCTATTGATTTTAAGGGACCAAAATCCCACAAAAATTATCCAAGAAAGGGAGGTGGGGGACACTTGTGGTAAGGCCAAAAAGACAACAACCTCAGGACCCCCTATGGCAGACTTTCTGATCCAGCAGCAGTGAAGCACTTGGTGCATTGCTTAAGGAATCAATAGTCTCTTCTCTGATTATTGTAATAACTATTGCTGCTCAGAATTCAAATAATCATCTTTAGGCTATCTATCTTAGGTAGGATTAAGGATTTTTGTTAGTTTGACTGGTCTTGTTGATGTTCTATTTACTTACTTTCTTATTTTTTAAGATTTTATTTATTTATTTGAGAGAGAGAGAGAGAGAGAGAGAGCAAGAGAGAGCATAAGCCAGAGGGAGGCGAAGAGGAAGAGAGAGAAGCAGGCTCCCAGCTGAGCAGGGAACCCAAGGCGAGACTCCATCCCAGGACCTTGGGATTATGACCCAAGCTGAAGGCATATGCCTAACCCACTGACCACCCAGGTGCGCCTGTTTTTGATGTTTTAAAACAGAATAGAGAGCAAAGGAGCTCAATACAGACAAACTAAAGCTTAGTTTAGCAAATATTTTCACGGCTTGGTGCCATGCTTATTTGGAAAGATCCAGCTTAATCCCACCAGGCTTGGTAACAAGGATTGCCAGAGTTCAAACTCACCTGGCTTCCACAGGGTCCTGGAGTTTGCATGAGCCTTTTCCAGGAGGTCTTGGAGCCTAAGACGCTGCCCAGTAAAGGGGGGGAAATGTGGGCTTTCTTCTCCTGGGGGAATACACACAGCAGCTACTGTAATCCATGGCCAGACTAGGCAGCGGACAGGAGGACGAGCACAACCAGCCTGCTGAGAGCCACGGTTTCAGCCTTTCAGATGTTGTTCTCTATGGACAACTCACCCAAGTGGCTTAGTGTTTGGTGAGGCTGGGGTCCACATTGGACCCCCTTGGGCTGGTCCTCTTTAACCTGCCAGCTCTTCAGTGTGAATCCCTCTCTTCCTTCTCAAGATTTTATTCCTGCCCTCAAAACATGCCACAGCAGCAGCCACAACAGAACTGGGAACACGATGTAGGGTGATGGGTTGTGTTGGGGACCACTTGACTGGTGGTAGACGAGGATGCATGCCGGCCAAAGCCCATGCTTTCATGCTACATGGTCCCCACTGATAAGGTCTCCTTGCGGCTGGTACTCTGGCAAGGGTCCCCGTATTGGTCACACAAGTTATACTGACATTGTATTAACGTTTCTGACTTGCTTGATGGAAGAAGAGCCTTTCTGTGATGTAGAACAGTCTTTCTGCATGAAACCAGGATTCTGGGAAGTTCCCACAGAAACATCAATTGGAAAACATCTGGAAGTTTTGACAAAGAAACTTCTAAATGGGAACATGGGAAAAACAAGAAGGAGCTAGAACATTCTGTCAATTTCAGGACTAATTGGGCAATGTGATGAACACTTTGTGGAGAATAAGTGTAGGGCCACCCTAACTAAACTGTTTTCATCCAGGATAGTACTTTAGTCCAGGAGACTCTACAGTACTCAGCTGGGGCCAGTTTCTGGCCTGGGGGTGCTTTCCCTCCTCACATTGAGAGGGCTCCATTTTTTCCTTCCAAACTTTTTGATAGAGAAGCCTGAGTTAACTTTTATAATCTCATATTTTTTTTAAGATTTTATTTAGTCATTTGACAGAGACCACAAGTAGGGAGAAAGGCAGGCAGAGAGAGAGAGGAAAGCAGGCTCCCTGCTGAGCAGAAAGCCCGATGTGGGGCTTGATCCCAGGACCCTGAGATCATGACTGGAGCCAGAGGCAGAGGCTTATTAACCCACTGAGCCACCCAGGTGCCCGAATAACCTCATCTTTTATGTATTCTCCAACTCATAGAAATCTGATTTCCCCTCCCACCTGCCCACTGCAGAAATCTACTTGCCAGACTTGGTAGGCCCTTTGCCCTTGACTCAGGTGCTCCTCTCCCTCTCGTCTTTCTACAGCTCCTCTTCCTCCACCCTGGAGACATTGCTGCTGCCGGTGTTGGCTTCTTGGGACCGGCGGAGCAAAACTGGGTGGCTTAGTACAGTAGGGATTTATTGTCTCACAGTTCTGGATGCTGAAAGTCCTAAATCAAGGTGTAAACCGGGCTGTGCTTCTCTGAAGGAGACTCTGTCCCTGTCCCTCTCCAGCTTCTTGTGCCTTCTGGAAATCTTGGCATTCCCAGCAAGCCATGGCTTGTAGCTATGTTGCTTCCATCTCTGTCTTCATCATCACATGGCCTTCTTCTCTGTGTATTCAAATATTCCTTTCCTTTCTCTTATAAAGCCATCAGTCATTGGATTCAGGTCCCATCTTAATCCAGTATGACCTCACCTTAACTTGATTATATCTCCAACATCTTACTCCCAGATGAGGTCATATTCACAGGGGTTTAGGGTTAGGGTGTAAAATATCTTTTAGGGGGATACAGTTCACTCCATAAGATCCCCCAAGGATCTTTCCATGCCCCTCTTCTCTTCTCATTATGAATTTCATCCTTCAAAGCTCCAACCATTCCCATGGTGGTATTCACACTATGTATAGAGCTGACTCCCTATCTATATGTCCATCCTGATTTGCCTCATGATTTTACCATTTCTTGTTGACTATTTCCCTGGACACCACTACCTTACACTCTGCATGTTCAGAATGAATTTGGTCGGTGCCTCACCTTGCTGCCCTCATCTCTCTGACCTTGGCATTGTCCTTGATTCTTCCTTAAAATGATTCTTCTTCCTGGATTCTCTATTTCAGTTCATGGCTTCACCACCCATATTCTTAATTACATCCAGACCTCAGAGTCATCTTCAAACTGTCCATCTCATCTTCTTCATTCCTAACATTCAGTTGGTCACCAAGAAATGTTCATCCTACCCTAGAAATGGCTGACAAATCATTCCCTCTTCTGGACCTCCAGTGTTAGTGAAATCTCTAGGAAAGGACAAGCTTTGCATTGGCCTCCCTGTCTGTGGTTTCTTTTCCAAATCCTATGGATTATGTCGATGGTTCTCAAAGAATGGTCCCTAGACCAGTCCGATCAGCATCACCTGGAGCATGTTAGAAATGCAGATCTCCACATCCCACACCAGACTTCCTGAATCAGAAACCTGGGTGATTCCACTGCATGCACAATTCTGAGAACAGTTGACTAGAGGATCTGCTCCTGTTGCTTACCAAGTTCAGCAGGGATTTATCCTGTTGGCCTTCTGAAGCCAAGCTTCTTCATATAGCATTCAAGGATCTTTGCAGTTGCCTCAGTCAGTATCCCACTCTCCTCTTGCCCCATTTCCTACCGTGCTTCCTGTGCTCTCCTCCATATGATGTGACCTTTCCCAAACTGTATATATACTGTGTGTGTGTGTGTGTGTGTGTGTGTTTCCCTCCTCTTCAGAGGCATCAGTTCTCCCCCTGCACATAATGGCCCCCCTTACTTCCCCAAACCTTGTAAACGCTATTCCCCTATAGTATATGGTATCCTGTGATATCATCCATTTCCCCTCTGTGAGTTTCTGTGATACCTTTCTCCATCCACCACCAGAATGTCTCTACTTTATTTATATCTCGGGACAGACACTATGGTAGGAATGAGGATATGACTTTCCCTATATTGTATCTGATGATACACCTGTGGCCCATTGCCCCTAAAGCTCATCGGGCTTGGGGTATAAGCAAGTTCACACTGCATTCATCCCCACATTTGGGGTGCTCTTTTCCCCAGCTTGCTGGGCAGGACTTGTAGATCCAATGTCTCTCTCTCTCTCTGTCTCTCTCTCTGCCCTCAGTATCCCCAGGAGGCATCCCACAGAGGAAACAAGAGTCTCTCCCCAGTAACCTCCCCAGGCCCACCCACTCCAGTGCTTCTGCCACAGCAAGCCTCCACCTTGGCCCACAGGAGGCTGATGCTGACCATAGCCTCTAGACATCCAGTGTGCTAACAACATGAGTGTTCTTGATTTTCTTTCTCCCAGAGTGCCCAGCTGGGGTGGATCCGACAGTAAAGCATCCCTGTACTCCCCGCCCTTATTCTACTTTGGTGTGTTTTGTAGTTTATAGGGTTGTTCTTATGTGGAAAAGTTCATGTGATATAGTAGATGAAGAAACACTGAGTTCACTGGCTGAATGGGTTTGGGAGAATTACTTAATGTCTCTGAGGATCAGTTTCCTCATGCAAACTAAAAATAGCCCTCATGAGCATTCACAGGATCGAATGAGTGTATATGAAAATGCTTGACACCGCCTGGGTTCAAAATTCCACTCTGCCACTTAGGGTGGGTGACCGTGAGCGCATTATTAAACTTCTGTTTGCCTCAGTTACTCTCAATAATAAAATGAGTATCGTAATATTTTGTAACTCACGGGGTTTTTTTGTGGATTAAATGAGTTAATATATATTACAGGAAAATGATATAAATTATGTGTTATACAAATATATGTTTGTATTTTGTGTGTGTATGTGTATATATAACTTAGAACACTTCCTGTGGTACAGTAACTACTACATAAGAATTTTTACCATTGTTATTATTTTAAAAACTTATGCAGATATGATACACTATTACACTAAAAGTATCAACCCACAGAGACATGGTGTAGCAGTAGAATTCTGGGAATTCTAAGTGGAAAGCCTGAAAAAAAAAAAAAAGGAAAGAAAGGGAACGGGAGAATTCAGAGAATGCCTTAGTATTTTCTTCAAAAAGTATTAAACCTGGAAAACAGAGTGCAGCCTGGTACCCTGGGAAAATCAGGTTTCTGTCCCTACAGAGCCAGCCTGCTGCCTGTTCTACCCAGGAGAGCAATGTGGAGAAATATTATGACAAATAATGAGATGTGGTGGGTGTGACCCAACTGTTAGAGAGAAGGGGTGTTTCCAAAAGATAGCCTGAAAGTGCAACTTACTGAAGATCCTCCATACGCTTAAACAGATGAAAGCCCATTAAAAATGGTACAAGACAACCTTGAATCTGGGGATGTATCAACATAATTTACTATACCAATAAATTAAAGGGAAAAAATGAATCCTATCAAAGATGCTAACTGAATTCAACTGTCACTCTTAGTAACAACTGAACAAAAAGTATAGAAGGAAACTACTTAAGGTAAACACCACATACCAAAAATCAACTGCAAGCATCATTCCAAGTAAGCTCTGTCCAAACAGATTTTACTGTGATGATGGAAACTCTCCGTATCTGTACTGTTGTTCGGCATGGTGGTCATTAGCTCCCGTAGCTATTGAGAACCTGAAGTGTGGCTACTAGGACTGAGGAACTGTATTCTTAATTTTATTTAGTCTTAATAATTTAAATATAAATTTAAATAACTTATAGTAAGTGGCTGCCTACCATATTGAGTAGTGCAGTTCAAAATGGTGAGAAGCTAAAGCCGTTTTATTGGAACAAGAGCATTTTCATTTATTATTGTTTCAGAGGTACTAGAGATAATGAAATAAAAACAGTGATATAAAAATGCTGGAAAATAAGATATAAAATGATTCCTGACTGGTGATATAATTGAGAAATATACAACGAATGCAAAAAATACAAAGATAGAATAAATTGCATAAATCCCTGATGCTCCAGGGAAAAAGAACTTACCATAACTTGGTAAGTTGGCTGGACACAAAATTCAGTAACAGTACTCTCTACTCTTGCAATAGTAACATAGCAATGGAAGTGGGTAGAGAAGTCTTCATTCCTAATAGCAATACAATTATAAAATACTTGAGACAAATTTAACAGGAAAAGCACAGAAAATATGTTTTTGTATCACATCTAAATATAGAACAAGATCTGAATAGATGAAAGTTACCATGTTCTTTAATGGAAAAACTGAATATCACAAAAATACTGATCATCTCTAAATTAATATAGAAATCTAATGCAATTCAAGTTAGAATCCTAATGGCCTTTTCTTAAAGTTGGGAAAGATTATGTTAAAGCTTATTATGTCAAACAATAAATGTTCAAGAACCAAGAAAATTATGAAGAGGAATTATCTCACCAGATACTAATGCATACCCTAAAGCCACTGTAATAAAAATTGTATGGATTTAGCATAAGAATATACAGGTATATCAGTGGAACAGAAATAGATAAATCCTGGCACATATGAGCATTTGATGTATAACAGAGGGACCTCCAACTCTGTGGGAAAGAACAATTTTATTTAATAAATGGTATAGGTAAAACTGGCTCTCCTTTAATAAAAAAAGAAGTTGATCTTACCTCACACCATAGACAAAAGAAAATTTCCATTGTATTAAAAAATTTATAAATAAAACAAAATAAGTAAAAATTTAAAAAACTATAAAATTCAGAGAAGTATAAAGTTGTTTATAACCTAGGGGTTGTAGAGCTCAAATAGATTAAAGATAGAAAACTCAGAAGTTTTTTTTTTTTTAAAGATTTTATTTATTTATTTGACAGAGAGAAATCACAAGTAGTCGGAGAGGCAGGCAGAGAGAGAGAGAGAGGGAAGCAGGCTCCCCACTGAGCAGAGAGCCCCATGCGGGACTCGATCCCAGGACCCTGAGATCATGACCTGAGCCGAAGGCAGCAGCTCAACCCACTGAGCCACCCAGGCGCCCCAAAACTCAGAAGTTTTAAAAGAAAAAAAATACTTGCTTGACTAAAAAAGAATTAGTAGGGTTTTTTATTCTTTGTATCTTTTAGAGATGTTGAAGAAGAGTCCAAAGAAAAATTCTGAATAGAGATTTTAAGTACATATGGCAGAGCACTGATAATAGATAAAATGTCTTGCAAGTTGAAACAGCAAAACAACACATAAAAATGGAAAATAAGAATATGCACTTTTCAAAGGAGAAAACCCAAATTGCCAATATGTACCCAAAAATGATCAATTCAGTTAGTCTTTGGGTTTTGTGGCCTATACAGTGTTTAAAAAAATTTACTGCCAGCATTTAGTGTCAACAAGACCAACAAAAAGAATTCCAGCTTTCCCCTCCTTTCAGTAGGTCAGAAATCTGACAATACTCAATGTGTATCCCCATGGAGCAGTCTCCATTGAGTGGGTTGCATGGCCCAGTGCACAAGGACAGTATAGGGCCCCTGGTGCAAAATACAGGTGGAAAGTACCACGAAAGTATTCATATGTGAAACTTTGTCTTTCCTTCTGCTGTCCCTCTTTGGATCTTTGATGGTGCTTTTCATTTGCTATGGTGTGTTGCCTTGGGGTGCAGAGCCTCCCATGGGCTAGAGTAGACCCTCACAGGCACAGGGAGCTCTGGATGGAGACTCAATGAGCATGGCCCCCTTGCTGCAGGGTCCCCTCTGCTACAGCCCGAGTATGCATGGTATGCATAGGTATGAGTATGTATGATAGGCTGCCCAGTGAAGTCTGCTGTATTTAATGGATCATCAGGGAAGCTTCCAGCTTTTCCTCTCTCTCTCACCAGTGGGTGGGAATTCCTCCTTCCCAGAGCTGCCCAGCTGGGTACTGCCCAGAGTTAGCCTGAGAAGCACTCGGGGGTCCTCCTTCCTAAGGTCCTGGAAGCCAGGGAAATCACCAGTTCCTACTGCCAGAAGGCTATGGTTATGGTTCTTACCACCAAAATGCACAGAGGGCTGGGAGGAACCTTAGCAGTGTGTTCCCATGGTCATTTGTTTTTGTAAAATGTACAAAAGTCAGATGTGTTGCAGGAATTGATTAAGAAGCTGCTTCTTCACTCAGCCTTCTCTTTGTCTCACTTCCCTTGTGGTTAGGTGGCACTGGAGTCGGTGTGGCATATTTGGAGTCTGGCTCGAGGACATTGAACTGGGCATATGTCGAGATTTCAAGAGGGTCTTAGTCTGTCTGGGCTGCTAGGACAACATACCATAGACTAGATAGCTTAAAAAACACACACACAGAAATTTGAATAGTGTCCTCACATGGCAGAAGGGCCAGGGGAGCCCTCTGGGGTCTCCATTACAAGGGCACTAGTCCCCTTTATGAGGGCTCCACCTTCATGACCTGATTACCTCCCGAAGGCCCCAGCTCCTAATACTATTACATTGGAGGTTAGGATTTCAATGTAGGAATTTGAGGTGGGGGAGGCACAAACATTCAGTCTCTAACAATGGGATATATTTATGTGCTTTGCAGACACTTCTCTATATAGTCAATCTATTGGTAGCTGGCTAGGAGGTAGTGTGGTTTAAACTGAGGTTCATCTGACTCCAATGGTATGATCTAAACACCCTCTATTGCTTTTCAGAGTTTAGGGACCATCAGCTTCTTAACTTAAGCTTACGATGGTCTGTCCTCAGCCACTTCCAGCACTTGACACCATATCACACCTCCCTACGAGTCTCTGGGCTTCTTGTATACCTGCTGTTGGCTTCTCCGTTGAACTCTAGACTCTCTGCTTTTGCCAGCCCATGCTTTTCTCCATGCTGTTCCCTTGTCCGACATGAACCCAACTGCATCTACAGAGGTCTTTCATCATTCCGGGTTGATTTGACCTGGAGCATAGATATCGATGAAGAGAACAGAAAAGTCTTAATTGTTTCTAAAGGATACCCAAGATAAACTGGCTACTGAATGATGTCAGTTTTCTTTTAGTTTTAGAAGTTAGTTCCTGTGAAGAAAACTTGGAATGCTCTGAACCCTACAGCTCTCATATGAAAGAAACTCAATACCGATTTTCTGAAATATGACAATAATTTTAGCAATTTGCTTGTCATTACCAGGAAAGAACTGTGGAACTGAAAGCAACTTTTATAAAATATCAGTAATAAAAATAACAATCAGCATATCAGAGGATAGACTAAATTATTTTTCCATTTTTTCTATAGAAAATGATGTTACAAAAGTGTTTCAAAAGAACACTAAGAGGATACTGCAGAAAAATTTGGCAATAAGTATTACAGAATTCTGTTAGGTGGCTAATTAATACAAAACCATATGTTATTTTTCTGGATTATTTTCATTGAAGTATAATTGACATAACATTATATTAGTTTCAGGTGTATGACATCATGATTCAATATTTGTATCCATTGCAAAATGATCACCACAATGTCTAGTTAATTGTGTTACTATGTGTGATGATGGATGTCTAGTTAACATCCATCATCACACATAGTAACACAATTTTTTTTCTCATGTTTAAAATCAACTGTCTTAGCAACTTTCAAATAATATGGTATTGTTAACTATAGTCAGTACTTACATAGTCCTCTGATCTGCTGTATGTAAGTAAATGTTTTATGTATATACATATTCAGTAGTATTATAAAATATAGTCAGTTGTCCCCACTCTGGCTATCATCAATCTGTTCTCTGTATCTGTGAACTTGTTTTGTTTGTTTGTTTTTTCGGACTCGATATTTTTTTTGCCATCACATGGTATTTGTCTTTCTTTGACTTATTGCACTTAGTATAATGGCCTCAAGTACAGTTGACACTTGAACACCATGAAGTTTAGGGACATTATACCCCCGCAGAGTCAAAAATACACATAGAGTACCCCTGGGGATAAAAATACATGTTTACAAAAAAAAATAAAAAAAAGCATAGTCATAAAAAAATAAATAAATAAAAAGAGTAAAAAAAAAAATATACATAGAACTTTGGACTCTCCAAAAACCAAACTAATAGCCTACTGTTGACTAGAAGCCTTACCAGTAATATAAACAGTTGATTAACACACTTTTTTTTATATTATATGTGTTATATGCTGTATTCTTATAATACAGTAAGCTAGAGAAAACATTATTAGGAAAATCATGTAGATTTTATATAGAAAATCAAATAGATTTACAACACCATACTGTAAAAACTTCACATATAAATAGACCCACACAGTTCAAACCCATGTTGTTCAAGGGTTGACTATATACATACCACTGTTGCTTTGTTCATTCATCTGTGGGTGGATACTTGGAATGTTTCCATATCTTGGATATTATAAACAATACTGCAATGAACATGAAGCTACATAGAACTTTTCAAATTGGTGTTTTTGTTTTCTTTGGATAGATACTCAGAAGTGGAATTGCTACATCATGTGGTAGTTCTATTTTTAAATTTTTGAGGAAACTCAATACTATTTTTCATAGTGGCTGCACCGATTTACATTCCCACCAATAGTGCACAAGGTTCCCTTTTCTCCACATCCTTAACAATACTTGCTATTTCTTGTCTTTTTGAATAATGGCCGTTTTAACAAGTCTATGGTGCTACCTTATTATAGTTTTAGTTTGCATTTCCCTGATGATGAGTGATGTTGAGCATCTTTTCATGTCTGTTGGCCATCTGGATGTCTTTGGGGAATGTCTACTCAGATCCTCTGCCCATTTTTAATTTGAATTGTTTGGTTTTTTTACTATTGAGTTTTATGAATTCTGGAATTTTTGATGTTTATGTATGTGTCAGCATTGAAAAAATTCTAGTCTTTGCTTTTATACTGAATTTCTTATTTAATATGTTACATGTTTTGATGAGGGTTCCTCGATGTTTATATTTAAGCTTTAGCCCCAAAATCTGGATCTTGATGTGTCTTGCATAGCCAATATCTGGGAATGGAGGAGGCCCACCAGGCTAGTGTATGGGAATTGAGGTTGGGTGGGAAGGTGAGAAAGGGTCAGTCAAGCTGTACAGATAATTGAAAACCAAATCCATGATCAGAAGAGGAGAAACAGGGATGAGTGTTCAGATGGAGGGCAAGATATGTAATTAGGGGTGCCTGGGTGTCTGAGTTGGTTAAGCAGCTGCCTTCAGCTCAGGTCATTATCCTGGAGTCTCAGGATCGAGTCCTGCACTGGGCTCCCTGCTCAGGGAGTCTGCTTCTCCCTCTGACCCTCTCCCCTCTAATACTCTCTCTCTCACTCTCTCTCTCTCTCAAATAAGTAAAATCTTTTAAAAATATGTATGTAATGAAGAGAAAAAGTGGGGGAATCATTAATAATAAAAAATTACATATATATATTTATTTATTAACTGTTTTACTTTAACACAGTATAAATAGACCTTGGTCAGCCAGTCTTGAGTGTAGCACCGAAGTCTTCTCCTGAAGACTGGGTCTGCTGGATGAACTTCCACCGTGGCTTTCTGGTATGAACCACACCTATAGGACTCACCCCTAATTTGGATTTCTTCAAAGTAGAGGGAGAAGTTAAAACCATATGGGAAGCATTCTGAATGCAGCATCCTTCTGAACTGTTCACTGTTTCCCTCTTCTTTTATAGTTTTCTCACCAGTATATAATTCAGTAGCAAGGCATTCAACTTTGTTTTTGTAGAAACTTCTCTTTTCTGCACTCATATTTCACTAGTTTACATATAAGCATACCTCAGAAACTTTGAGGGTTTGGTTCCAGACCACTGCAATAAAACAATATTACAATAAAGCAAGTCAAATAGATTTTTTGGTTTCCTAGTGAATATAAAATTTACGTGTCCACTACACCATAGTCTGTTGAATGTGCAATAGCACAGTGTTGAAAAAACAATGTACATGTCTTAGTTAAAAAGTTCTTTATTGAGCTTTCAGTGCATCATAATTACTGATCACAGATCACCATGACAGATCTAATAACAATGAAACAGTTTGAAATATTGCAAGAATTACCAAAATGTGCCACAGACACATGAAGGGGGCAAATGCTGTTGGAAAAATGGCGCTGATAGACCTGCTCGATGCAGGGTTGCTGTAAACCTTCATTTATGTTTTTAAAAATCTACGAAGCATAGTGGAATGCCATATGCCTGTGTTATTAACTAAATTACATAATCGTTATAAACAAATGCAACTGACTGAAACTTATCTGGTAGCAAACACATCAGACTCTTGGCACCCACACAACTTGACCAGCAAGAGCAGAGGGGGCTGGGCTCCTGGAGCGCAGCCTGCATGTATTATGAGCTTTAGGCCATGTGTTTTCCTGAGAAAAGTGAAGTTACGGTTTATCTGATAGTCTTGGGGGGAACTTGGATAAGAGTGCTCCTATTATGGTGGCAAAATGACCTACAAAGAAAAGTAGTGAGGAGGTAGGATTGTTGAACGAGCCTCCATGTACACAAGGGACATACAGCCAGAGATTCCTGTCCTGTCAAACTGCCCAAGCCTCACATTAGGTTAGTCATGAAACATTTTCCGTAAATCAAGTTTCCCAATAAAGCAGGACTATTGAGGATACTGGAAGAACCACTCTCCCTGCATTCAGGTTAAACTAGCAGCATAGTCTTCCTGACCCACAGCAGTGATCGATATGCTTCTCTGTGAGTCTCTCTCTGGACTTCTAGTTCTGACCTCCTAGGTTCATTCTTTGGAAGGAAAGCCATTGGGACTGGACAGAATTTTCCAAAGTGACTCTAGCGTAGTATGCTTCCTTCACATCTTTCCTGGTCAAAATGAGGTGTAGAGGTAGCCTAGAATTGTCCTGAGTTTGGTTGGAACATCAGTGTGTTCTGAACCCTCGCTGGGTCACATCTTCCTTCTGTGTGCAAGGAGGACAAACAGTATTTCAGCTTGAGCCCTCTGCTCCGCAGTCTGGTCCCCACCTACCCGTCAGCTCTTCCGCACCCTCTTGGAATATTCTGCGTTATCCAGATACACCATGGGCTTCCTCCCACACAAGAAATTAAATCTAGTTTCTTAGGGGAAGGTAAATCTTTTCCCAGGATTTACAGAGTCTGATGCCTGCATTCAGGGTATGCTGTCTCATCTTCGAAGAGATGTTTTCTCTTCTAGGGGATGTTTTTCTTGATGCTCCCGCCTCCTTACCTCCAATATCCAATATTTCAAAAACCTTTTAGTTTTTCCTCCTAAATTGCATGTAATTTTGATGCCTTCTCCCTAACCCCCTCTACTACCTCTGGTTCCAGCCCCTCCTCACCTCTCATCTAGACCGTTGCTGAAAGCTCTTAGCTTATTTCTTTGCCTCTAGACTATTCTCTACCCCTTTACAGAGACATCAGGTGCAAATCTAGTCAGTTACTTCTATGTCTAAAGTTCTTTATGGTAAACCCCAGCACTCACAGGGTAGAGCCTGGTGTCCTTAACTTACCACACAAGGCCCCCTAAGATCTGGCCTTGCTTTACCTTTCCAGGCTGATATGCTGCTGTTTGAAGCACAAACCACCTGTCTTATGTGGGTTTTTCCCCTTTCTCCATGACTGATTTCACTTATCCTTCGAGATCATGTCCAGACTTCATTTCCTAAAAACCTTCCCTTTGTGCCCCTCTGCCCTCAGCCCAGGAGTGCCCTCTGCTCTAGGTCTCTAGGTCTCTCCCCAGGCCCATGTGTGTGTCTGTCTCTGATACCACTGATCACAATTACTGTGGCTGTTTATCCTCTTCTAATAAATAGCAAACTCCTCAAGAACAAGGACTGTGCCTTTACCTTCTGTATCCAAGGCACATTGTGGAAATATTCAGGTTGGGGTGCTAATTCAGAAATACCCAGGGAACTATTGATTGGGAATGTTCAACCTTTGGAAGACGTTCTGGGGTGGGGGTGGGGGGAATATATATACACACACACACACATACACACATATATATATATGGCAGGTGGCCTATTTCATGGAAGATATAAGTTGAAATTTCTATTTTTAGAAAAACTTAACATACATATATTTTTTAAAAGCCCGAAAACTGTTTTAAAAACAAGTTTGCCTGGATCTGGATCTATCCCAGCCTCAGGCGCGTGCTGGCTGAAACACAGCAGTGTTGTGAAGTCTTTCACCTTCTCTAAGATGTCTGGAAAATTCTCTCAGTAGGCTAAGTGCAAGAAAAAATGTACAAGTAGATATGGAGTATGATGCTGCAGCCTCCTTACCAGTGTGGTGGAAGAAAGGGCAGTAACTCCATAGAGGGTTCGAGAAAGACACATTTTGCCAGGAGGCAGCTTTCTTCTGCCTGGGGAAGCCATAGTGATTGTCAGCCTTCCAAGGAGGATGACTCTGTAGGGACGGGTGGAATTATGTCGTATTCCTAGAATAGGATAGCAAAAGTCCCTCTGTTGAGCAAAAGTCCCTGTGCTGAGATGAAGGGCTCTGTTGACATGGGACAGAATGTCCCAGCACAAGGATAGCTATCTTGGATCGCTGGTTATGAAAGGGAGGGGTGCCTGGTTCTCACCTCCAACACCAGGGAAAAGGATGCCATGGCAGCTGCCTAATGGGTCTGTGGTTCCACACCACAAGCTTTCGTTGCTAGCAGTCAGTCTAAGGATTTTTCTGGTGAGCTAACCAAAAGGCCCAAGGCTGGCTAGCCAGGAACAGAAGGCTGCTCCCCCAATGCAGGCTGCCTGCTGAGGGGTCGCCAGCTGTTGTTACCTCACTGGTGCCCGGGAGGCATCCAGCGTGATTCACTGGGCCTATTTGAGGTAGATGACCTGAGCCCATGTTTCACAATGCCCTCTGTGGGCAGTTTCCCTCACTGAGCCCTCTCCTTGAAGCCTCAGCTGCAAAATCAAAGCCAGGGCTTCTGCTGGGATTTCCATGGGAAAGGGTCCCCTTTTCCCTTTGCTGTCCTTTTAGTCTCCCACACCCTATGGCTTTGACGGTGTTTTGTAAACAGGGAGCCAGCAGCTTGCAAGGTCAAGAACTTGCAAGAACTCCAAGGTCAGCGCCTGCAGAACCTGTCACCACCAGCAGCTTTGGCTCTGGAATAAACGTGAGGCCCCAAGGCAGTCATCATGTTCAGTGGAGACAGTGTGCTTCACTCCAGGATGAGAGAGTCAGCAACCTCCCCTGCGTTGCCTGAGCTGTCTTGTCAGCACCAAAAGACACACATCCTGGCACTCTCCTGAGTCTTGAGGCAATGGGGACAATTTGTTGTCCTGCTCCCATGCCCCCTGGGCAATGTACCTTCCCCTCTCCCTAATATCTGTGCCTGTCCTGAGCCACCGAGCCAAGCTTTACTTTGTAGATAGAGTAGCTTAATGGAACTGGAAGCGTTTTCTCTTTACACTGGCTTAGAGAAATTTCCAAGCCTAATTTTTTTTTAAAGATTTTATTTATTTATTTAACAGAGAGAGATCACAGGTAGATGGAGAGGCAGGCAGAGAGAGAGCGAGAGGGAAGTAGACTCCCTGCTGAGCAGAGAGCCCGATGTGGGACTTGATCCCAGGACTTTGAGATCATGACCTGAGCCGAAGGCAGAGGCTTAACCCACTGAGCCACCCAGGTGCCCCTCCAAGCCTAATTTGTGACCTTTCCCTAACAAACATACAGGAGATGCAGTCCTAATATCATACACCTGATTTGGCACATGGAGAAGAACCACTAACTAGTCTTCTAGCGTTTGTTGCTGCTTATAGCGATATTTTCAGAAACACTTGGAAAGCGTGTAAGAGCTAAAGAAAAACACCTAGCCCTCAAATCGTGCTCATATTCTGAATATGCTTGACAGTTCATTCTGCCACAGTGTAAGGATGAGTATCAGTCCAGCCACTCTCCCCAAACTATCACTACTGGGTCTTCCCTGCACTAATTTCTTCCCAGTTGGAAGGCAATCGCTTTCCACGCACAGGGAATTTGAAGTAGAGAACCAGCTGTTTAGGTTTCTTGGATTGGGCCAAATGTAACCAGCCACAGGCAGGCTCTGTGCAAACAAGGCTTGGTCTGAATGGCAGCTACTGTTCGTCTGGCTTCGATGAGGTGTGAAGAAATGTGAATGTCACAGCCACACTATGGGTTCTAGAATGGGAGCCTGCAATTCGCTTTGGCTATTTATCATTCTTTGCCCTTGGCTGTTTTGATTCTCAGTCTGAAAGGTACTCCTGAGCTCATTAACCTCTTCTTTTGGCCCAGGTACAAGAATCTAGACAGTATGTGGCAAAAGAATTCTGACATTTCTCCTATGTTAGGATTTGGACATGGGATCAGTGAATCTTGGAAAAATCACTTTGAAAATGGAGCCCAGGTCTGTTTGCTAAAGTCATTCCCTTTTTCATTTACCTCTGTAGACTTTCACTCTCCAACTCAGCCACATTCAAATAACAAATTCATCTTTACGTCTGAGAAAACATGGATGGCAGCCATAGTACATTGTTATCTGAATTGTCCAAATGGTCCAAGGAAAAATTGAGGCTTATTTGACTGATTTCTCTGACATCCCAGAAAGATTGTGATTCATTGGAAAAATGTTCCCTGTGGCTTTTAGACCGTTTCAAGCAACATGCATGCTAAAGAGGCCTCTGGGTATGAAAACTGGTTTCTAAATGACACATAATAAGCCTTGTTGCTGAGCAGAAGTTTCATTTCGAAATCCGAAACCCCGACTAGCTCCAGGTCCAAGCAAAGCAAAGAACCTTAGTTGATTTCACCCAAATCTATCCTTGACCTTTGACCTTTATTACAGACCGTAGTATTTAAGCCTTTGCCCCACTCACAAAGTGAACTTTTGTTTCCTCATGAAACACTGTGGTTGTACAGAGAGACTTGGCCATGACATCAGGTTTACGTCCAGCTGAGGATAAGTGTGCTGGTTATGATACATTCAACATGATTTGTGGTTTCTGTTTCTTGAGACATACCTGTGACAGCACCTGGAAAGCTCACCGAGCCATTATGCAGAGCAATGGAGCCAAACCAAAATGTCTCTTAGTGTCTGAGAATCCACACTCCTGGTGGCTTGACGCCTGTCTATGCTAAATAGGTATAAATCCAATAACCCATGCCAACATCCTGCTGGATATAAACTACTCAGTCCGAACTTTGGGCCACGGTCTTCTCCAACAGTGGCCCGTGGGGCTTTTGAGTCTTCTCTAGGGAAGTGATAGTGCCTCAGAAGTCATCTTAATACCATGGGGGAAAGGCCAGAGAAGAAACATTCCATATAACTTGCAAACATCCTGGCCAATGTGGACAGGAATGTTCTCCCTGAGTCCAGGCCTTTTCCTTTTAGGAAAGAAGAGAAATTAGATGTCTTGGAGTAGGATGTGGCACCCCCCCCACACACACACAGGGGAGAACTTCCCATGGACAAGTGCCTAGAATTCTTCCCAATGCAGAGCAATGATGAGGGAGATTGAACAGCTGGAAGTGGGGTCATAATTTGAGAAGTTGAGAGAAGTCGCTACACACTTCTAAGGCAAAGTATAGTCATAATAGCTTGGGATTATTGAAAGCTCTGTGCAAGATTGGTTTTAGTGGTGACATTTCACTACATCTTAATACTGTAAACTTAGCACCCACCATGTTTCTTTCCAGTCCACCTCTAAGCTACAACATTGTAATAGGCTTCATTCTGACAGGTTATGGAGTATCGTGATTCCTGTTGTAGAAACAAGTAAACCAAGGTTGTGTGGGCTTTCCTTGTTTTCTGGAGCACAGATCTCTGTTTTACACTGTACACTGTACAGCTCTGTCAGCATCTGTCCTGTGTGGTGTACTGTGTGATTTTCTTTTCTTTTCCTTCTTTCTCAGAAACATAGACCTAAAGCCATTCCTTACTGAGTACTGCTAGCAGATGAATATATTGAAAGGTGATGAGTACAGAGCAGCTTGGCTGCCAGCCAGGGAGTATATGAAAAGGATGACATTCAAAATGCTGAGAGATTAGCAGTACTGTGTGGAATTTTCCGACCCCTGAAGTTTCAAGCTGGGACACACATACACACAAACACACGAATATTATTCAGCCATAAAAAATGAGGAGGTCCTATCATATGCAACAACAAGGGTAGGCCTTGAAGGCATTATGCTATAAGTGAAGTAAGTCAGGCAGAAAAAGACGAATGCTGTATGATCTCACTTGTATGGGGAATCTAAAACAAACAAACTCATAGAGAATGAGATCAGACTTGTGGTTATCAGAGGCGGAGGAGGGGAGCAGGGGGAATTGGAGGAAGTAGTGGAAAGGTGCACACTTTCAGTTACAGGTAAGCACTGGGGACAGCAAGTATGGTGTATACACCAGGATGACTATAGCTGCCATTGCTCTGTGACATACAGGGAAGTGGTTAAGAGTTCTCACAAGTAGAAAAATGTTTTCCCTTTTTTCTTTCTTTTCTTTGTATTGTATCTATCTGAGAAGATGGATGTTAGTTGAACCTATTAGGTGATCACAATACATGTAAATCAAAACATTATGCTGTACATCTTAAATGTATATAGTGATGTAGGTCAATTATTTCTTAATGAAACTGGGGGGGGGGGAAGAGAGAAAGATATGCCTCCCACAGCCCTTTGTTTAGAGGGTATTAATCTGGCTATGGTTCTACTCGCCAACCGTGTAAATGCTGGGAGCACATGAGAGTGGAGTCTAGACGAAGCTGAGTCACATGCTCTGGGTGGGTGTAGACAAGTCCCGCAGCTGTTGCAGCTCAAGTAACAAACAGAGCGCTGTTGGAGGGCCAGCAGGCAGCCTTGGCCTTGGGCTCTGTCACTTGAGCCTTCTTGTCTCTCCTCCCTTTGATAGGAGCCCAGGAATGAGGCGCAACAGCCAAGAGGAAACCACAGCCTCCAGATTCCTTTTTTACAAACCATTGTCCACTTTATTTAAAACACAAGCAGGACATGCTTAGGGCATCCAGCACTGGTCTGACATTACAATACATTACAATATAGCTATGTGCCAACAGTCCACCGATTTTCTAAAAAAACAGGAATTAGAAAATTTATCATGACTCCTTTCTGGTTAATCAAAATTATCATAAGTATTTTATTTAATTTTTTTAAGATATTTTATTTATTTATTTGACAGACAGAGATCACAAGTAGGCAGAGAGGCAGACGGGGGGGGGGGGGAAGCAGGCTCCCCGCTAAGCAGAGAGCCCGATGTGGGGCTCAATCCCAGGACCCTGAGATCATGACCTGAGCCGAAGGCAGAGGTAACCCCCTGAGCCACCCAGGCGCCCCTATCATAAGTATTTTAAAGAAGACAGCCAAACGCTTATCTGTTCTGTCCAAAATAGGTGTGAGATATATATGGTAGGGGGAGAATTAAAGCAGAGCCCAGTTAATGTCCCCACCCTCACCTCACACCGCCTGAATCTCAAAAAGCATGAGATTAAGAAGTTGGAAACGAGAAGAACCGAGGGGTTCATCTTGCTTTGAAAGAGCACATGCAACGTGTTAAGTTGAAGACTATGCAAAAAAAATGTGTTAATTTGATATAAAATCCTGGCAGTTTTTCTTAGTAAGATACCATGACAACGATGGGTCTCATTCTTTTGTACCTCAGATCCAGTAACCCCCAATCTCTGTAAAGCAACCGTTGTCTTCTAGGCATTTTACTAACCTATACCCTAAAAGTCTTCCCTCTTTGTACATTTTTAAGCTGACATCTACACTTTTTTCCTTCATTAAGTTTAAATAGCTACAAAAGGTAGGATTTCCAGCATAATGCAAATGTTCATATTTTAAAATAAAAAGTTTGCATCACTCTGTCAAATATATCTAATGGAAGGTAAACCCTATAGTGATTTCATGTCTAATATCACCCATTTAAAAATACATTAACATTCTCTTCTTCAGCCATTGGAAATGCATTATCTTTAAATTGCATTTCCATTCCCTCTTCCACACAGGATTTTATTCCAAGAATATATATTTTTATTATTGAAAATCTTTTATTGATTGTCCTTCATACTCCTTTGCCACAGAAAATGTATAAAAACAGAAATTAAAAATATTTTTCCAGATTTAGTTATTTTAATATCAGCCCACATTTGAGCCAAACAAATACATTTCAATAAATTGTGATGAAAATATTTATTAAATATAAAAAATTTTTTGTTGTAAATATATCTTTAATGAGACAGTTACAGGTAGCATGATACCTTGATGAAGGGATATCTTGCTGATACCGATACTTCTAACGATCCTGTTTTTGGTTCCCTGCTATAGTAGATGGACCTTAAGATGGTCTCTACTTATACCCACCTCTTGGTGTCCACATGCTGTGTCATCCCCTCCCTGAATGTGGGAAGAAGCTATGCCTTGCTTCTAGCCCACAAGACATGGCAAGGGTAAATAGGATATCACTTTTGTAATTGTTATCTTCCTAGCAGACACTCTTGACTCTCTCCGTTGTTGGCTTTGGTGAAGTAAGCCACCTTGTGAAGAAGCCCGTGTGGCCAGGAACTCGGAGCATCCTGAAGCTGCCAGCCAGCTGGGAACTGAGGCCTTCATTCTGACAACCTATAAGGAACCAAATCCTGACCAGAACCACATGAGCTTGGAAGCAGATCCTTCCCCAGTTGCGCCTCTAATGAGACCCTAACCCCAAGAGATCCTTTGAATGACATCTTGTGAGAGACCCTAAAGCAGAGAACCCAGCCAAGCCACATGCAGACTCCTGAGCCACAGACGCCAGGAAATCATAAATGTGTATTGTGTTAAGCCACTAAGTTCAGAGTAATTGTTCATGTGGCAGTAAGTGACAGATGTACCCCAGACTAGCACAGTAATTACAGTTGAGCTAAGGGAAGAGCATCACTTTCTCTTATCAAGTGGGAGATGGGTGTTTGTGACAGGGAAGTAGACGATAGTGCTGGCTTGGTGTTTCCACCAAGAGATAGTTCTCTTGCAAATATGTTGGAAAGGAGTAGTTGAGAATCTGGAAATTGATTCCCTTAAATCTCTAGTGTCCACATATGCTTTGAAAAATCTCTGAATCCCCAGAGATTGGTGGTTGGCTTAGTTTAAAGTAGATTATACAGCTTGGGCCATTTTGCAATATTATGATTATAAGAAACTATATGTCATTTAGATACCAAGTATCTATTTCTCATATATATTTGGGCTTTGTCTTTGTCCATGGTTCCTGACTCACAGGAATTAGAACTTCCTAAGTGATGAGAGTTTAAAGGTGTCTATTGCGTTATGCTATGAGATGATTTTGGAAAGCACCTAAGGGTGGGACTGGTTGCAGGTGGAGCCAACCATGTGATTAGACGGTTGGAACTTTTAGTCCCAGCCTGTGCCCTCCTTAGAGGAGTGAGGGGCAGGAGAATGATCAGTGATTTAACCAATTATGCCTATTTAATAAAGCTACCTTAAAAACACAGAAGGAGAGGGTCTGGGAGCTTCTGGGTTAGTGAACATTGGAGATGCAGCGAGATTGGGGTGCTCAGAGACGGCAGGGAAGGGCTGCATCCCTTTCCCTCATACTTGCCCTGTGTGTCTCCTCCATCTGGCTATTCTTGAGTTCATTCCTTTTGTAAGAAACTGGTCACCTGGTAAGTAAAATGTTTCTCTGAGTTATGTGAGCTGCTCTAGCAAATTCAGTGAACCTAAGCAGAAGTTTATTGGCCCCTCTGATCTATAGCTGCTCCGTCAGAAGCCCGGGTGGTAGTCTGAGCTTGCCACTGGTGTCTGAGGCTGGCTGGGTAGTCTGGTAGAATGGAACCCTTACTCTGTGGTAGCTGGTGCTGTTATATAGACAGCATCAGAATCAATTGTAGAACATCCAGCTGGTGTCGGAAAATTGCTCCGTGGAGGAATTCCCCATGGTGAAAACCCCACCCCCACATTGGAACTGGGTCCCAGAACCCCAAAGATGTGTGGAAAGTACGATGTATAATGGTAACCACCACGCAGAAGTAATACAACCACGCCACTCTTTGATATTAAAGTTCCTTCCTCATCTCCCTCAGCCTCTCCTTTCTCCGGGCTTCTGGGAAGGACTCACCAGGCTCATGGAGCCTGCTGGATCTGCTACCTCAGGCCCCTCTCCTTCCCTGCAAGCTACTGCTAGGACAGGAAATGAGCAGTTGCTGGGGCAGCAATCTGGGCATGAACATGATTACTGGGCGTGTTTGATAAGAGGGAAGACACTTGCTTCGAATTGAAAACTTTTCTTTTGAATGCAAGGGGACTTCTGGCATGATTCTGCTGAAGTTCTATCCAGTGAATATATTTCTCTTCATCTTCCCCACAGCATGCCCCCTTGGTCTGTAGGGAGCTAAGATCCTTCTCCCTCTTTGCTTGTATGCGGGACCCTCTTGTGCCATCAGGCTCAGGGAAGGAAGATGCTCAGATAGTTAGTGCTGGGGTCGCTGGGCCCCCCAGGCAGGTGAGGCCAGGCAGGGCTCTGATTCCCACAGAGCTGCAGGGGAATGACCCATGGGCAGCCCAGTGGGGGCCCAAATCCTGGTCCCAGGGGAATGCTTCTTGTCTTCATCCTTGCAAAGTGGGGCATCCTTTCTCACTTCATGTGAAACAGTTGTCAAGCCAGCTGGCAGTGTCTTCTCTCCTTGTTCTTCTGTTTCAGCAATGTACTCTATAGGAGATGGACATGTCCAAGGAAGGAAGAGATTCAAAAGGGGAAAAAGTCAGCAGAAGAATAAGCAGTGTTTGTACAATGCACACAATCTGGATAGATTCAGAGTCCTTGTGGGAAGCACCCAAGAGACACTTCTCAGAAGTGACACACTCAGAAAAGGGATTGAGAGACTTGTTCCAACAACACTGTCTCCCTCGATGTTGTTGGTGTCAAGTGAGCTAATGTTGGACACAGCATTAGCTTGGGAAGCACACCAAAATGAGGAAGGAGAAGCAGCATGAGGGTACAGAAAGAATGATGGCCGGGCTCCTGGGTGGCTCAGTGGGTTAAGCCTCTGCCTTCAGCTCGGGTCATGTTCTCAGGGGTCCTGGGATCGAGGCCCGCATCGGGCTCTCTACTTGGTGGGGAGCCTGCTTCTCCCTCTCTCTCTCTGCCTACTTGTGATCTCTCTCATCAAACAAATAAATAAAATCTCAAAAAAGAAAGAAAGAAAGAAAGAAAGAAAGAAAGAAAGAAAGAAAGAATAATGGTTGTCATCTTGGACTCAATAAAGACATTCCCGAATATTTACTGAGCACCTACTATGTGCAAAGTCTTCAGTCAGGCACGGTGAGGAGGAAAAAGAAGATAAAGAAGACCATCTCTGTGTATGATAATATGCATGCTGCCCCATCAGAGAGGATGCATTCATTTTGGGATGCAGTTACACACTTTGCTCAGCAAGTATAAAGTTCCCAGTGTTGCTCTGATGCCAGAGCCCCTCTGCGCCTCAGACTACACAGGCACCGCCAGGTTTCGTGTCCGCTGCTCTCCCAGGCCTCTTCCTGCCGCCACAGGGCTGTCCCCAGCTTCTGCCCATCTGTGCCTCCCAGCAGTGGGATGCCCTGTCCTCCTGTCTCATTTCTACCTTCTCATGTTGGAAGGGGCCCTGCATTTAAGATTCATATTAGAATTCCACGTGCATCACTTGGCAACATGACCACAGACAGATTTCTTAGTTCTCTCAGTTTCCCATTTTGTCGAATGAGGGCCTTCCCCTTCAGCTTGTTGGGAGGATTACAAGGAGGACTCACCAGCAGACAGAGATTTCCTTCCCTCTTCTCTGTGCTGCAGGTCCCCTGAGCAGAACAGGGTGCTTCCCCTGCCTTCCCACCCAAGGGTTTGAGACAGGAGTAGAATTCCTTAATCGCATGAGGATTTAATGAGCAAAAGTCCGTCGTTATTTTTAAGTTTTGGATCTCAATTTCATTTTCGCCCTGGCAGGGTGATTTATGCCATATCATATTTCCTCCTGCAGCCAGAACCGCTTTTATTATGTCATCAATTATACATGGACGAATGTCTGTGTTCGTGGGCTCCCCCAGCCACCTGCAAGGGGAGAAACGGCATTCTCAAGCTGTGGCATATGGGGACTGGGACACATGCCGCTTGCTTGGCCCGACCTGAGAATGTTATAGATTTCCTGGCCCATGCTCAAAACTGCCCTCGAAGCCAGCTGCACAGAGAGAGCCACATTTGCCCCGAGAGAAAGGGATCCAGCCTGTCAGTTTGGGCGCTGCGGGTAAACAGTCCCATCCTTGGAGGATCACTCTGGGTGGGGCGGGGAGGGGGGGCAATTTCACGAAGAGGCTACAGGAGGCCGCCCAGCCACCCAGACCTGGGGGTGGGGGTAAGGGCCCGCGAGGGAGGAAGATCCCCCCTGTGGCCTCAATAACTCACACCCTAGTGAAGAGTAAGTTGTGTCCAGAGTGAGGCTAGCACTTTCTGGAAATCATCGGTAAAACAGGACACTTGGTTCCAGGGAAGAATGTTTCTGTCACTCCCTGGAACTCCTCACGGAAATACCGTGGCTCAGACAGGGTCCACAAATGCTCACGTCTTGAAGTCAGGGCTTCAGTTTTCCCCATCAGCCCACTTTGCCAGTGAGGGGGGATGGGAGGGGCACCTCCGCCACAGCAGGGGACCGCTCTTGCGAGAGATCGAAGACCTTTGAATGCATTCATTTCTTTTGCAATGAGTGGAGACCCTCTCCTTCTGGAGGTGTTTGAGGGACTGTTCTGGAACATATTCTTGCCTTTGGGGGTATTAAACTATTCTAGGATGTGTCTAGTCTGACATATGTCGGAGAAACCGAGCCCAGTGGGGTGCTGACTGACTTGGAGTGGCTGCCAGTCCCGGGCAGACATCCCGGGATTGGAATTCCTCAGGGTGGATCTAACCAGATTGCTTCTTCCTCTCCCGCTCTGTGCTAATTAGTTGAGAAAACAAGGCAGACGCAAAAAGTTGAATTACAATATGGACCCAACAATGCCGGAAATGCCACAAGGCAGTGGGCCACAGATATGGGACCGGCAGGGGGTGCCTGGACATTTGAGGGGTAGGGAGGGTGCTGTGGGGTTAGTGGTCAGTGGAGCTCAGTGAGTCCAAAGGCAGGCCAGGACCAGCCAGGTCAGGGCCTCTGGCTAATCCCAGAGAGTTAGGTCTGTGGAAAGCCAGATGGACTTCTAAGGAAACATTTGAACAAAACAGGAATCAGGAAAATGGTTCAAACCAAAACCCCAAGGATTTCAGCCCCAGACAGAGGAGGGGCCCAGACTACTGGAAATGTGACTTCCTCCTGCAGAACAAGTAGTATATTCCTGAGGCAAGACCATGGACTCCATCATGGCTGGGAGGCAAAACCAGGCTCACCTGGCTCAGGCTCGGAGTGGAAACCAAGGGACAAAGCTGCAGCCTAGGATGGGTATGAGGGCTGCCCCCAGGCTCCAGTCATAGGCCCATGGTTTATGGTTTATGTGCTTCCAGGCTCCTGCTGGTGCCTCCTCACCAACTCCAGCGGCCTTCTTGGCTCCCTGCACGTGGGTCAGCTCTGATGCTTCTGCTGCCCATGAACCTGAGCAAATGAGAGCACGTGAGATGCTGGTAACACCTGCAGAGGGCTGGTGGAGGTGCCAAAACGATGTACCAAGACTTGGTGGAATATGCTTTCCCCAGGGAAGTGCCTCAAAAGGGGTCTTTTTAGCCTGGGTATAAAATAATCACTGTAGATCTAGAGAATAAAATGCTTTCTTCTCTTCCTCTTCTTCAAGTAGAATCCATTTTTCTGTTTGCTTATAAACCTATTATCATGTACACGCACGTATTTCTTCTCAATTTCTTCTGAGCTGTGTTGGCCTTGTGAATACTGTAGCATATTTTATTGGCCTTTGTAAGCATGGCGATAAATTAGACATTTAAAATATATGTATCTCTGAAAATAATTACTTGAGTTTTGGCTAACGGAGAGATATCCCCAAGAGGAACATCAATTTCTTTTGTTGGAGAAAAGGCCAACATTTTTATGAAAACAGTGCTTGTTCCACATAGTGGTAGGTGTAGGAGTACACAGGAGAAGTGAGGCAGTACTTTTCCCATGCAGGGGAGTTGAAAAACTAGACAAATATTTTGAACAGCTCGTATGTCAGAGAGACATGTGCAGGCTCCTCTTATTAAAATAATAGTGGTATCATGGTGCACCAATGTGGTGCTTTTATCTTCAAAGTAATGTGTGAGTGTTCATGAATTGACTTGGGACAAAAGATCAGAAATTGGCAGGAAGTCCTAGTTCTGTGATTTGGAGAAGAATGGATGGGACAGAGATCAAAGAAGTGTCCCTCCACCCCGCCATGCTCTGTTATTGTGTCCTTTTGGAGCCTAAAAGGAAGCCTGTGATTTGGCCCTGGGAGGGGGAGCAGGTTTCTTCTGGGCCTTGGAAGCTGACAATTTAGTGGCAGGGAGAATGGTTGTATCCATTTTCACCAAATCCCATTCCCCTGACCCTGTGTGGTCACAGTCCTACAACTAGGGGTAGCCAGGAGATACATTCCACATGAGGGTCCCAAGGACCACCTCACACCTGAATGAGAAAAGAAGTTTTAGATCCTAGGATGGCCTGTAGATCCTTTCAGTCTTTTGAGGCCAGGATGACCCCACAGTCTGATCTGATGTCATAATAGCAATAATGTTACTGAGCATGGGTAGTGTACTAGGCCTTTCTCTGGATCGTACCACATAATCTACATAACTGCTCCTTGAGATGGACACTCTGATTTCCCCCATGGTGTAGATGGAGATGATGGATGTGTTTCTGGAACTTTCACCAGATCAACAGCTGTATATAGGCAGGGGGGTTGAGATTCACACTCAGGAAGTCAGCTCCTTTCTCAGCAGAGAAAGGAAGAAAAGTAGTTTTTAAACATCATTATTCTGTTTACAACACGCTTCTGTGAGAACCCCAATGTAGGCTTGTATTCAAATGTTATGCCATCCAATGGATTTTTAAAAATATTGTCAAGAAGGGCAAAAAGCACAAGTAGCTTTTTGGCACACTGCTATCCAGGATCACTGGGAACTGAGCATCAGCCTTTTGATCTTAACCAGCTAGCTAGGTTAGGAAACAATAAGAAGGAAACTTTTAACTGGGCTAGGGTAATGTGTCTTTGCAGACACTGTCTATTCTGACCCAGATGCCCACTTCCCTGTCCTGAGCGGGACATTTGTTGTTTTGCTGTCTGGGGTGGTCCTGCCTGTGCTCTTGGCCTGAGAATTGTAGCTGTCTTCTTCCTTCTAGACATATCTATCTGTCACCCATTCCCCACCTCTCTCTGAGCTGAATGACACTCTCAGGTTCTCGGTTGCCCTGTGTCCTTGTGATTCCTTCCTTTCCATTAATCTCGCTAATGATGGCACCTTGGGTGAGGGGCCAAGTCTGTCGGCTATTTCGTGCCTTGATTTGTTTCCATGTGCCTTCATGAAGTATGTATGGCACACCCACTGTGGGCCAGGCTCTTTGCTGGGTGCAGGGGACAGGGCTAGAAGAAGATAGTCACTGTCATTGCCCTCATGGAGCTTATGGTGTAACAGGTGCCAGGCATCTGACAGATGAATGAGTAGTCATTCATCAATGGAAATGAGCACGATGAAGGAAAATTCTGGGGAGCTGAGTAAGCAGACTAAGGGGGTCCCGACCTCATCTGGGAATCAGGAAAAGCTCCCTTGAGAAAGTGATATTTGAAATGGTTGTGGGGGAGTCACCAAGAAAAAAAAAGGATGGGGGTTGGAGAGGAGTCCAGAGAGAAGAAACTGCTGTGGGAAGGCAGCAGGAGCTAGTGAGTCAAGGGGCTTTAAAAGGGTGAGTTGGCCAGAGCCTGGAGAGCAAGGAGGCAGCAGGAGACAGGGCAAAGAGCTGGGCCGGGCCCTGCTGTGTTCTGTGGGTCACAGGGGCAGACCTGGGTTTTCATCCTAAGAGATGCTACAAGTCATCAAAGAGGATAGGATCTGATTTACATTTTTAAAAGACCACTCCGGCTTCTGTGTAGAAATGGATTGCACAGGGCAGGACTGGAGGATGGGATGCCCACTTGGGACTCCCATTGAGAGGTGAGAGGATGGACTGGGATTAGGGTTGTCAGACGAGATGGAGGGGACCGGCTGGCTGTGTGTTTCTGCGGGCCCAAGAGCGAGTCATTGCGTATGTGCTCAGTAGTAAGTGTGCTACAAATATCAACCCTCATCTTTCTTGTTATGGTCCACGTATTTTGTTTGGAAGCATGGAGATAAATTAACATAGCATCATTAAGTAAAGGGAAACAGCATTCCAGATCAAGAGCTGGCAAACCACAGCCCTCCTGTGGGTCAAAGCTGGCCTGCTGCCTACTTTTGTCAATAAAGCTTTATTGGAACACAGCCACGCCTCCCTTCTTTACATATTGTTTATGGCTGCTTTCACCCAGTGAGCTGAGTAGTTGTAACTGAAACCACAGGGTTTGCAAAGCTTAAAATACTTATTACTTTACAGAAAACCTTGCTAATTTCTATTCTAGATCATTATGCTTTCTCTTGATGAAAGCTGAATTTCCTGACGTTTTCTCTGGCTTTGCCCATCCTGAGAGCTTCAGGATTCCTCTCTCATTTCTGCCTTCAAAGTAAGGCAATTGCCAATCTTCCTAGACAAGAGAAGTGCTAGAAATAGATGGGTACAGCCAGTATTGTATTATTGTGCTATAAGACTAGTAAAAATAGAACATGAGGACCACTAGTCCTGGCATTTTATCTTAGATTGATACTCTGGATGAATATACTTAGGATACTTTGACCAGCCCGTACAAAGTCTCAGTGACTAGTAGGCACTGGCGCTTGATAGAGGGTCCTGCCCATGGCTTTCAGAAGCTCCCAGCTGCCTGACAGGTGGGAAGCAGAGGCATACCCTTGTCTGTGTCTGTTGAGGTGTCTTGACATCTTTGCTCTTTTAACAGTAGGCTGAATAGGTCAGGCTTGAAAGCATTTCTCAAAATAAAATAGTGGGTCTGACAGATACTAGGAATTTTAATAAGACTTAAACAGGAAAAAAAAAAAAAGGCATCCATTGCCAGAGTTATTTTAGTTGATTTCCCAAGCAATAACAGTCATCAACTCCTACAGGCAATGAGATAGACTCCTCAGCTTTATGTGACCACACAGAGGCCACTGTGGAGAGCACAGGTTTGGTGTGGATGGTCTGGGCTTCACCACTCACAAGCTGTGTGAATTTAGGCCATTATCAGATTCCACCAAAACCTTAATTTCCTCATTTGTGAGACAAAATAACACTAATTTCATAGGAGTGTTCCAACAGATATTTATTGAGTATCTACTAGGTGGTATGGACTGTCCTTGTTTTGAAGAATAGAATGGGGCTAAGCAGATGGGATCCACTCTTACAGGACTTATAGAACAAGAGAAGGCATGAGATGTGTCCAGCAGATATAAAGCTCTCTATAAATTTAGCTGGTATTGTCCTCCCCAAATTACCCATTTCACCAAGCTTTCAGGCTTGTGGCCATCTGAGGATTACACACAAATCCAAAGTTGGACCACGGTCAAGAGAGTGAGGCATTCATCTCAAGTGCAGAACTTCAGGTGGCACCAAAAATCTCTAATACGACATCCATAAAAATAAAAAATAAGGCAGAAGAATCCATGATGAACAAAATGTCACAACTTTAAATAAAAATGGAATCATCATGGGACGCCTGGGTGGCTCAGTTGGTTGGACGACTGCCTTCGGCTCAGGTCATGATCCTGGAGTCCCGGGATCGAGTCCCGCATCGGACTCCCAGCTCCATGGGGAGTCTGCTTCTCTCTCTGACCTTCTCCTCGTTCATGCTCTCTCTCACTGTCTCTCTCTCTCAAATAAATAAATAAAATCTTAAAAAAAAAAAAAAAAAAAAAAATGGAATCATCATTACCCAATTTCCCTTTTGCCTCAGGGTCCAAGATAGCTTCACATAGGCCCAAACTCACAGCCACAAATCCAAGTTCATTCACTCTGCTCTTGGGCACATCCCACATGGTCCCAGGGCACAGACACATTTGCTCTCTTCTCCCTGAAGCGTAACTGTTAGTGAAAATCCCAATTGCTAAACATACTTTTAGAAACTCCCTTTATCCTCTCCTTCAGATTTTTCAGAGTTGGAGCTTTCGCTGTTCTGTTTTGTTGATATAAAAACAGAGAGCTTCCCATTGTTATTAACAGAGCCTGAGAAAGTAAAAACACATCAATAATTAACATAGCACCCTGTCAATTTAGACATGCAGCCTCGGAGGCCTGTGGGCCTGGGAGGCTAGAGTCAGACTTGGCCAACAGAGCCCAAAATTCAGACCCAAAGCAGTAGATCCTCCTCCTCCCAAATCCCGAGGCCTCAGTGGACCTCTTCCTTGCATCTAACACACACACACAGGAACACGCAGATACTCAAATATTTGTGTTTGCCAGAAAACTGAAACTCACACTTTTAGGTGGTTAAAACAAGAAGAGTTAAAATGCTTTGTGTCTTTGAGAATATATATTCATATGGAAGTCTGAACAAATAAAGCAGTGCTTGTGTGTGTGTGTGTGTATGTGTGTGTGTGTGTGTTAAGAGAGAGAGATGGAGAAAACCCTCCCAGGAACGCAGCAGATCCTGGGAAGTCATCTGGCCCTACGTTAATGGGCTGCAGATGTGGCCGTTCAGAGCCAGAGAGCCTCCTGGCCACTCCCCAATGCCCAGATGACAGTGAACAGCCTTCATATTGTTGTTGGCCGCACTGACAGCGGCGGACGCTGCCCAACTTCATAGCTAACGCAGCCCGCGGGCCCCGTTCACGAGAAGGGGATTGATGAGTGGCAGGGTGTTCTGCTGCAGATTCTGTTTCTAGAAGCAGAGGCTTCTGTGTTCAAGTCATCACGTTGATCTCCGTGATAATAAAGAACATTCAAGCAGGTAAGGGTGCAGTGCAGTGCATGTGGCTCCTTGGTTTTCCCATTTGTAAAGCACATCCTAGACATCAGTAGATGGGCTGGGTGAATTATTTCTCTCTCTGTTAACCGAGAGCCACCTGTGGCTCACTGCGCGGGAAGCTTGGGAAGCTTGGGGGTAGAGCAGTGGGCAACGGGAGTTCTGCCTTCAAGGTGAATGGACTGGTCGCCTGTGAGTGATGCCACCACTTCTTGGGGGAATGGTCTGTGGAATCCGTTTGTGAATGGCATCACACATTGTCCATACACCACCACCAGCTGGTGCACAGGACTGGGAGCAGAAGGCTCATGGCCTGGTTCTGCCACCCACCAACTCCGGGACCGTAGGCCAGGACTTCTCAAGTGTGGCCCCTGACGGGCAGCAGCAGCATCACTGTCGCCAGGTAGCTTGTGAGAAATGCAATTCTGTGCTGACCGCAGACTTAATGAATCAGAAGTTTTACGAGTAGGGCCCGCCATGCTGTTTTAACAACCTTCCAGGTGATTCTGAAACGTACTTAAGTGTAAGAGCCACAGTTTTTGGCAATCCCTTTTATCTCTTTGGCCTTATTTTCCTCACCAACCCCCACATAGTAAAACTGGTGTGTCATGGTCCATCCACCCCATTAAGTTGTGGGGATCAAATAAGCTGAGCCAGGCACTTACAGACGGCAAAGAACATTAACAAATTATTTTTTTAAGATTTTATTTATTTGATGGAGACAGAGACAGCGAGAGAGGGAACACAAGCAGGGGGAGTGGGAGAGGGAGAAGCAGGCTTCCTGCCAAGCAGGGAGCCCGATGCAAGGCTCGATCCCAGGACGCTGGGATCATGACCTGAGCTGAAGGCAGATGCTTAATGACTGAGCCACCCAGTCACCCAGAACATTAACAAATATTAACAGACATTAATAAATAACAGCTAATTATCACCAGGGCAAAGCATAAAACTTCTCTGAAGAAGATAAGCCACTTTGGGCAATGATTAGGGCTTTCTATTTCAGGAGTGGTCTGCATTGTGAAGAATTTCGAGAAGTGCCCCCCATATAAGACTGTATTTTAAATACTCACACAAGATAAAACCTGTCACTCATCCTCACAGGGTTGGTTCAGTCATTCAGTGTCTGCGTGTTTGAAGTGGAAAGAACTCCAGATTTTCAGATGCGTAGGCCCAGCAGGTGTGGGCATCAGGCCACATACTGCAGGCCAGACAAGGAGTTTTTTTCTTCGGAGTTCCTAAGAAATGAGTGGTAGCAAACCCAAGAGAGAGACATTCAGGGGGCGGTTAGGAAAGCTTCCCTATCACATGAGAGGCAAATTAAATGTATAATGAACAGAGAAAGAAATTTTTTTTTTTTAGGACATTGGGGAAAATATTACATAGGTAGTTCATGAAAAACATCTCTATTGTTAAATGTTCAATCTAAAGACAGGACATTTCAAAAAAATAAAAAGAAATTTTCAGATCGGTATTCCCAAACTGAACAAATAAGAACATTTCTTTGCATTATCAGCTTCTCACATGATGGTATTCTTACTCTCTTTATTGGTGCAAAATATGCATAACATAAAATATACCATATTAACCATGTTTAAGTGGCATTAAGTACTTTCACATAGTTTTCCTCCCATGACTACTGTCCATCTCCAGAACTTTCTCATCCTCCCCAGCTGAAATTCTATCCCCATTAGATGCCAACTCCCCATTTTCCTTTAAGCCTCCGACACCACCATTGCACTTTTCGTCACTATGAGTCTGACCATTCTAGGTGCCTCGAATAAGAGCAATCAGACAGTGTTTGTTGTTTTGTGACTGACTCATTTTACTTCCCATAATGTCTTCCAGGTTCTTCCATGTTGTAACATATGCCAGAATTTCCTTCCTTTTAAAGGCTGCATAACATTCCATTGTTTGTGTAGACCATATTTTGTATATCATTCATCCACCGATGGAGAGTATTTTTACTTTCTTTTATTTATGAATTTCCTCAAAAGGTAGGGAATAAACAAGATATCTGTACTTAGTACTGTGCTCAGTACCCTCATGTGCTCGGCAGATAAGAATTTATATTAGAATCTCTTGAATCATAAATGCATGTTCACGGGGCGCCTGGGTGGCTCAGTGGGTTAAGCCGCTGCCTTCGGCTCAGGTCATGATCCCAGGGTCCTGGGATCGAGCCCCGCATCGGGCTCTCTGCTCAGCTGCAAGCCTGCTTCCTCCTTTCTCTCTGTCTGCTTGTGATCTCTCTCTGTCAAATAAATAAATAAAATCTTTAAAAAAAAAAAAAAAGAAATGCATGTTCACACATGGACGTGCGGCCCCACGGGCTAACTGCTCAGCTGCTAGCCCCGGGGGTCCCTATCCCAGCAGTGAGTCAGCGGGGGAGCTCATCGGATGTCATGCATGCCCAGCTTGAGAAAGGAACGGAAAATGTGACTTAAATGTTTGTCTAGAGAAAAACAAATATGATCTGGGTCATATGACTGGTCATGTTAACTTTTATGTTAAGAATCTCCGACAACAACATTTTAAAATACCAGAAGTAATGACATCGTGGTGTAGACTTATCCAGCTAACGTTTACACGAATACGCCGAGGCCAGGTCCACTAAAGGTGACTCCAAGGCTCTCGGTGTCCCTGTGGATGACCCTGTTCTCAAACTAGTGGTTTATCAAAGCAACAGCTCATGTCCTTGTACGTGGTGAATAAAGGCTTTAAGGATGCCAGTGTACAAAATTTTCCATTTGGGAAGGAAACAGTTTGTTTTTGCTTTCTCCTTTGTTCCAAATTCTGTCTCATGAAGGCCGTAATGAGGAGTGCAGTTTTTGTTGGACTAAAGGGGAAGTAGCAAGGAACAGAGGCCACTGAGGGGCTGGCCGCGAGTGCGCCCTAGCTAGGATGTACGTGTGGACTAATGACAGTCAACAGCACTGTCTATGGATGTGTGACATGAGTCTCTGTGACACCTCCCCGTGGCCCCCCTTGATAGGAAATGAGGAGGAAGAGAAGCCAGCTGTCCCCACGCAGTGCCCAGCCTCCCCCTCCCGCCAAGACCAGCTTCTCTACCTTTGGCTGGGGTTGCAGAGTGAATAGGATGCAGGTGTTGTTAGTCAGGGTCTGCTTACTAAGCAGAATGAAAGGGGAGAAGAAAAGTTCAACTCCACATGTGCAAGAGAAGTGAACGGCTCCAGAGGGGAGAAAGGAAGTCCCGGCCAGTGTTTGTGTAGGCAGAGCTGTGTGCTAGTGTGAGCTAGTGAGGGAGCAAGAGGGCGATGAACATCATAACCACATCAAATCAGTAGCCCAAGGGAACAGAGAGAGTCGAGAACCCTCTCCATCCCTGACAGGATTCCCAAAAGAGCGTGTAGAAGGCTGTTTCCTCACTTCTCCCCCAGAGATCACTTACTCACTCTTCAAAATGCTTCTTAAACTCTAGCTCCTCTGTGAAATCTCCCTGGGCCTGTCTGAACATCGAGTCATGTTATCGTCCCTATTCCAAACCCATTTACTTACATGGACCTCTACTCCACTGCTCTAGAATCTTGCCCACTGCATTGAAATTCTCTGTCTGTCTCTGTCTCACTTTCAGGAGACAGTGTCTCTGGTCTGGGGACTAGCAGTGCGAATGGCATACAGTCTATAGTCAGTAGGTATCTATTGAATGACTGGACAGTAAATCGTCATGTATATTCACAAAGACCATGTGGAATTTCAGAAGTGGGGCATGGAAAGGGATAGGTCGTGAACCCATCAGCATCTGTCACTCGTTCACAAGGATTAATTCAGCAAATTAGCTTATGATCACCTGGCACCAAACTGAGGCCCCCCAAAAATGGGGCAAAGCAGAAGGGAAGGACTTTACATCTGGCCTGAGTTACCCAGGTCCAGAGGAGCATCTTAGCAGGAACCCTAGATAGCCAGGGCCAAGTGTCCACAATGATTCCTCCTATGAAAAGGATGATTTTCGCTATGAAAAGAGGTTCAACTCATGCCTGATGATAGATGAAGACAGCAAGCACCAGAAGGAAGGAATTCTGGGCTTCCCTCAGCTCAGTCTAACAGATACTTATCACACATTTGGACCAGGTGAGGGTTTTTTCCCCTTTTAGTTGTTGTTTTTGTTTTTGTTTTTTTTTAATTCCTTACACACACTGTGTTCTATACACTGCTGACATGCAAGCACAAGGAAATGACAGACACTGAGCTATCAGGGAACTTTACAATGATTCGATGATTTAAAAATATGGAAACTGTCTGTCCCCCTCCCCACTTTCTCATAGAATCTCCCATCATTATGGAAGTGGGGAATTTCAAATTACAGAAAATAAGGACTAACATGCAAAAGAAAAATGAATTTCAATTTTAAAAAGTCAGCATATGAGAACTCCTGTTGTATTTCTACCTGCCAACCTTTATGGCGTAATTACCTAAAACATAGTATTTACTTGGCACACATATTCTCATACGTAGGCTTCCTATGTCTGTTTATGTCTCCTTTCTGGGAGCTTCTGGGCTGTCTTCATGGAGCTCTAGCAGCGAGCCTGAACACTCTGGCCATCCATTCCAGAAGCTACTTTGCTGCCATGATGTGTTTAATATGTGGTCCCTACCTCGCCTGACTCTTGGCCAGGAACAGCCAGACGTAAGGCAGGGGTGATGACAGTCAGAGATTGCACAGTGCCAGGCTTCTTACTGCACAGCCACTGTGGCCTTGAAGAAATTCAGGGTGCTTCAGACGTGGCCATCATCTCCATCTCTCGACCAGCTGATCATAAAAACAAGTCTTCGACCAGATTTCACCCCACATGAAGACATTTATTAAACACATGTTTATTAGCGTGAATGCCCCAAATAGTTTACATACCTAATCTAGAAAGTTGACAAAGGCTGTTCTTGCCTGTTTAGCTGTCATGTGTTCCCTTGCATGAAAAGCTTGCTCCAGAGAAGAGCGCATTCTATGGACAGAATCTGTGGGCATCAGGCAACAAAAATGTTCCCCCAAAAGTCCATCCGAAACAATATCACAGGGATCAAGCCACAGAACCATCCTTAAGTATGGACTTCCCTTTTACAAGGTGAGGAGAATTTCTAATATATATTTTCCTGTCCATGTAGCTCACATATCTTGACCTCCTTTCATTTCACGAATGAAGAAGGCTATTGATAACATTTAATACACTAGTTGACAGTCCATTATTTGTCCATTAAAAACCTGATTTCTGGAGATCATATGCTAAAGGAAAGCATGAACAGTTGATCAGGAAGAGATAACAGGAGCTTGTGGTGGCAACCTTCAGGCCATGGCTTTATTTTCCCCCACTTTATTGCGGTATTACTGACAAATCAAATTATGTATGTTTAAGGTGTACAATGTGATGAGTTTGTATTTGTATACATTATGAAATGATTGTCGTAATCAAGTTCAGTAATGCACGCATCACCTCACATTGGTGGGTATGTGTGCATATGGTGAGGACACAGAAGATCTACTCTCCCAGCAAATTTCAAATGTACAATACAGTATCGTTGACTGCAGTCAGAAATTGTATGCTGTACATTAGATCTCCAGACTTACTCATTTGAAAACTAAAAGTCTGTCCCCTTTGCCAACATCCCCCCAGTTTCCCTAGCCTCCACTCCCACTCCCTGGCAACCACCATTCTGTTCTCTGTTTCCACGGGTTTGACTTATTTAGACTCTACTTGTAAGGGAGATCATACAGTATTTTCCTTCTCTGGCTTATTCACTTAGTAGAATTCCTTCCAGTTTCATTCATATGTTCACAAATGGCAGGGTTCCCCTTTTTATGGCTGGGAGATAGTCTATGGTGTGTATATATACTACATCTTATTCGTTCATTGACAGACACCTAGGTTGTTTCTCTATCTTAGCTTTTGTTAATAATGCTTTAGCAAATGGGAGAGCACAGCTGTCTCTTTGAGATACTGGTTTCTTCTCCTTTAGATAGATACCCAGAGGTGGAATTACTGGATAATATAGCGGTTCTGTTTTCAATATTTAAATGAATATACTGTTTTCCACAGTGACTGCACCAATTTGCAGTCCCACGGGTCCCCTTTTCCCCTCGTCCTGGCCAACATCTATCTCTTGTCTGTTTGATACTAGCCATCCTAACAGGTGTGAAGTGGTATTTTGATTTGTCTTTCCCTGCTGAACAGTGATATAGAGCACATTTCCATTGAACTCATTGCCATCCAAGTGTCTTCTTTGGAACTATATCCATTCACATCCTTTGCTTATTTTTAAATCAGATTATTTGTCTCTAATGTGTTAGATGATTGTACCTGCTTAAGTGCCAATCTTTCAACTAATGGCAATAAATTAGTCCATACTGTCTCTGCTGATGGATTTTGAGGTAAATTTAGGAACACACACTGTGTTGGGAAAGAAGGTCAGGGAACCATGGGGCAGCTGAGCTAAGGGAGCAAACCCTGTTTGGCTGTCATGGAGTTCCTCTGTGAGGTGACTTACCAACAGAGACTTGAAGGATGAATAGGACTTAGCCACAGCAGAGAGAAGGGCAGAAGGACCCAGAAGTAGGACGTGGCAATTCAGTTGCCACAGAGCAGGAGGCAGGAGGACAGGGAACAGCTTGCCCCCAAGACCCAGGACACAGGCACAGATTTCTATCTGTAAGAGCAGGCCTTCATTGTCCCAAGGGCTCAGTTTCATTTCAGGGGCCCAACAGTCTCTCCCTGTTACTTGTGACTGTGTACAGTAAGTTTGAAACACATTTATGTGGAGTTTTGTACCTCTGCTTTGTTTTATGTGCTGAGCTTACATGCTAGAACATAAAATTCAAGTGCTGAGCCACTTTTTAAACACACATTCAGTGCTCATCTCTGACTTAAAAAATGATGCCTTTCATTCCTGGAAGGAAATGGATTTTTGAACCTGAAATCTTTTGCATGTAAAAAAAAAAATTTCTTCTGAATCTGATTTCTTTTTCTCAAAATTTTCAGCCTGATGATCATTTTCCTACCACATGGGGTAAGGGCTATGTGGGGAGGAGGGTCTGTAATTATCTGGAGGACAGAACTGCCTCCTAGTGAAGCAGAAGGAGCTGGCCTCGCACAATAGGCTGAATGGGCCGAAAGGGCTTGTCAGCCTCAGGGATCAATAATTAGACGTCAGAAATACCCTGTGCTGTATTTCAATTACTACAGAATCATCAGCCTACTCAGGATACTACGATCTGCTAGTTCAGTAGCCATTCATGTATCTTTTATTTTGTTTTCCGAATCAATAACACATGGGGATAGATGAGAATCAAGAGAGGGACTGTGACACTTCAAAGAAGCTGGTGATTTCACCTGTGATGGGCTGCCTTACTACATAAGAGGTAGCACCACACAAATCCTCTCCTGCAGAGCAAGGAAGAGAACTGGCTCGTTAAAGCACGGTCTGCTGGGCCCAGCCCTACAGCTGCTGATTCCCTGGTTCTAGGCTGGGGCCCCAGATTTTGCATTTCTGACAAATTCCCAGGTGATGTCCTTTGGAAAGAGCATCCCTACCTAAAGCCCTAAAGGAGCCTGAGGGCCCACCCAGCCCTCCCTGTCAGGCCTCAGAGCGAAACTGTGGTTTGTCAGAAGGACTCACTCAAGTCTTATTTCCAGAAACTTCTCTGCCACCCCTCGCCCTCCAACCTCATTCCACCCACAGTTCAGAGAACATACTTAGAGAACAAGAAGGAAGGAAGGAAGGAAGGGAGGGAGGGAGGGAGGGAGGAAAGGGAAGGGAAAGGGAAGGGAAGAAACCATGAGCAACAACTAGCAGACTGGTTTTCTTCTGTGATGACTCTTGGCTTCTTTTTGGTTGTTCCCATAACCATGTGGGTCTCCATGGACAGATAAGCAGAAAAATGGTGATGGTGATGGGATTGATGGCACAGAGATGGATGTCCAGAGACACAAGCCAAGCCTGGGAGATGGCAGTGAAGCCCACAGGCAGGATGGGGAGCCCAGGCAAAGCTGGGAAAGAAAAGCAGGTGAGTCTGGCAGGTGGAGGGGAGCTCTAGAATGGAAATGAATCATTCAAGGATTTTGTGACAGTGCAGATTCACTAGAAAAGAAGATTCATGAGAAAAGAAGGTGGTTTCCATTGGACATTAACTTACGGAATGACTTTAGGCAAATCTTTTATCTACACAGTATCTTTATCTAAAAATCGGAGTGAGCTGCTTGAAATAGGATAATGCTTCCAAGTGTCTTTTAAAAGTCCAAATGAGGAAATATTACCTTTCAGGTGACTGACAATTCTTGGGGCTGAATTGCAATGGCAAAGAATCACAAGTCCCAGACACCTTAAGAACCTCAAGACCAGAAACTCCCACATGGGCTGGTCATTCCAGTCATCTGGAATAATTTCATAAAAACATGGATCCCATGACCCAATCCCAAGAGAATTTGAATCTGCTGAAAGAGCCCCAGGTTAAATCCATTTCTTCTTTTCAAGTCTCATTTCAACATTGTATTTCAAGCCTGGCCAACCTCATTCCCAAGCATTCCCAAGTTAATCTTTTCGGTTAACTTTTTTTTTGAGCCAATATTGATACCTTATTAAAGTCCATAGTTTATATTAGAGTTCACTCTGTATGAAGTACATTGTATGGATTTTGACAAATGTATAATGAAATGTATCCAACATTCCATTACTAGATTGATTAGTTTCACAGCCTGAAAAATCCTCTGTGCTCCATCTATTAAACCCTCCCTCGTCCCAACCCTGGCAACCACTGATCTTACACAGTTTTCCCTTTCTCAGAATGTTATACTATTGGAATCATACAGTTGGTAGACTTTTCAGATTGGCTTCTTTCACTTAATAAACACACATTATTATATTATTATATTCACTTAATAATATACATTTGAGATTCCTTCATTTCATGGCTTAATAGCTTATTTCTTTTTATCACTGAAGAATATTTAATTGTATGAATGCACTGTTTATCCATTCACCTCTCTGTGGAGTGCTTCCAAGTTTTGGCAATTACGAGTTTGTGTGCAGATTTTTGTGTGGGTGGATACCAAGTGCATGGAAAATACCGGTGAGTTGAAATACCACGGAGCACTATTGTTGGATTGCATGGTAAGAGGGTGTTTAGTTTTGTAAAAATCTGCCAAGCTGTCTTTCAAAGTAGCTGTACCATTTGGTATTCCACCAGCAATGAATGAACATTCCTGTTGCTTGACTAGTATTTTTCAAATGTTATTTTGATCTATTTGTTCACTTGTTCAAAAATCTTCCACAGCAGGGCGCCTGGGTGGCTCAGTGGGTTAAGCCTCTACCTTTAGCTCAGGTCATGATCTCAGGGTCCTGGGATCGAGTCCCGCATCGGGCTGTCTGCTCGGCATGGAGCCTGCTTCCTCCTCTCTCTCTCTCTGCCTGCCTCTCTGCCTACTTGTGATCTCTCTCTGTCAAATAAATAAATAAAATCTTAAAAAAAAAAATCTTCCATGGCAAAACAGCAAATGTTGGCAAGGATGTGGAGAAAAAGAAGTCCTCGTGCACTTTTGGTGAAAATGCCAACCGGTGCAGCCACTGTGGAAAACAGTATGGAGGTACCTCAAAAAATTAAAAAGAGAGCTACTCTGTGATCCAGTCATTGCTCTACTGAGTATTTACCCCAAGATACAACAACACTAATCCAAAGGGATATGTGCACTCCTCTGTTTATTGCAGCTTTATTTACCATAATCAAGATATGGAAGCAGCCCAAGTGTCCATCGGTAGATGAAGGATAAAGAAGATGTGAGATAGATATATATATATACATATATATATACACACACACACACACGTATGTATATATATATGAAATTATATATATAATTTATATATATAAATATAGAATATATATAGAATATATTTATATACATAAATTTATATACATAAATTATATATATAGAATCTATAGAATAGATTCTATATATATAATATAGAATATGGAAGTATTATTCAGCCATAAAAATTGATGAAATCTTGCCATTTGCCATGACATGGATTGAGCTAGAGAGTATTATGCTAAGCAAATAAGTCCATCAGAGAAAGACAAATACAATATGATCTCACTCATATATGGAGTTTAAGAAACAAAACAAATGAGCAAGGGGGAAAAAAGGGAGAGAGAGACAATTAAGAAACAGACTCTTAACTATAGAGAATAAACAGATGGTTACCAGAGGGAGGTGGGTGGGGGTATAGGTGAAATAGGTGAGGAGGATTAAAGAATATGCTTAGCATGATGAAAATAATAATAATAATAATAATAATAATATATCTTCGATGGCTACTTGCTACCTCTTTATAAAACCCTAGGATACTGAGGACAGAACCCCAGCACAACATCTAGCTCAGTGTATTTTTGGTAACTTCCTCCCTCCATTGCTTAAGCTCTAAAATCCACCCCCCTCCCCCGGTAACCCAATGGACTATTCTACTGGAGGTGGAAGTAGAAACCGAGCCCCTGGAGAAAGACTGCCTGGAGGCTCTGTGCATTTCATCTTTCCATCTTTCCTCAGTTGCTTAACGGCTGTTTGTTGATGTGATGTTATCTAGCTTTCAAGACAAAGCAGAAGTATCCCTGCCTCCCAGATGTCCCTAACTGCTCTCTCTTCCAGCCTCACCGCACTGACTGCTAGCATCTCCTGTCGTACTTGTGGTACCCTCTTAAAAACTTCATGGGAGCTAGATTGTTAGGCTTTTTAAGAACTTTCTCACAATTCAGGCTTGAACCAGTGAGTCAAACTCAAGTAATATTCCCACAAGTATGTGTGAAAGATAAACACTTGAGTGAGTATTATTTATCTCTAAGGGAGCTACTTTGAGGCTCCTCCTTGAGGCTTCAGTACTGGTTTACACTCCTTAAGCCCTGGGACTTCGAGAAAATTCCAGCATTATTGAAAAAGATGCTTGGCTCCTTTCAGGACAACATGTTTGTTTGACTGTACTGGTTAAGAAGTGATACTTTTATGTTTATAATCAGTTCTGCTTCTTAATGAAGCTCTCTTGCAATATTCCATGAATGTTTCCTGATTAGAGGTAGAAAGAAGAGAAAAGAAAGAGGCAGTGAATTATTTCTTATTTATAAGCAAAAATACGAGGTGATTAAATAAATATGCATGAAAGGGAAAGCATTAAACTATTTTAGCACATTGAGAGGCTTTCTTAACAAGTCTAAGGTACTTCCTGAGGAAAATGTCATAAATTTTTATAACACTCAAGAACTGTTATCATCCTCGCTTTCTAAGGTCTGGAGTTAAAACCCTATTTCTGGATATCCCACAGACAATCAAGGTAGAATCCAGGCCTCACTTCCAAATCCCATGACTTTGGGGCTTAACACCAGGTTTGATATACTAACGTGTATAATGGAAGCCGGCCCTGGTTGCCCTAGAGGGCCCAGCTCTCCTGACGGAGGGGGACATCACACATGGAAGCAAGCTCTCCACCCATTAGAATAAAGAGAGACACCACGGCCCTCTGCTGCTCCCCACTAAGAGTCTTCTTTGGGTGTCTAAGTCTTCTCTTATTCATGGCAAAAAGTAAACACTTCTGGAAAGCAGATACAAAACTTTGTCAGCCTAGAATGAATTCATTACGGGTGAGTCTATGAAAAACTTTCCTACAGGAGCTTTTCTAGAGGGGAAAGAACTACTGTCCCAGGGCAGTGCGACAGAGTAGAAAGACTGCAAGAAGAGGAGACAAGAGAGGAGGCAAAACTCTGACTTTGTAATTGTGGGAGCCCTTTACTGTGTGCGGATGACCATCGGCATCACCCAGGCGGGGTCTTCTCTGAATCGTGCACTGCAAGTGGGTGGGGCTGCGAGACGGAGCAGAGGGGTGGGGGTGGGGAGTGAAAAAGCCTGGTCCTAGGATCCCGATCATGATCTCAGGGTTCTAGGATGGAGGCCCACATCAGGCTCTCTGCTTAGCAGGGAGCCTGCTTCCCTTCGTCTCTCTCTGCCTGCCTCTCTGCCTACTTGTGATCTCTGTCTGTCAAATAAATAAATAAAATCTTAAAAAAAAAAAAAAGATTAGTACACTGCTAATACCTGTACAGAGGCAAGTATTACCTAGCTCTTCTTTAAATGCCTCAGCACATATTTGTGGAGATACACATGCATTTACCATTATCTCGATTTTCATAAATGGGATCACGCTGTATGTGTAGTAACAACTAACATTTTTGGGGTGTAACCATAAGTCCTTAATATGCGTATCTTGTTTTAGTCTCCTAATTGCCCTGCAAGTACAATCTGTACCCCCATTATAGAGAGAAGAAGAAAAGGCACATAGAAAGTAAGTGGCTTGGCCAGGGTCACGTGGCTGGGAAGTGGTAGAGCCAGGGTTTGAGCCCCAGGTCTGGTTGTAGAACTCTCGCTTATGACCAAGTCAGGCCATCTCTCCTGTTCTATAACATTTCTTATTTAAAAATGTCTTTTGGTGTGCCTGGGTGACTCTGTCAGTTGTGTCCAACTTTTGGTTTCAGCTCAGGTTATGATCTCAGGGTCATGAGATTGAGCCCAGAGTAGAGCTTTGTACTCAGCGGGTAGTCTGCTTGAGATTCTCTCTCTCTCTCTCCTTCTGCCCCTCCCCCTCTCATACATATGCGCACATCTGAGTGTGCTTTCTCTAAAATAAATAATAAATAGATCTTTTTAAAAACTGTCTTTTGTAAATATATTTCCTTGTCAGTTCATCTCATCCCTTTAAATGGCTACATAATGTATAACATTCCATTCATATGCTCTGTGTTTTACTTAATCATTTCCTATTGACCTTTAGACCATTGCTTATTTTTCCCTCAGCATGCTGCAATAAATGTCCTCCATCTACGTACGTGGGTCTATATGCACACGTACACACTCCTAGACCTGATTGCTGGATGAGACCTTGTGCATCCTACAACCTGTGATCGATTACTGCCAGAGTGCCTGCAATTTACGCTCTCATCATCTGCGTGTGAAAGGTACCGATTGCCCCCCAAAAGAACACTGGATATGGTCAGTTGTAGAGTTTTGGGTTAGCAGAGAGATTTTAAGTCCTCATCATGCTTTATCCCTTTCCCTCAAAGAGCTAGGAGAGGAGGAGGTCATGCTGGGGGTTACAGAAGTCCAGGTACTTGGACTCCTAGACCCACACCCCCAGCCCCTTTCCTCAGTGCTTGCATCACCCCCACACACACCACTTCCACCAAGAACAAACTGGAGTGTTTTTTTTTTAACTCTATAAATTTATTTAATTGGGTTAATTATTTAAATTGGGGGACTAAACACTTATAGCAAAATATGGGAAGTGCCCCCTGCCTAAGTGCACAGCTTGATTTATTTTACACATGTAATTGACCTGTGACTACCACCAAAGCCACATACAGGACATTTCTAGCACCTCAGAAGCCCTCCATACTCCCTAGCTCTCTCCCCAAGTGTCCATTATTAGCTTGACTTCTGTCAGTATGGATTAGGTTTGCCTATTTCTTTTTTTATTATTTAAGATTATTTATTTATTTATGTATATGAGAGAGAGCATGAGCTGGGGTGGGGGTTGGAGGGTAAGGGCAGAGGGAGAGGGAGAGGGAGACTGCCTGCTGAACAGGATGCCAAGCACCCGGCTCCATCCCCAGGACCCTGGGATTATGGGGCAGACTCTTAACCGACTGAGCCATCCAGCTGCCCACACCTATTTCTTAACTTTATATAAATAGAATATGTCCTCTCCATGTCTGGTTTTTATCATTGAATATTGTGTGTGAGATTTGTTTACGTTGTCACAGGACTAGGTTTCTTGTTATCTTCATGACTATGTATATTTCATTGCATGGATATAGGATAATTTATCCATTTGTATTGTTTCTAATTTGGAGCTATTCTTGCACATCTTTTGATCAATGTATTGGGCATAAATGAAGAATGGAATTACTGGGTCATAGGGCTCGTATGTTGTTTCAGTAGATCCTTCCAGCCAGTTTTCTAAGGTGGTTGCACATATTTGCATGACCACAGGCAGAGCTGGTAGTCAGCTTCATTCTGCACCTCACTAACACTTTGTATTGTCAGTCTTTCCAAAACATGTGTACCATTCTGGTGTGAGTGTATAGATACTACATTGCGGTTTTGATTTGCATTTCTTTAGTGACTAATGAGATTGAACACCTTTTCCTATGTTGATGGCCATTTGGATATTTTCCTCTGGTATGCATTCAGTATTTTTGTAATATTTCTTTGGGTTATCTGCCTTTTTTCTGACTGATTTGTAAGAATTCTTTATGTATTTTAAATCTGAGTTTTTTTATCGGGACATGAATTGCCAATATATTCTCCCACATTGTGGCTTGCCTCCTTGTGTTCTTAGTGAAAGCTTTTAATGGGAAGAAATTCTTAATTTTAATATAACCCAATTTATTAATTTTTAAATCAGCTTTCTTTGTGCATGCTTACAAACACGTTGGCTATCCAAAGTCATGAAGATACTCTGCTATATTAGCTTATAGAACTTTATGATTTACCTATCATAACTAAATCTAAAATCCAACTGGAATTGGTTTTATTAATCACATAAGGGAAGGATAAAATTGATTTCTGTCTTATATGAATATCCAGTACCCCCAGGCCCAGTTGATTGGCTAGAACAGTCTTTGCCAAGACACTGTCATAAATCAAGTGACCATATAGGTGATAATCTGTTTCTGGACCTCCCATCCTTTTTCTCTGCTCTGTTGTTTTTTTTTTTTTCCCCCCTTGGGCCAACACCATGTTTTCTGAATTATATAGCATTGTAATAAACTTGGTATTCAATAGTGTAAACTTTCCAGTTTTGTCCCTCAAAACTGTCTTTGCTATTCTTGGCCCTTTGCACTTCCATATAAAATTTAGAATCAGCTATTTTTTAAAAATTTTTTATTTTTTATAAACGTATATTTTTATCCCCAGGGGTACAGATCTGTGAATCACCAGGTTTATACATTTCACAGGACTCACCATAGCACATACCCTCCCCAATGTCCATAACCCCACCCCCCTTCTCCCAACCCCCCTAGAATCAGCTAATTTTTACAGAAAATGGCAGGTGTTTTAGGTAGAATTGCATTGAATCTACTGGTTCACCCTGGGGAAAACTGGGGAGAAAACTGTAGTCTTTATGATATCCAATCTTTGTCTCAATACATGAAGGTGAGCTATCTCTCCATTTATTTAGGTTTTCTTGAATTTCTCTCAATATTTGTAGTTGTTGGTGTAGAGATACTGAATACCTTTAGTTCCTAGATATTTGACTTTTTAATTCTATTTAAATGTCATTTTAAATCTTAATTTTATAATTGTTTGTTGCTATAAATACAACTGAGTTTTTAAAAAATTAAAACCCAGTATACTTAAGAAATATACTTATTTATCCTAATAGTTAATCACTATGTTCAAAATAATTTCTTTTTTTAAATATTTTATTTATTTATTTGAGAGAGAGAGAGAGAGAGAAAGAGGGAGAATGAGAGAGAGATCAGTGGGAGAAGCAGACTCCCTGCTGAGCAGGGAGCCCGATGTAGGACTTGATCCCCAGACTCCAGGTTCACAACCCAAGCCAAAGGCAGTTGCTCAACCAACTGAGCCACCCAGGTGCCCCAAAATAATTTCTTAAAAAAGTTATTTATGCATCAATTTGTTTTTCTTGCCTTATTGCACCTGCTAGGACCTCCAATAACAGAATGAATAGAAGTGGTGAGAGCAGACTTCTTTGTTTCCCTCCTGGTATCAGAGGGAAAGACATCAATATTTGACCATTGACTGCAGTGTTTGCTGATGGCATTTTTAGAGTTAGCCTTTAGCATATTAAGGAAGCTCTATTCCTAATTTTCTATTTATCACAGATGAGGATTGAATTAAAGTACTCTGTATTTTACTTATTTTGTGTGTCCATTTTCTTCACTAGAATGCAACCCTTCTGAGAGCAGGGACTTTTTGTCTGCTTTGCTTCCTGTTGTTTCCATGATGCCTAGAATAAATACGTAGAGTAACATTCATGAGATTGTGGGATTACAGGAGATAATGTGTGTAACACAGCAGGCATAACATCCAAAGCACAACAGAACCTCGTGAATGGTGGCTTGTTGGTTTATTTTTCATCCTTGTTCTGACTGTGTGATCGTGCCAGGTGACTTGTGTGTAGCTCACATTCTGTCCAGGGGCGTATCTGGGGCTGTCCCCCATGAAAGGTACCAATAAGAATTGTGAAATGAGGTGCCTGTTTTAGCTCCTCAAGCACTAGAGCTTTCTGAAGCTTCCTTTCTTGCCCCCACTGGGAGTGCCACCCAGAGCAGGATTGAAGAGCCTCCCACAGGGCACACAGGTGCTGCCCATTCACATCTGGCATCTCATCACCCAAATACGGCAGGACACTTGTTTGGGTTCAGAAAAGAGCTATGGCTCCAGTGAAGATAGCTGACAGGCTGGTTTACAGTGAAGATAGCTGACAGGTATGGCTGGAGAAAGGGCTACTGAGAGCAGAAGAGTCTACCAGGAGAGCAGCTATTCCTGTGCTTTGAGGCTTGCATGAGGAGGCTGCTTCTTGAACCACTCCAGGATAAAACGAAGGAGAGACACTTTGAGACTGCTGTTGTGGTGTGTCCCTGACAAAAAGCAACAGGTCAGGAGAGCTTCTTTTCAACAGGAGAGTAGGAGCCTATGTCATTTCGAAAGCAAAAACATTAGACAAGATAAAGCACTGTTAATTACTGTTGATGAACTTCCTGAACCAGCCTGGGGTTGACCCAAATAGGACATCTTTGGTCTCGATGACACTGGTACATCAAGGAAACTGTCAAGGACCCATGATCTTGCTGTCTTTAGCCTGTCTGGTCCAAAGGACCCACAATAGCAGTATGTGTAACTTTCTCAAATGAAAACTAAAGTAAACGTGTGTAGGTCAGGGAAAGGGCTAGGGAGAGTTCTGGAAGGTTCATGTACAACTTCACCTGCCATTTTTCTCTATAAACCTATGCCTTAGAGAAGGGGTTTTCAACCTCCAAATTCTAGACACTGGGGGCCAGATAATTCATTTCTCTAGGGGCTGTCCTGTGCCTTGTAAGATGTTTGATGGCATTTCTGCTTCTACCCATCAGATGCCAGTAGCACCCCCTCCCAATCCTAACAATCAAAAATATCTCTAGACATTGTCAAATGTGCCTCTCAGGGACAAAACCGCCTCTGGTTGAGAACCAGTGCCCAAGAGAAAGTTAGCATGAGAATCTGATATTTGTTCTACCTAGAACCCAAGCCCTTCTCAAATTGAGTATCTTGTCACACTAAATATGATTTAAAGCATTTCTTCTTGTGGTGTGTCCCTGACAAAAAGCAACAGGTCAGGAGAGCTTCTTTTCAACAGGAGAGTAGGAGCCTATGTCATTTCGAAAGCAAAAACATTAGACAAGATAAAGCACTGTTAATTACTGTTGATGAACTTCCTGAACCAGCCCGGGGTTGACCCAAATAGGACATCTTTGGTCTTGATGTGACGCCTGGGTGACTCAGTCAGTTAAGTGTCTGCCTTCGGCTCAGGTCATGATCCCAGGGTCCAGGGATCAAGCCCCATGTTGAGCTCCCTGCTTAGTGGGGAGTCTGCTTCTCCCTCTCTCTCTGTCCCTACTCTGCATTCGTGTTCTCGCTCTCTCTCTCTCTCTCATTGTCTCTCAAATAACTAGATAAAGTATTTAAAAAAACACAACAACAACAACAACAACAACAAAAACGATGTTTCTTTGGGGTACCTGGCTCGGTCATTTGGAAGAGCATGCAATCCTTCATCTCAGGGTCGTGAGTTCGAGCCCCATGTTGAATGTAGAGATTACTTAAAAAAAAAAAAAAAGTAATTACTTTAAAAAAAAAGAGATTACTTAAAAAAAATACACAGGGAGAGAGAGAGAGAGGCATTTCTTCTACTACATGACTTGTGAATGTAGCCCAGACACTTTACCCAGCATAGATGAAAAGCTGGCCCATTGGTGGGCTTATTGAGAGATGCTCTTGACGTGAAGAGGCACTATAAGACTCTTCAAGGAGTACTTTGACTCTATATGATCCTCACTTTATGCTCTAACTTTAGACCCAAATCTCTAAGTAGGATCTCATTCCATTGTAAGAACCCTCTGCTGCTCCTGAGATTACAAAAAAGATGGATGGAATTCTAGGCATTTTGAAAATAGAGGCATGCCAGTTGCCATTCAGGGGAAGACAGGCGTGAATGGCCGCGCAAGGAGTGAACCCAGATGTAGGGGATGTGGTCCACAAATCTCACGCGGTGGGTGAGCACATTTCGGTAAAGGCTCTGCACTTGTAACAAAGAGGCCACAGATCAGTGCCTTAAGGAGGACAGATGCCTATTTCCCACTCGTAATAGTCTCCACACTGCGAGACCAGCTCTAGAAAATGAATTAGAGCTTTGACTCCTACTGACAAGGACCCAGATTCCTGCCTCGTGACCCTGCCATCTCCTAGTGTGTCGTTGCTGGCTGCACGATTGAAGCCAGATCACGAAATGTCACGGAAGGGGAAAGAGGGTCCAGGGCAGCAAATTCCTTCTTGAGCATGTGAGGCAGGAGTGGCACATACCTCTTGTGTTCACATTCCGTGGATGACAACCAGCTATGCGGCCGCACCCTGCCACAAGGAAGGCCGGGATGTGTCTACAGGACTTCAGTTGTGGGGTCATGTCCCCAGAAAGAAGGGGTGAGCAGATCGGGGTGGGAGAACAGGGACCCATGTCTACCAAATGAGGAATTCCAGTTTAAATTCGGAAGTGGTGAATTTCCACTTAATGTACTAATTAATCTAAAATGAATGTGGTTTTTTTCATAATCTCTCTAGATTGTACTTGATCTCCTCAGCCTTTCCACATATTCCTGGATTTGGGACCAAAGATTTGTTTAAAGACAGGCATCTACCTTTTCCCAAAACACAGTCCTGGGGGAAGAGAGGAAACTATCTAAGGGCCCTGGGTTTTTGAGAGATGAGGGAGTGCCAGCCTGGTAGGGTCAGGCACCTCCCTGGTGGGGATGGTCCTGCTGGTGACACAGCACTAGGACTGTGGGAACGCCAACAATGGGCAGCCTGACATTTTTTCTACCTCCCTAAAGAATGTCTGCGTGGAAGGAATTCATGATCTTCCCAACTTCCTCCTCTTCCCATATCTGGCAGTTAGAGCTAAGTGTGCATAATGCAAAGACCCAGGAAAAATAATAAAACAAGAATGAAGGGGCTTCCGTTGTGGTGGGTTTTTGGTTCAGGTTCCTGAGCAAAGTCTACAGACCTACACCTGGCCAGGCTGAGGAAAGGGACAGAAATGAGCTCTCCCTTGTGAGAGAGGAGCCCTGTGAGGCTCCTGGGCAGCCTCAGAAAGAGTAACCAAAGGAAGGGGTCTGTGGAGGAAAGGAGGGCAGAGGGAGAGAGCAGGACCTACAAAGCCAGAGTAGCTGAGGGCAGCACAGCCTGGCCCCGGGGCTTGCGTTTACCATGGGGAATGTTGGCCCTGATTTCATGCAGAGTCAAGTCTCCCTTAGGTTAAGTAAACTGTTAGTGATCCTGCTCACCATTCTCCTAGGGCCAGTTCTCGCCCCGTCATCTGCCACTGGGAGTACCCAGAGGACGGGAGAAGGAGAGATGTGTCTAGTCTGTGATGAGCTATGAATGTTTGCTGATCTGGACACCCAGAAGTTCCGATGTAATGGGTGTGGATGGAGACCCCAGCAGCAGTCTTTCTAAATGTGTAGCCACTGGGGCGCCTGGGTGGCTCAGTGGGTTAAAGCCTCTGCCTTCGGCCCAGGTCATGATCCCAGCGTCCTGGGATCGACCCCCACATCGGGCTCTTTGCTCGGCGGGGAGCCTGTTTCCTCCTTTCTCTCTCTGCCTGCCTCTCTGCCTACTTGTGATCTCTGTCAAATAAATTTAAAAAAAAGTCTTTATAAATGTGTAGCCACTGGTATGGAGGAGGACCTCAAGGGATCTGTTAGCCCAATGAGAAAGGCTGGGACGTTTTAAGAATCAGGAAACCATCTCAAAAGTGAGATGATTTGCATAAGATCATCATAGACTAGTCATTGGATTCTTGTCCAGAAATCGAAATTTAACTGCCCTGCAGGGAGGAGAAAGTGTTTTTCGGAATGGATTCGCCGGTTGTCCCTGCCTGTGTGGTTTCTAAGGATAATACAATTTCATTTTACTCTTGCAAAAGGGACTGAGGGAAGGCCATCTGAGTACGTGGGGCCCTACCTATGTTCTCTGTGCACCACACGCAGGTGAGCCTGTGTTCGGGTAGGGGGTGGTGGTGAGGACAATCACTGCTTGAAACGTTTCCAGTATGTGAATGTTTGTGCCACATGGTTTTGGTCTCTCAAGGAAGCTCAGCCGTTAGACATTTTTGTCTCGTTTTTTTCTTGTCTGGTGTAAAGCTAGGGTCTCTCCACTATGGAGAATCCAACTCTCCCCTTCTGCTCTCAGTCACTAGCCCCTTTTTCCCCCAAGAAAATATCACCTCAGGCCCAAAAGCAAGCTGTGTGGTGCAAAGCAGGGGACATCTAAACCAGCAAACCAAGTTTGCACAAGAATTTTTCCTACTTGAGACATCTTGTGGCCATCAGAGGACATTTGGGTACAATTAGGGAAATAATTTTGTGTCGTAGCAAGACCCAAACTGCTGCAGACCCTCATGAAGTGTGGGGCCCCTTATCTGTAGACAGAGGACTCTTCCCACAACCGCCTGAGGAAGTCAAGCCTGGGAACTGTTGCTGCCTGGGTGATGGGGCGGGGAGAGTTAAGCCAAGGAACACTATCACATTTGCAGTGTTAAAGCAGGGGCAAGTGTTGTGCACACGCATCATCACCCCCCCCCCCCCACACACACACAACACAGCTCACTACAACACTACAGGACATGCACAGCCCGAGCACATGTAACCCACACTCATGCAACACACACTCGTGCACTCATGCAACATACACTCGTGCAAAGTGCACAGCACATGTAACACACTCATGCAGTGCATATACACAGCGCATGCAGGTCTAACACACTCTCATGCGACTCGTGCATGCACCCCACCCCCCTGGAGCCCAAGTTGCTTCTTAGGGAGCTCACTGAGCATTGGCAGTAACCCGCCGGCAGGGGACAGTATTGCAAAGGCTTTGGGAGGAGCAGGACTTTGCATCCGGAGGCGGCCAGCGGGGAGGGTTCACTTTACAGCTCCGGCCAACTGATCCTCTGCCCAGTGGCAGGCATTGTGCGCGGTGCGACGGGCAGCGGGCAGTGAAGACAACGGGAACGTCTCTTGCTTCGAGACTGAGCTTCCTTCTGAAGCTCTCAAGCTCGGGGCTGCGCCCCGAGCAGAGCCGGTGCGAGGCCGCCTGACTCTGGGGCAGGCATGGGGTAGTAGAGCTGCGCCTCCCATCCAGCCCCCGCACTCCACAGCGGGGTGAGATTAGGCGAGCCGCTTAATCTCCGCCCCTTTTCTGGAACACCAAAGGGGCGCATAGCGCTGCAGCATCCATGGAAATTCCGTGTGAGCAACAAGTGCAAGCCACACTGGTGACCTTAAACTCTCTAGCAGTGCTGTTGAAGTGAAAGAAATAGGTACAATTCATGTTAATCTTGTATTTCATTTAACCCACTGTATCAGAGTAATATTTCAATGTGTAATGCAAAAATACTGAGCTATTTTACATTTGTTTCTTGCATGAAGCCTTCCCATCTGGGGTTCAGTTTCCACTTAGAACACATCTTGGGACAGGCCCCATCATCGGTGGTGGCCCGTGCTCACCATGCTGCACAGGTTGGCCTGAGGCCTTGGAGGGCATAGATCAGCATTACAAAATTCCCCACACCTGAAACAACATACAACAAACAGATAGGGAGCCCAGACTGCACTGTGTTGATTCTATTTTGTCAGAAGCCTGAGATGGTCATCAGACACCAGATGCCAGCCTAGCCCTTTTTGTATACCTGTGTGTGAATGCTCATCCTTCTCTTCACACACATATGCACACACACACAGATACATAGCCATGCACAAATATACGCACACACAGACACATACAAATACACACACATATACTATACATAGATATACACACAAACACACGTAGAAATATATACACACATACAGACACACAAATACATACACACACAGGTATACAAAAAGATACACACACACACTCAATGTTTGGAACCTAAAGAGGTTCATCAGACTTCCCTTTTTTAAAAAACAAAAAGATGGAAGAGAGAATCAAACTTCCGCGTTTCTGCCTAACTGGCCTTTCAGCCCCTTTACTTGGGGGACCCCTGTGTCCCCGAGGGGAGCTCCATGCTGCTCTCGGCAGATGCTCCTCCTCTGCTCCTGCTCTGGCTGCCTCTTATCATGCCCTTCCAGGCCCCTCAGGGGCCAACTCCCTCCCCCACCCCCCACTACCCCACCCTCAACCTTACCCTGGCCCCCCCACTGTGCCCACAGGCTGGGGTGGGGTGTGCTGGTGATTTTTCAGGGTTCCCAGGCATTTCCATAGTGGAGAGAGCCCTGCCCCGGGCACAGGTGTCCATCCAGGTGTGGGGCTGCTGCAACCCCAGGGAGGCTATGCTGACAGAAACCCCCTGTACTTTGGGCAAGAGGATAATAAAACAAGATCCCACTGAAACCCCTTGTTCTCTGTAGGGAAGCGGATAATAACATAAAAGCAAACACACAGTAACCCCTAGTCATCCCCTCCAGGTTTGGGAAGAGAAGAGAGCTTTGGAGCAAGGAGTGTATTCACTTAAGCTTGAGATGGAAGGTGTCTCCTCTGCCATGGTGTCAGCGGGACCCGAAAGTGTCCCCACACTTCCCGAGCCTCTGGTGCTTCGCCTGCAGAATGGGAATGAAAATACTGCCGTGCCTGCTGCACAGGGAGCTGGAAAGGACACGTGGGCTCATGCTGGTTCACAACAAGGAGGGTCTGGGACTGCGGCCTTCCTTGGAAGTTAGCCAGGGAGCCTGCCGGATCCACGGCTGCCAGTGGAAGACACCAGACTCAGGTCAGAGATGAATTCCTGTGCTCCTCACAGCTCTAGCAGCGGGCAGGTGGCAGCGCTTCTTACCCCATCCCCAAACCCCAGGTCCCACAGGGCCATATGAGGCCTGCCAAGGGACAGGACCCTGAGTTCAGGAAGCCCCCTGCGTTGACCCTGGGCAGTGAGCCCATCCGAGCTCTGCCCCACTGGGACATATTCTCTTCCTTCTCCTGTGCAGTAAACAGACCTGCCTTATGTGCAGACAGCGCTGCTTCTGTCTTCCTAGGCTGGTCACTCTGCAGACACCCTTGGAAAGCCGGTGCCAAGCAACGTCCAGAACAAGTAGTCAGCCCATCTGTGGGCACAAGGGACAGAAGGGCAGGAGACCCATGGGGAATTGTCTCCCCACAAAAGGGCTGTGTGAAGGGTGACTGGGGGACACATGGAGGATCCTGCTTCGTTGACTCTGGAAATTGCCACAGAGGAGGGCAGGAGAGGCAGAAATCACCATTTTGCCACTTGTCTGGCTTGAGAGCCTGGGGTAGGAAGGGGTTAAGTATTTGCCCATGGCCCCCCAGCCCCTTGGTGAACTGGCATGTCTAACACTGAGAAGTCTAGACTCCAGGCCACTGGCAAGCTGGTCTCTCAATCATTCATGCCCACTACAATCTACAAATTGTAACGCCCGGGAGCGCTCGGCAGTCACCGCCGTTAGAATATTCTGAAGCTTCCAAGGCAGAGCTCATTTGAAAACAGGTGATATGGGCACGAAATAAGTGGGCTCTGTTCTGGGTTATCAGAATGATTTGTGGGGCTGCCCTGACCTGCCAACTTTCGTGTCAGAAGGATAAGCCAGAGCTCACAGACACCCAGGAGCAGTCAGGCCCCAGGGGGATGTGCGAGGTGAGCCTGCCTGGGGAGGAGTGGGAGCAGTGGGGCCTGTGCAGTAGGGGTGGGGGTAGGGTGTCTCACTGCGCCCCCTAGGGGCGGGGAAGGGGTTTGTGTAGGAGCAGGCCGGCTCTGTGTTTTCAGGGGGCTCTTGCCCCGTGGGGTCCTCTTTCTGGTCCACCAGTATGATGGCCAGTTAACCCTGGTTGGACAGGTCCTGGGCCAAGCCCTTCTCATGCATCGTCTTTATGTAATCCTCACGAGATCCATGTCCATGGTGACATGCTCGAGTCACACAACTTCTGTTCATCAAAGGCCTGTCCACGAAGGGTTCCAGCCAAGGACTTGTGGCGTCTCTGCACATTTTTACAAGTAGGGGGCCAGGACAGAACCTCTTAAAAGCCTTTCCTCTGTGCCAGCCCGTCTCAGCAAAGTTCCTCAACCTAGATCTGTAGATGAGCTTCTCTGTGGACTCTGTTCGCAGGAAAAGCTGCAGCCACTGTCACGTCGCGGAGGGGTATTGGGAGGGGGCCAGGAAGCAACTCTGTCCTTGGCGTGAATGTACACTGCCCTCTTGTGTTCAAAGCGCCGCGGGACATCTCAGCTTGGGCTGCACAGCTGCCCCTGGTCTTCCCTGGAAGTTCCCAGCAGAGACCCCACTTTCTCACTCAGAAGAACGAACCCCTTCCCAGCGGACTGTCCCACCCCGACAACGAGGCCCCCGCCCAGCCATCCTCTGCAGGTTCAGCTCTACAAGAAAGGATTTTCTCTGGGGGGACTCTCGTTTGCTGTTGGGTACAGCCTCCGCAGAGGCCCTTTATCCCAGTGGCCAATGGCGTGTTGATGTTGAACTATATATTTTTTAAAGATTTTATTTATTTATTTGACAGACAGAGATCACAAGTAGGCAGAGAGGCAGGCAGAGAGAGAGGAAGGGAAGCAGGCTCCCTGCTGAGCAGAGAGCCTGATGCGGGGCTCCATCCCAGGACCCTGAGATCATGACCTGAGCCGAAGGCAGCGGCTTAACCCACTGAGCCACCCAGGCGCCCCGATGTTGAACTGTTTTCAGCTTGGATTCCACAAACCTCAAATATATTTCCTATTCTCTCCCATGTGACCTAGAAACATATCTCCAAAGACAATAATCTGTACGCTAAGGAATACAGCAACCCCTTGTGTTAAGATTTTAGAAAATGGGGACGCCTGGGTGGCTCAGTTGGTTAAGCAGCTGCCTTTGGCTCAGGTCATGATCCCAGCGTCCTGGGATCGAGTTCCACACCGGGCTCCTTGCTTGGCGGGGAGCCTGCTTCTCCCTCTGCCTCTGCCTGCCATTCTGTCTGCCTGTGCTCGCTCTCTCCCTCTCTCTCTCTCTGACAAATAAATAAAATCTTAAAAAAAAAAAAAAAGATTTTAGAAAATGTTCAAGAGTACCAAATGCAGAGGAGCCCTCTAATCTTTTACCCTTTGAAGAAGTGCAAGAGGACAAGTCTGAGTTCAACTCGACCTCCAGGAACAAATGGGGGTGAGGGTACGGGGGGAGACTTCTCAAGGCAGCAGGCCTAGATTGATCTAGCACTCATGTTTCCATAACGGACTCAGGGTCAGAGGGCAAGGAGAGGATGTCTTGAGTATACCCCATCTCCAGAAGATTCTTGATATTCCTGAAGGCCCTGACCTCAGGTACACACTCCCCTCAAATGCAATGGTATATAAGTAAAAAAGGTAATTAGCCCGTGTCCCAATCAGCAGGACTACCATTGTCATGCTGTGTAACAAGTGACCACCAGCTCTTCAGGAGCATACCCCAGTGAACATTTGTTTTTCTCACGCATCTGTGGGATAGCTGGGCTGACCCTACTTCAAGCTGTGTGTGGCCCACCTCTCCATGTCTCTCATGTTTCCAGAAGGAAGAGCTGTCTAGGGCATAGTCTCCTGGCAATGGGAGAAGCCCAAAAGGGAAAACCCAACCACGTGCACACCTTTTAAGTCTTTGTTCAGATCACATCTGCTGATATATCATTGGCCAAAGCAGGCCGTGCAGCCAAGCCTCGAATCAATGGCAGGGATTTATTCTCTGCCATCAGAGTGTGCCCTGGGGAGGGGGGAGTGGAGATTAGAGAATGAACATTTGTTCAACCGTAATCCAAATGACTGCACCCCTTTGGTTCGTAATATGCCTTTGACTCAATCAGCAGGTGGGATAGACAGACCTATGTGGAGGCAGATGCTGGGCCGACTCGCTGGTGGGTGACCTTTAAAAAAAAAAAAAGATTTTATTTATTTCTTTATTTGACAGAAAGACATAATGAGAGAGGGAACACAAGGAGGGGGAGTGGGAGAGGGAGAAGCAGGCTTGCCTCTGATGCAGGGCTCCGAACCGGGACCCTGGGATCATGACCTGAGCTGAAGGCAGACACTTAATGACGGAGCCACCCAGGCATCCCTGGTGGGTAACCTCTTCTTCTGCATCAGCTTCAAATAGGATGGTTTATTTATGACCACTTGCTGCTCTTCATACAGACCATTCAAGAAGGCTCAAAACTAGGCAGGCCAACTTGCCAAAGGCTCCGGGATGGTGGTTTCCTTGGGCCGAGGTTTCTCCATCCAGGCAGGTGCTCAGGGTTGTCAAAGTGGAGTTGTCTATGGAGACACTCCTCTGTGAGACTCCTGGCTCTCATCCCAGAGCTCATGCCTCGAACTGGGCGGCCTGGCACAGGGTCTCCCATATGCCACGAGCAAGGCCTATTGGAGAAACCTGCTCTGGGAAACCACATTTTAGTTGCATAAGAAGGTGTTTTCTTTCTACTGTATGAAATACCAGGATCTGTGCGATGGTTCTGTGACTTTGAAACTTTTTTGGAATTAGAAAAAACTGAAACCATCCACTGGAGGCAGTCAAACTTAAGAAAAGATGGCCTAATGTAGGAGCACCTGGGTGGCTCAGAGAGCCTGCTTCCCCTCACCTTCTGCCTGCCTCTCTACCTACTTGTGATCTCTCTCTCTCTATCAAATAAATAAATAAGTTTTTTTTTTTAAAGATGGTCTATCGTCAATGAAATAACAAATTCTGCAAAACTTCAGCTTAATTTTTTTTCATGGTACATACAGCCTTACAGATGTGAGATAGATCTGAACCAGAGATAATATGGGCACAATTATAACTGCAACAGAGAATCTTCCGTGTAACAGAACTTTTTTTAAGAAAGTCATTTAAAAATAGTGGATATACCATGTGGCCCATCTGCATGACTCTGTCCAAGTTTGTGTGCAGGGCTTCCAGAAGGCAGAAATAACTCTCTCAGCAGCTTGCCTGTGTTCTTCAGAGTCAAAAACCAAAAAAATCAGACCCCATGGCAAAATTATGAAGCTGTCCAAACAAATCCTCTCAGGCCCCGGGCTGACCTGTCATCTTCTTTTCCCGAGAGCGACCACAAGTTTCCCTTTGCTTTCTGACTTACTTGCTCAGGTTCAAGGTGAAACATTGAGGATTAATGTTCTTTCTGCCAAACAAATTGTTTCCTAATACAGCAGTTGAAAAGAGCAGTCTTACTGTCTTCCGTTATTTCTGTCAGCATATAGGAACAGCTGAGCTGGATGACTTGGAGGTCTCTGGTGAGGCTGTATTCAAGATGTCAGCTGTGGTGTCTGGAAGGCCCCCCTGGGGCTAGAAGGTTCCTCTTCCAGGGAACTCCCTCCCGAGGCTGGAAGCTACCAGCAAGAGGCCTCAGTTCCACCACATGGCACCCTCGCCAGGGCCTCAGGCTTGTCCTTTCTGACAGAACAGCAAGCTTCCCTCAAAGTGAGGCACCCAAGAGAGCAGGCTGGACACTGCCGTGTGTTCTTTATGGTCTAGCTTCAGAGTTCACACACCGTAAGTCTTTCACCATGCCTTTGGTTACAAAGTTCAGCCTTCCTTAAAGTGGGAGAAGACTCATAAACCCAGGAATAATTAGGGCAACGATTACTGTGGGGGCCATTTTGGAGGCCTCCAACTCACTGGGGCCTTTTAAAAAGAAATCCCTTTCTCCTTTTAAAATGGAAATGAATCTAATATCAATCATTGACCCAGGCTCATCGAGTGGTTAGATTTCAGAGTGCATATCAGGTGACAATTGCATTGACCAGCACTGGGTCTTATCCCTAGTTGTAATAAAAGGTTTTGTTGTACTGAAAGGATGGAGGCCTGTGCCAAGAGCAGTGGGCATGGACACTGGGGCTGTCACTTCCTGCTGGCTTACATAAGGTTGGTTGTGAGGGGAACCAGATGGGTTCTGGAGAGAGTGAGCTGGGATGGAGGCCTTGCAGGGTCTGCTGGCTTTCTCCACTTGGGGTCCTTCGTTTGGCCCATCCTCAGGGCTCACAGGAAGGGTCGGGAAGGGCCAGCCCCAGGCTGCATGGGGAGGACAGACTCCACAGCCGGCCATGTGGGACGGTGCAGCCCTCTCAAGCCCTCTGTCCCCCTTCCCTGCACGCCGGGGACAGAGCTGGGACCTTCTCTGTGTTGCTCAGTCTCCACAGCCCTGAGGCTTCCTCCCCAGCAAGCCCCCTTGCCCCATCTGAATCGCAGAATCCCACCTACCCCGCATTAACGCAGGCAACTCTGGCCTTACCACCACCTCAGGATCCAGTTCATTTCTCTGTCCGTTTCTTCTTTCTCTCTTTTTAAAACCTTTCTTCTTTTTCCACACAATGGCAGTTTTGCTATAGAAAACACAGAAAAACAGTGTGTACGTCCATACATCCATACCCATACTCCCAGCTCCAGAGATAACAGTGGTTACCCTCTTGGTGAAAACACGTCCAGGCTTGTTTTAAATGTTGGCTGCACTGTGGTATTGACTCCCCGCTCTCCGGAAACACAGCAGGGGAGCTAGTAGCCTCGGCTTCTCCCTTCCATCTCACTTCTGAAAGTTTATTGGTAACCGAGGTCATCCAGATGTGCAAGGAACTGTGTTAGGCTCTGTGGATTCCCAAGACAGACACAACACAAACCCTCAGATGCTTGTCACCTCGGATGAAGGGACAGTGACATCTGACACCCTAAGTACACTCCCTCACGGTCATTATGGTCAGTGCCTTACAGGGGAAATGCATCCCAGAGCTACCGCCCAACCTGACTTAGTCCTCCCAGGGGCAGCTCTCATGAATGACCACAGACGGGTCCCTTATAAACAGCAGGAATTGACTTCTTAGTTCAGGGGGCCAGTGTGGCTGGATGAGGGCCCTCTGCTGGGTGTTAGACTTCTTGTGTCCTCAGGTAGTAGAAGGGACAAAGGAGCCCTCTGAGTGCTCCTTTATAAAGACCACAAATCTCATTCCTGGAGGGCTCCAACCTCCTGACCCAATCACCTTCCAAAGTCCCCACCTCCCAATACCATCACCTTGGCCATTAAGCTTCAACACACAGATTTTGGAGGACATTTTCAGACCACACCACCCCCTCATGTGGCCACATCAGGGAAGCCGTGGCAGGACCTGAGGTTTCATCTGAGAAATAAAGGGTGAATGGACATTGTCCAGGGAAGAGAAGGGGCTCCCAGCTAGGAAGGACAGAGAGAAGCTCTGGTGTCTTCCCTATTGAATTGCTTCTGAAGACTCCAGACATCCCCCAGATGTCTATGGAACGGCGGACGTGGAAATCGCATGCCCACGTGTTAAAAAAGAAGTGTCGTATTTCTTTTTCTCTTCTAACAAGTTCCAGGCACTGGGATATACACCCAAGTTTGAAAGCCACAGCCTGGGGGGTCACTCCTTGTGTGGATGGCCTGTGTACTCCTGGAGCACAGGCTGCTCATTCCAGAACCATCCCCACAGGCTCCAGGCAGGCAGAAAGGTGCTCATGGAGGCTGGGAGAGGGAGTGAAGGTTAGTGACTGCATTTAATCAACTGTATGGGCACATCTCTGTCTCACATCTTAACATCTCTAAAATGGGGATGAGCTTAATAATTTAACTGACACCATTTTCTTCCAAACAAATAATGCCATGTGTCCTAGGTTTGCCAAAATACGGTGGTCATCTTTCCCCACGGTCCTCTAGCCTCTCCTCCCCTGCTTAACTAGCACACCCACCCAATCTGAGCTCAACATTTCTGGCCCTCCAAGGAAGACCCACCATTGAGAGTATACCATGCCCTTCAGAATGTTCTCCATCGTGCTGTTACACCTCATGAGCAGTGACACCTGCCACAGCTTTCTCCCTCTGACATCTTTAAATGTTTTCTTGTGGCTCCTGTTTCATTTTTGCCTTTAGTCATGAAGTCTGACAAAAAATAAGAGTTATAGGGGCACATCTTCAATAGAGATATATCTATAAATACAAATATTCATAACCAGGAAAGGGGTTTGGGTACATTTCCTTGCTGTGTTTCCAGGCTGAGATCGTTAACTAAAAAGGCAGGCTATTCTGCTATAAGATGTGGTCTCTGAACTGCTCAAAGATCTGTTCTGGTTCCCTTGTGGTAAACTGTAGGACTTCTAAGGCTGAAAGGGTCCATCTCAGGCAGGAAGATATTGGCATAAGCCCTTTTGGGGACCTTTCCAGCAAGGATGAAGGAGCCCATGCTGCTCCATCCATCTCAGTGGCCACAGCCCCCAGCCCTCCCTCCAGCCCAGGCTCACTCACCAGCTGCCCTTCCCCCCCACCCCCCAGAAGGCAGGGACTTTCTCCTAAGGACTGTTGGGAACTCAATGAAGATAGTGTGGAGTTCAGCCTGTGTCTCTGGGCAGAAGGTGTGATGAATGTCCACAGGAATGTGGACAAGGAAGAACATAGCCTGTTGTTCTCAGAACCCAGAAATCTGGTATCTCCATTCCTATGCTGGCCATTACCCTTCTCCTCCCATCTCCTTGCTATAAGTACCAAGAGCACCAACATGGAAAACTCGTTTCCTTCACCTGAGCTTGCATCTGCGAGAAAGCAAGTGTTGGCATCTATCAGACCCCAAGATTGCACTGTAGGGGTAGCTGCTTACAGCTGGTCCTTTTGGATTCATAGTTGCTCCCTTCTTGGCTTAAAGGCAGTATTAGAAACTCTTCCATTTGGGGGAGCATGTTTACTCTTTCATGAGAATAAATCTTTGGTGCTGCTTGAGGAGTTCTTTGGCAGAGCTTTTGTCGAGACCTGGAAGGTGCACGACTGTTCTGTATTGTGATTGGTGAGCACCCGTCCACCCTGGGGCTAATAATACCTGTAGGTGGTTTAACTGCAGCAGAGGCTGCCAGTTACCAGTCAGTAACTATTGTTCTTCTCTTTGTTACTAACAGAACATTGATTTCATTCAGACCATGGTAGTGCACAGTTAAAAAGAACTACATTTCCCAATCTCCCTTGCAGCTAGCTTGACTATATATCCGATTTCCAGCAAATGGGATATAAGCAGAAGGGCATAAGATGCCCTGGAAGTCTCTTTAAAGGAATCTAACTCATTTGGGAAGAGCATTTTTCCTCCTGTCAGTTACCTGGAAAGTGTTTGAGATGGCTGGCACCCTAGTAGCCATCTTGGACCATAAAGTTACCTTGAGGAATGGAAGCCATCAGGAGAAATAGGCTGGAGTTGGCTCCACAGTTGCCTTGGTGTTGATGTTACAGGATTTCTTTTCCTCCAGCGTCTGCAGTTCTTGGTCACACCACTTCGAAGAATGAAGAGGTAGACCAGACAAAGAGTATTGGGCAGCAAAGCTAAGTTTATTGAGTGATAGTACAAAGCTCCTGGAGAGGAAGGGGGCCCAAGAGGGTTGCCACTTTGTAAGTCTAGGGGTTTTGATGCACTTGTTGGCAGACTGTTTTACTCTGATTCACCCTCCACGAGCCTGTCACCCAGTCAGGTTTTTGTCACCTACCTATCACCAGATTTGGACTGAATTCACATGATTTCCCTGAGTCTCATGATATTTGAAATGAGTTCTTACTGGATTTGAACTGAGATTTCTCAAGATTTGGAATAAGTTCTCATTTCATGATATTTGGAATGAGTTCTCATGATATTTGGGTAAAAATATCACAAGAACTGCCAGAGTTCTCAGGAGATTTGGACTGAGATCTCCTATGTCCAGTGGTGGGAAGTGACACTGCCATTCCTTCCAGCATCTCACACTGCAGCTCACCACTGCTTTCACTGATGACAAGGTGCACGGCCACGCAATCCCTGGTCCTGCATTGCATCTCAACACTTCCTCTAGTGGCAGTAAAGAACACTGCAAAAACTTCTGGCTTCCCTCGCCCTGCTGCTGACTACTGCTTCCATTGGCGTGAACGGACACTGCCTCTTCCAGCATCTCACACTATAGCTCTTCACTGCATCCAGTGGCGTGAAAGTGCAGTGCAGCTTCTTCCAGAGTCTCACACTGGAGCTCACCACCACTTCCAGTGACAGCAAGCTGCAGTGTCCCATCTCCAGCATCGCTCACTGTGCAGATCACCACTGCCTCCAGTGGCACTAAATGGCACTCCATCTTCTTTCTCCATCTCACATTGGAGCACTTCACTGCCTTCCGTGGCAATAAGCTGCACAGTGATGGAATCCATTCTCTTGCTCTGAAGTTCAACACTGCCTCTTGTGGCAGTAAGCAGCGCTGTTAAGCGTTCCAGCATCCCTCCCACTGCAGCTCACCATTGCCTCCAGTGGCAAGAATCATCATGGCTTCTTCTTCCAGCGTCTCACTCTGCAGCTCACCACTACTCCTATGGTAGGTAACTAGACTGCCACGCTTGCAGCATCTCAAATTGTAGCTCTCCGCCGCCTCCAATGGCAGAATATATTCCTGGCACTCCTTCCAGCATCTCTCAAGGCAGCTCAGCACTGCCTCCAATGGTGATAGCCACACTATCCATGGCTCACACTGCATCTCAACAGTTCCCCTAGTGTCCATAAGCAGCACTGCAAAGCCTTTAGGAATACCGCACACAGCAGCTGACCACTGCCTCCAGTGACAGGGACACACACAGCCTCTCCTACCAGTGTCTTGCTCTGCAGCTCACCACTGCCTCCACTAGTAGGAAACTGCACTGCCACTCCTTCCAGCATCTTAAGCTGCAAATCTCCACTGCCTCCAGTGGCAAGACAGTTCACTGTCACTCCTTCCAGCATCTCGCATGGCAGCTCAGCACTGCCTCCTGGGGCAACAAGCTGCAGAGCCATGGCATCCATGGTCTCACACTGCATCTGAACTCTAGTTGGCCATAAGCAGCACTGCAAAGCCTTCAGGCATCCCTCACACTGCAGCTCACCACTGCCTCCAGTGAGGAGAACCGACACTGCCTCCTCTTCCTGAGTCTCACCCTGCAGCACTACACTGCCTCCAGTGGTAGCAAATTGCAGTGTCACTCCTTGTAGCATCGCACCCTGCAGCTTACCACTGCCTCCAGTGGAGACAAGTTGCACAGCCATGCCGGCCACAGACTCGCAGTGCATCTAAATCCTACCTCTAGTGGCCATAAGCAGCACTGCAAAACCTTTAGGCATCCCCTGAAATGCCGCTGACCACTACCTCCAGTGGCAAGAATCGACATGGCTTCATCTTCCAGCATCTCACTATGCAGCTCACCACTGTTTCTAGGGCTCTGTAACTAGATTGCCACTCCTTGCAGCGTCTTGAGTTGCAGCTCACCACTGCCTCCAGTGGTGGGAACTGACACTGCCACTTCTTCCAGCATCTCACTGCAGCTCACCACTGCCTCAAGTCGTAGGAACCTGCATGTCCACTCTTGCAAGGTCTTACCCTGCAGCACTAACTGCCTCCAGTGGCAACAAGTGACATAGCCACACCACCCATGGACCCAGACTCTCACTACTGCCTCTAGTGGTGGTAAGGAGCATGGCAAAGCCCTCAGGCATCCCTGACACTGCAGCTGGACACCCCCTCCAGTGGCAGGACCATCACTGCATGTCTTCCAGGGTCTCTCACTGCAGCTCCACACTGCCTCCAGTGAGCACATTCTGCACAAGCATGCCATTAATTGTCTCGCACTGCAGAACATCACTGCCTCGAGTGGCGTTGATGAGCGCTGCAAAACCTCTGGCATCCCTTGCACTGCAGCAGACCACTATCTTCAGTGGTGGGAACCACCGTTTCGATTTCTTCCTGGGTCTCGCAATGGAGCTCAGCCCCGCCTCCAGTGAGAGAATTGTGCATTGCCATGCTATCAAGCAGCTCTCATAATTCAGCTTTCCACCACTGGAGGCAGTGCTGAGTTACAGTGCAAGAGATGCTGAAATGTGGAGCAGTAGGTAGGAAGTGCTGAACTGCAGTGAATGAGACACTGGAAGACGTGTGGCTGGCACTTCTGACAATGGTGCAGTGGACAGATAGAGTGCAAGGCATGGAAAGGAGAGGCAGTGTGGATTTCCACCACTTGAGGCAGTGATGAGTTGCAGTCTCAGTGGTGGTAGAAGACATGCCTGTGTGGCTTCAGACCAGCAGCGGCAGTTGTAGGCTGCATTGGTAGATGCTGGAAGGCCTGGCAGTGCAGCTTCACGCAAATCTCTGGAAGGCATGGCATGCAGCGTGCCACCACTGGTGGCAGTGGCAAGTGGCAGTGTGAAAGATGCTGGAAGATGAGTCAGTGCGATGTATTGGCACTGAGGGCAGTGGTGAGGTGCTGGGTGAGAGACCCTAGGAGGTGACACACTGCAGCTTGTTTGTCCAGGAGGCAGTGGTGAGCTCTATTGTCTCTGTTTCTCCAGGCTCAGGAGTGGTGGTAACAACCCCTAAAGCCATCCGCCAACCCAGCATTGTGTCTGTGTCCCCAGGGATCGTGGTAATGGGCTGTCAGGATGGTACAGGAGGGGCCTCCTGATGGGTGTTTGAAAACCAGACCCCTTCATGTTGCATTTAGAGCCAATCAGTTGAGCGTTTTTTTGGAAGAGTAACTTCGCTTCTCCAAAAAGGACGATGGCATTGGTCGAGTTTAAAATGAAGCTAATTACTACTTAAGCATGTGTCTTCCCTTCTCCCAGGAACTGGAGCAGGTGTGCAGGTCTTGGGTCAGAGGTACCTTCTTATCTCCACCTGACAGCACTTCTCCACTCTGGCTCCACAAGATCTGAAGTTTTGAAATCAGTGTCTGAATCAGTCAGGCGGCTGGTCATGTCACAGGACGTCAGCGTTCAGAGAAAGCAGCAGTACCTTGGGCACAATGTCACATCCACGTCAGGACGAGAGGTAAAGCTTCTTTCACCCCAATCCTCCCAGGTTTTTCCCTTGTCTCTAATGGAGCCACAAAGTCAAACTGAAGCAGCTGTCAGCAATCTAGAGCGGGTGCCAGAGTTCCCGAGTTTCTCTGCAGGGAGAACGTGGCAGGGGGTCCCATTTTCTCTGTTTATTTCTAGCTTACGAAGGTATTTGGAACATCTTTTTCCAAAGCAATCACTTTGATTACAAAGGGAAGATGAGATTTCCTCTGTGTGTGTTTTCAACATATAATTTGTTCCTTCATCTAATGGTGTTTATTTCATTGGGCCAAGGTTGTGGAAGAGTGGCCAGCATCTAGAGATAGGTGGCTGTCTGCAGTCTGATAGAGACTTGGATGATGTCTTCTTATTTATCAAAGGTGATTGTTTCCTAATTGACTAGTCTTTTCATCCGAAGAGTCATAGTGAAGGCGGAGAGAAAATTCTAAATGATTCCAAGGAGACTTTTATGATTTAAAAGTTAAACTTGACTTTCTAGTTTCACTAAATGAATCATTGAGATGTTCGGACATGCTGTATTTTCTCTGTAGTTTCATTTGTGGTGAAGTCAGGAGAGTCTTTGGGAATTCTCCTGGATAGAGGCATGCTGGTGGCTTCAAGGGACTTGGAATCAGGAACCCTGGGGTGAATTTCTGGTACTGCTTGCCTGACACTGGGTGAGTCAGGCTATCCCACAGGTTTTCCGTTTCCTCCTTAGGAAATTGCTGGCAGGTAATGTGCTTAAAGCAGAACCTCCTGCACTGTTGGTGGGCATGTGGGCTGAGGCAGCCACTCTGAAACACAGTGTGGTGGTTCCTCCATAAAGCTAAGAATCGAACAACCCTAGGATGCAGCAATCGCACTCCTAGGTATTTACCCAAAGGACACGAGAATGCACGTTCAGTGGGGTGGACACGAGAATGCACGTTCAGTGGGGTATGAGCACCGGGATGTTTATCGCAGCATTATCAGCAATAGCGAAACTGTGGAGGGAGTCCCAGTGTCCATTCACTGATGAATGGACAGAGAAGACGTGGGAGATAGATATGCAATGGATCAGGACCCAGCTTCCCAAAGAATGAAATCTTAGCATCTGCAAGGATGCGGTTGGACCCGGAGTGGACTAAGCTAAGCCATCTCTGTAAGGAAGACAAATCCCCACTGACTTCAGTCCTGTGGAATTTCAGAAAGAGCACAGATGCACACCGTGTGGGCAGGAAGATAGGCAAATGAGGAAACACACTCACCTTAGAGCACAAACTGTGGGTCGCTAGAGGGCAGGTGTGTGTGGGGAAGGGTCAAAGGGGCGATGCTATGAGGGAGGGCACTTATGACAGCACCGGCTGTTGTCTGCAGGTGAGGAATCACTAAATCTGAGCCCCGAAGCAAAGGAATGAACGCTGCATGGAAACTACCTGGAATTGAAGTCAGTGAAGAAAAGAAAAGACCGTGTTCTGCTTCATGAAGAGTGAGGTAAAAATGGAGTGATTTTCGCTCTCCTATTCTGTAGACGATAGTTTTCAAACCCACTGTGGTGGGACACGCTAGTTTCTTATTGCACAAGGAGCCCTCAGACAGCTGCAGGGAAAGACTCAGATCTCAGAGCACGTTCATGTTCCATTGAAACGTGACTTACAGTTTGCCCAGGGAGGAAGGTAAGTGCAGAGAACCACGACAGAAGGGGAAAGGAGGTGTTAACCGTTCAGGAAGGAGCCTCCTGTCTTTCTCCTGAAAGCCCTGGGCCAGTGTAATTTTGGAAGGGGGGGATCCTGGAGCTCTGCGGCAGACAGGGGAGCTCCAGGGCTGGCTAGAGCTGACAGGGGTCCCGGAGGAGAGCGGAGTGCATTCTGCAGGAGGCTGTGGGCAGGGCCGGCTCCCGGGCTGGCTGTGTGTCCCGTGTGACAGTTGTGACAGGTCAGGGCCGGGAGCAGGTTCCTGGCTGAGGACAGGTGAGGCGCAGTTGGAGAGCTGGCGGAACACCTGCTTCTGTGCCACCAGCCTCCCCCAACGTGCACAACCTCGTCATCTGTCCCTGTCACTCCAGTTCAGACCTCCCCATGTTGCCAGCCGGAGACATTGGTTTGGGCTTCTTTCTTTTCATGTGGGTGATGTTTCAAAAGTTGGATGGTAGAAATGATGGGTCATCAGAACATCTGTTTCTCTTTTATTTCCTGCTCTTCTTTTAATTGCTACATGAATCAGACCTGCCACTGGAAGGGGCAGTCTGTGTTTTTCTTTCCTGTTTTAATTAAACAATGGGAAAGCAGTCTTCTGAAATAGTCCAAGGATCCTTTGTGGGGGTTCATGTTTTTCTCTTCCATGAACCACTTTCTGATATTGGAGATTATTTTTGAGGGGCGCCTGGGTGGCTCATTTGTTCAGCGTCTGCCTTCAGCTCAAGTCATGATTCCGGGGTCCTGGGATGGATCCCCGCATTGGGCCCCCAGCTGGGTGGGAAGCCTGCTTCTCCCTCTCTCACTCCCACTGCTGTCTTCCCTTTCTTGGTGTGTGACTTTCTATGCCAAATAAGTGAATAAAATCTTCAAAAAAGAGAAATTATTTTTTTAAGTAAAGCAGAGCCTCAAAGTTCTAACAGGGTGCAGTGCCCTTTGCGAGGGGGAGAAACAGTGGCTCACTGTGCTCCCAATGGAGCACAGGCCCCTGTTAGCCTTCCCTGGCAGCAGGGGTTGGGGGGGATGGGGGATGGGAGGGCGGGTAGGTGCTGCACACCTGGTGCCCATCCTGGGCTCTAAAACCTGACCCAGTGAATCAGTTGCGACTTGAACTGGGGAATTCATGAAGAAAATAGAATGAACCCAGGAGGGGGCCTGTATCCTGTGCACTAGGGCAACTCCACCGAGCAAAGGAACTCCTCCCCCATGAGATGTGTCAAGATCCCCGAGGGTGTGGGCTTTGCTCATGGGAAGAGGTTGCATCTTCATCTTTATCTGAACCAGAGCCATGTTGTCTGTTATGGAGACCCAGACCTTTATGTGACCATGTCATTATTCTTCTTGTGATGGTAACAAAGAAATCTAGACATTGACTTTGAGATACAAATATCAAATGGAAAAACATAAGGTCAAAAATATAGATGAGGGCCGAACTTGTGGTATCTCTCATTAGTACGGGCAATGCAGGGCTGCCTGTATGAGAAAGAACAAGGCATTCTATTTGGATAGAAGTGTGCTGTGCTGACTTTTCCTTAGTTCTCTGAAGGGAAAAAGGAGTGGTGACTGGAGCTTGGTTTCTGATTTGAAGGAATGGGAGACGAGATTTGAAAGAGCAGGGTTCATGCTGACGTGGTACCCAGTGCCCAGTGAGTGAGGATTTAAAGCTTGGATTTGGGAGCATTGGTGTTCAGGGGGGATGTGGTCCGAGTTTCCCACACACAGAGTAGATGAACTGGTCTGCCTCATCGGACCCGCTCCTGCCTTTTGAAGGGCAGCTTGAAGGTGTCTTGAAACCCTAGGGCACTTGAGGAATGATCTGGAAGGCACACCTGGGTGGGCCCATGTAGGCAAACCCAGGCAATTTTAGAGCTAACCAGGAACACGTTTCTGAGACTGGAGTTGGCTTCTCTGTGAGCAGCACCGAGCTGGGGAGGAAAGCAGTCTCTGGTCGTAGGAGTCACTAGGTCAGCAGGCGTGAGCCTGGCAGGTTGGTCAGACCAGATAGCTGGGAGACTCTGAGGCTTTGGCAGTGGGCCATCACTCTTGATGGGCGGACCAGCTTGCTCCAGCGACAGGACTCTTGTCCCTGGCCATCCCTCCTGCTGCAGATGTGATAGGAAACTTGCTTCCTGTTGGGCTCTCGGGCCCTGGTCTCAGCAGGGGGCCTGGTGGGAAGCAGCCCACAGGCAGCATTATGGATTCTTGCTTCCTTAGCTGAGGTACCGCAGGTGTCCTCTGCCTGGCATCTGTGAATTCAGCCAGCAGCAGCACTTCTTCCAGAGCCACAACCCTGAGAAATCCTCCCCTTTCCTGTGCTGTGTGCAAGAGGCCAGTTTTCATTTGGAACAGAAAGCTCAGCTCCTGCCATCGGGTTCCAAGGCCACACAGCACACCATTGTCCTTGAAGCTCTAGTTCCACATGGGCCTAACATGCAAGACTGAGACCAACCCTGGTGCCCTGCTGCTGCTGGTGGTTCCTTCCTGAAAACTGCAGCAAAGCCTGGTTTGTGATGACGTCCGAGGAAAGAGGGACAGGTGCACCCTTCTGCCCCAGGACAGGAGGATGCCGGACATCAATCACAGGTGGCTGGTGCAGGGAAGAGAGACATCTGTTTCCCAGGACCTTGGCCAGAGGGAGATTTGGACTCTGGGATGCTTCTCTGCTCAGCTTTCTCAGATGAGCATATCAGACAAGGGGAAGAATTATGTATGCTCACCTAGAATCAAGGAAGGTATCTGGTTTCCGGTTTCATGTGCAAGTGGATTCCTCTTATGGCTCATTATCCTCATGGTCTTCAGGGTGCAGTAGGGGGACCCATTGTCTCAGGCATCCTGGCTGTGCAAGAGCTCTTTTTCCCCCAGGGCTCTGGACTAGGAAATCGGAGGGAGTCAGTGGTGAAACCATCCAAGTAGGCCTCCATTTCTTCCTTACTGAGGTGGCCTGGTGACTGTGATAACTGCTCTGGAAATAGAGACCAGGTGACAGGACTGGGTTGCTGAAGGGGAGTTGGTGGTGGTGCTTGCTATTCACATCGTAGCCAGGTGGGACATCACTAGGAAGGTGATGCTTGAGTCAAGTTCTAAAGAAGGTGAGTGATGTCCCGTTAGGAGTGGGAAGGAAAGAGAATGGAAGGGAAAGCATATGCAAAAGCCCTGGGACAGGAACCTACCTACCAGGTATGTCCAGGAGCACCAAGAAGGCTCTGTGGCCACAGGAGACAGCTTAGGACAAGATCAAAGGGAGATGATACTAGGGTGACTGAAAGCCATTACAGAGCCATGACCCCATGGGACCCTGTTTCACTGGGCCATCCTGGCTACAGTGTTGAGAACAGATGACAAAGGATTGAGGTAGGGCAAGGGAGGTCAATGATGAAGCTTTTCTAGGAACTCGGGCAAGAGATGGACTCCAGTGTGGACCAGACAGGTGGCCTTGGAAGAAGGAGTGAGTCCTATTCTGGGTACCTACGGAAGCTAGAGCTCACAGGATTTGCTAATGGGTTTGATATTAGGAATGGGAAAAAGGAGGAACTGATGTATCTCCCAGCTCTTGTTGGTTGTCCTGAGTGAGGCAAAGAAGGAGGTTTCTGGGGGAAGGAGGTAATCCATGTTCCACCTGCTGAGGAAGGGGCCTTTCACAGGGGATATGCTGATGTTTGTGTCTGCGAGAATGTTGAACTTCTACCACCTCAGCAACTTTTAAGTACAAGTCTCCCCAACTTTTTTCAAAGTTCATGGTTAGACACTCTACTGTTGGAAAGATCTACATTATTCCCCAGCTCCAGCAGCAGGAACAAAACCTAAAGAGGATTTCCCTCTTAGGAAAAAAGTAAAAAAGTGGACATCGGGTGCAGCATCTGTTTTGTGGGGAGCCACTACAGAGGTGTGCACCCCAACCAGCTCCTTCCAGGGCACTGCTCTCCACGTCCAGCCACCAGCACTTTGAATTGGGTCTGTGAGCATCTGCTGGGCTCTATCTCCATTTAATTTGGGTATCCATTGGGATGTTGTGTCCTGAGACCTAAGAGGTGGCAAAGAGAAGGAACTTTTGTTGTCTGAGCATGCTCACTAATTTTTCTGTAGTAATGAATGGTAATTTTCTTTTCAGTTTACACCATTTCTGCTGTGAAAGGTTTCCTAGGATCACTGTGCTTTCAAATAGTTGGGGAGCCTGTACCCCATCCTGCAGGGGTAGCTTTAGTCTCCATGCTGCACAGAACATTCCATGACTTGTGGATTTTATCACTCAAACATGGCACCTTTGACCACCTTCACCCCTTTCCCCCCTTCCCTGAATCTGGCGACCACCAATCTGTGGTCAGTATGCATGTGTTCAGTATTTCTTTGATTCCATGTGGAATGTCCATGAGAGCCTCTGGTGTTGGTCCTTCTGTGTCTGAGTTACTTAGCATAATGCTCCCAAGGTCGATGTTTCCATGTCTGGTTATTGTGAACAATGCTGCAGTGATCATGGGCGGCATCTCTTTTTTTGAGCGAGTGTTTTTGTGTTCTCCAAAGAAATACTCAGTAGAGCAATTACCAGGTCATGTGGTAGTTGTATTAATTTTTTCCCGGAACCTCCATAGCATTTGTCACAGTGGCTGCACCAACAGTGCACAGGGTCCCCTTGTCTACACACTCTTGACCACACCTGGTTTCTGTCTCTGGGATGTTTGTTGTTCCAACAGTTGTGAGGTGACCGCTGATTGCAGTTTTGACTTATGTTTCCCTGACGACAATTAATGATGTTGAACAACTCCTTCCATGTCTGTTGGCCTCCTGTATGCCATCTTTGGAAAGTATGTATTTACATATTCTCCCCAGTTTTTATTCTGTTTTTGTTTAGATTTGAAGGAGTGTTTTGTGTATTTTGGATATTAGCCTCTTCTCATACATAGGATTTGCAGATATTTTTTCTCAGTGGGTAGGTTGTCTTTTAAGGGTTGGATGGTTTCTTTTGTCATGCAGAAATTTTAGTTTGATGTCCTTCCACTTGTTTATTTTTGCTTTTGCTGCCTTTGTTTTTGGTGTCTGATGTAAAAGACTCTTCACCAAAACCAATATGGAGAAATTGACTACCTGTGTTTTCTTCTTGGAGGCTTATGGATTCAGTTCTTATGTTCAGTTCATTCATCCATTCATAAATTTTATGTATGGTGTAAGACAGTGATCCAGTCACATTTTTCTGCATTTAGTGTCCAGTTTTCCCCATACCGTTCAGTGAAGAGAACTCCTTTTCCCACAGTATATTATCTGCTGCTGTGTCATAAGTTAAGACCATACATGTGTGGGTTAGTTTCTGAGGTTTCTTTCTCTTTCTTTCTTTCTCTATTCTTTTTCTTTCTTCCTTCCTTTCTTTCTTTCTTCCTTCCTTTTTATCTTTCTTTACCTCTTTCATCTTACTGTTTACTTGTTGGGAAATTATTTTTCCTGTTGGAATATATGCAGTGTGGACTTGATTGGTGACGTCCTCACACTCTTTCTTAGGACTTTTCTCTGATGATTTTGTTTTTGTAAATAACAAGCTGGCTATAGCTTTTGACAGGTTGAACACTGGGGCAGAACTACTTACGTAGTATTCTATTCTTCCATCAGACACCAGATTGTGTCTGAATATCTCCTTTTGTGATATTCTCAGTTGTGATGATAGATATCTCTATTTCCTTCTCTGTGATAGGTTTAGTAAAGTGAATTTAATGTCTCTTAAAAATGTGGATTCTAAATCATCGTTATTTTATAATATATTTATAGAAAACAGTGTGTTTAAGGAAATGCATTTATTGGAAGCAATGGTTGGAACAGGTCATAAATATTACTAATTCCCATTCAAAGTTAATAATTCTATTACAGCTAAGTGTAAATGTATTTTTATTAATTATTTTTATTAAAATATAATGTATTATTTGCCTAGGTGTACAGGTCTGTGAATCGTCAGGCTTACACAGTTCACAGCACTCACCATAGCACATACCCTTCCCAATGTCCATAATCCAACTACCCTCTCCATACAAATATACTTTTAATATACTAATGAATAAACTTTGCCAAAAGTACTATGATTATCATTTTCTGAGCTTTCTCTCATTTCTCTCATTCCATTGACGTGTCTGTTTTTATTCTAGTCCCATACTGTTTTGATGACAACAGCTTTGTAATCTAGCTTGAAATTGGAGTGTGGTGACTCCAGGTTTCTCAGTCACTTGTTTGCCTCTTTCTCTCCCCCTTCCTCTTTCTTTCTTTGTTTCTTTCTTTCATCTTAAGTGAAATGATTTATTTATTTGTTTGTTTATTTTTACCTAGTTTACATATTTATTCTAAATCTTTTTCCTTCACTGTGTTATTTGTTTCAGGGGTACAGGTTTGAGATCCTTCCATTTTACACAACACACAGTGCTCGCCACAGTACAATACCCTCCCCAGTGGCCATCACCCAGCCACCGCATCCCCCCTCCCTTCAGAAACCCTCAGTTTGTTTCCTGATATTAAATGTGTCATATGCTTTGTCTTCCTCTCTGATTTCATCTTGCTTCCTGTTTTCCTGTCTTCCCCTTTGATCCTACACCTTGTTTCTTAAGTTCCACATATCAGTGAGATCATATAATAATTGTCTTTCTCTGATTGACTTATTTCACTTAGCATAATACCCTCTAGTTCCATTCCTGTCATTGCAAGTGGCAAAGTTTTGGTTTTTGATGGCTATGTAATATTCAGTGATATATATATATATCTGTATTTATCCATTCATCTGTTGATGAACCTCTGGGTTCTTTGCATACTTTGGCTATTGTGGGCATTGCTGCTATAGACATTGGGGTGTGATGCCCCTTCAGGTTACTGCATTTGTATCTTTGGGGTAAATACCCAGGAGGGCAATTACAGGGTTATAGGGTAGCTCTATTTTCAACTTCCTGAGGAACCTCCACACTGTTTTTCAGGGTGGCTTCACCAGCTTGCATTACTACCAATAGTGTAGGAGGGTTCCCCTTTCTCCACATCCTCACCAACACCTGTAATTTCCTGACTTGTTCATTTTAGCCATTCTGACTGGTCTAAGGTGTGTCTCATTATGGATTTGATTTGTAATTAATTTGTAATGTGGATGGATGTTGAGCACCTTTTTACGTGTCTGTTAGCCATTTGGATGTCTTCTTTGGAGAAATGTCCATTCATGTCTTTGGCCTATGTCTTGATTGAATTATTTGTTCTGTGGGCGTTGAGTTTGGTACTTTCTTTCTAGATTTTGGATACTACCCCTTTATCTGATATGTCATTTGAAGATATCTTCTGTGCTCGTTGCCTTTTGGTTTTGTTGACTATTTCCTTAGTTGTGCAAAAGCTTTCTGTCTTGATGAAATCCCAACTGTTCATTTTTGCTTTTGTTTCCCTCGCCTTTGGAGACTGTCTAGCAAGAAATTTCTCTGGGTGAGGTCAGAGAGGTTGCTGCCTGTGTTCTCCTCAAGGATTTGGATGAACTCCTGCCTCACCTTGAGGTCTTTCATCCATTCGGAGTCTATTTTTTGTGTATCGTATAAGGAAATGGTCCAGTTTCATTCTTTTGCATGTGGCTGTCCTGTGTTCCCAGCACCACTTATTGAAGACACTCCCCCCCCCCCCCCCGTTGGATAGTCTTACCTGCTTTGAGGAACATTAGTTGACTTAGCTTTGAGGGTCCATTTCCAGTTTCTCTGTTCTGTTCCATTGATCTGTGTGTCTGTTTTTGTGTTGGTACCATACAGTCTTGATGATTGCAGCTGTGTAATAGAGCTTGAAATCTGGAATTGTGATGCCACCAACTTTGGTTTTCTTTTTCAACATCTGTTTGGCTTTTCTATGTCTTTTCTGCTTCCATACAGATTTGGAGATGATTTACTTAGTTCTGTGAAAAATGTGGATGGTATTTTGATAGGGATTGTATTGAATCTGTGGATTGTTCTAGGGAGCATAGACATTTTCACAATATTTGTTCTTCCAATCCATGAGCATGGAATGTTTTTCCCTTTCTTTGTGTCTTCCTCCATTTCTTTCATGACTGTTGTTTAGTTTTTGGAGTACAGATACTTTCCCTCTTTGATTAGATGGATTCCTAAGAATCTTATGGTTTTGGGTGCAGTAATGCATGGGATGGACTCCTTAATTTCTCTTTCTTCTATTGCATGATGCTGCAGACAAATGTCAATGTCACATTTTATTTTCTGCCACTTTATGGAATTCCTGGGTGATTTCTAGCAATTTTGGGGTGGACTCTTTTGGGTTTTCCACAGAAAGTATCCTATTGTCTTCAAAGAGTGAGAGTTTGACTTCTTTTGCCGATCTGGATGTCTTTTATTTCTTTTCGTTGTCTGAATGCTGAGGCTAGGAATTCTAGTACTATTTTGAACAACAGTGATGAGAATGGGCATCCCTGTCATGTTCCTGACCTGAAGGGAAAAGCTCTCAGTTTTTCCCCATTAGGAATGATATTTGCTGTGTGTTTTTCATAGATGTCCTTTATGATATGGATACATGAGCCCTATACCACTCCATGATGAAGAGTTTTGAACAAGAAAGAATACTGTAATTTGTCAAATACTTTTTCTGCATGTATTGAGAGGAACCTGTGGTTCTTGTTCTTTCTTCTATTAAGGTAGTGTATTACACTGATTAATTTCTGGTTGTTGATCCACCCTTACAGCCCAAGAATCAATTCTATTTGGTCATGGTGAATCATCCTTTTAATGTACTGTTGGATCCTATTGGCTATTATGCTGGTGAGAATTTCTGAATCCATATTCATCAGGGATGGTGGTCAGTAATTCTCCTTTTCAGTGGGGTCTTTGTCTGGTTTTGGGATCAAGGTAATGCCGGCCTCATCAAATGGGTTTGGAAGTTTTCCTTCCAGTTCTATTTTTTTGAAAAGTTTCAAATAAGAGGTATTAAATCTTCTTTAAACGTTTGGTACAATTCCCCTGGGAAGCCATCTGGTGCTGGGCTCTTGTTTCCTGGGGGATTTTTGATGACTGCTTCAATTTCCTTGCTGATTATGGGTCTCTTCAGGTTTCCTGTGCTTCCCAGTTCAGTTTTGGTCATTTCTATGTTTCTGGGAATGCATCCATTTCTTCAGGACTGCCTGATTTGTTGACATAGACTTACCACCATGTGTTCTTTAATTGTTTGTAATTTTTTGATGTTGGGTGTGATTTCTCCTTACTCATTCAAGATTTTATTGATTTGGGTCCTTTCTCTTTTCTTTTGGAGAAGTCTGGCCAGGGGTGTATCAATCTTATTTATTCTTTCAAAGAACCAGCTTTTAGTTTTGTTGATCTGTTCTACAATTCTCTTGGTTTCTAATTCATTGGTTTCTGCTCTAATCTTTATTATTTCTCTTCTCCTTCTAGGTTTAGGTTTTCTATGCTGCTCTTTCTACAGTTCCTTTAAGTGTAGGGTCAGGTTGTGTATTTGTCTTTTGTTGCTTCTTGAGAAAGACTTTAATGCTATATACTCCCCTCTTATTGTCTGCCTTTCCTGTATCCCAAAGATATCAAACAGTTGTGTTTTCATTCTCATTTGTTTCTGTGATTTTAAAAAATTCTTCTTGAATTGACTGGTTGACCCATTCATTCTTTAGTAGGATGCTCTTTGGCCTCCCATGTATTTGAGTTCCTTCCAACTTTCTTCTTGAGATTGAGTTCCATTTTCAAAACATTGTAGTCTGAAAATATGCAGGGAATGATCCCCATCTTTTGGTACTGTTTGAGATCTGATTTGTGACCCAGTTCACGATCTATACTGGAGAACATTCCATGTGCACTACAGGAGAATGTGTATTCTGTTGCTTTGGGATGGAATGTTTTGCATATATCTGTGAAGTCCATCTGGTCCCATATGTCATTCAAAATCCTTATTTCCTTGTTGATTTGCTTAATCTGTCCATTGCAATGAAAGGTGTGTTAAAGTCCCTACCATTATTGTATTATTGTCCACATGTTTCTTTGATTTTGTTATTCATTGAGGTTTGGTGATGGTGAATATCTTTTCATGTGACCGTTGGCCATCCGTATTTCTTCTTTGGAGAAATGTCTGTTCATGTCTTCTGATTATTTTTTAACTGGATTGTTTGTTTTTTGGGTGTTCAGTTGTATCCATTCTATACATTTTGGACACTATTCCTTTATTGCATAGAATATTTGCAAATATCTTCTCCCTTTCAGTAACTTGTCTTATTTTTCTTGTCTATAGTTCTTCTGCTGAACAGAAACTTTATTTTGATATGTTTCCAGTAGTTTATTTTTGCTTTTATTTCCTTTGCCCCAGGAGACAGTCTAGAAAAATGTTGCCTTGGTCCATGTCAAGAAGTTACTATCTGTACCCTCTTATAGGATTCTTATGGTTTCATGCCTTCCATTGAGGTCTTGAAGCTTTTTAGTTTATTTGTCTGTATGGTGTAAGAATGTAGCGTAATTTCATTCTTTTGTGCATGGATGTCCAGTTTTCCCAACATTTGTTGTAGAGACTATCCTTTTTCTTTTCAATATTCTTCCCTGTTTCTGCAAGATTAATTGGCCACATAATTGTGAGCTTATATATGAGCTTCTATCCTGTTCCCTTTGTTGCCGTGTGTATTTTTGTGCCAGTACCATACCATTAGGATGACTGTAGCTTTGTAGTATAACTTGAAATCTGGAATTGTGACTCCTCCAGCTTTGTTTTTCTTTCTCAATATTGCATTGGCTGTTCAGTATCTTTGGTGGTTCCCTACAAATGTTTAGGAGTGTTTTCTTGAGTTCTTTTTATTCAACTTAAATTCAATGAGCCAACTTATAGCACATCATTCATTTCAGATGTAGTGTTCAATAATAGATCCGGTGTGTATAACACCCGGTGCTCATTGCACCATGTGCCCTCCTTAATGCCCATCACCCAGTTACCCCATCCCCCATCCACCTCCCCTCCAGCAACCCTCAGTTTGTTTCTCTAATGAGGAGTCTCTTATGGTTTTTCTCCCTCTCTGCTGAATTCCCATTCAGTTTTCCCTTTCTTCCCTTCTGATCCTCTGTGGTGTTTCTTCTATTTTACAAATGAGTGAACCCATGTGCCAATTGTCTTTCTCTAACAGACTAATTTCCCTCAGGATAATACCCTCCAGTTCCATCCAGGTGGATGTGATGGTAAGTCTTCATCCTGTCTGATGGCTGAATAATATTCTGTGTTAGAAATGAACCACATCTTCCTTTATCCATTCATGTGTCCGTGGACATCTGGGCTCTTTCCATAGTTTGGCTAAAGTGGATATTACTGAACTCAACACTGAGGGGCAGGTGCCACTACTTTTCACTCAATCTGTATCTTTGGGGTAAATAACTAGTAGTGCAATTGCTGGGTTATAGGGCAGCAGCTGTATTTTTAAGTTCCTGAAGAAACTCGATAACATTTGGCAGAGTGGCTGTACGAGCTTGCATTCCCACCAGCAATGTAAGAGTGTCCCCCTTTCACCACATCCTTGCCAACATTTGTTGTTCCCTGCCTTGATAATTTTAGCCATGCCAACAGTTGTAAGGTGGTATCTCATTGTGGTTTTGATTTGTATTCCCCTGATGGCTATTGATGTGGAGCACTTTTTCATGTGTCTCTTGGGTGCTTATATGCACTTTTCATAGAAAGGTGTGTTCATATTTACACCTATGCCTTAAGCTGGATAAGGGCAGTCCCAGAAGCATGGAAGGTGTGATCTGCTTAGTTGTGGAGACCTTCAAGGACATTTGAATTAAGGATTAGAGTTAAGGAGAATATCAGGCTGAGGCTTTGCATTCAGTATAGTATGAAAGTATAAATAAGTAATTGGTTCTTCTCTGTAACTCTTGGGGTTACATGCTAACCTTTACTCATTGTAAAATATTCTAAGAAATGGTTCAAGATTTCATTCAGATTTTTTCTGCTCAAATCCTTTCTAGGGCTCCAAAAGGCATGATTTCTGACTTTGTTTCAGGATGAGCCCTCTGCTTTGTTCTGGTATCCCCATTCCCTGGGGATTTGGAGCCAGTCCTCTAGGGATGGGGTTGGGGCCTTTGATCATGCTAGATTCAATCTGCCAGTTGTATGGTAAGACTCCCAGAGCGCTGAGTTGAGGGTGTATGTCAGGCTCCAGACTTGTGTCCAGCAGGCCACTGAATGTGGGGGTGGCCTCAGGTGCACATGCAGATTTCTCCCACTCTAAATCATTTCCAGAATTTCAAACAACATGGTTTCCTTCTGGGTGGCATGTGGAGTCCTCTGGAATTGCTCGGATATTCCCATTTCATGGGGTTTGGAGACAGGTCTCTGGGGAAAGACCCCTCTGAGTCCAACCTAGGATTAGGGTTGGGATAACTGACATGACCTTTGTTCCCAGAATATGCCCCATGAAGATACCCATGAGAGTCTGGGAATCCAGGAAAGTAAAATGTGTGATTATGGCTCTAGTTAAAGCCACTGTGGGGATCGTGCTGGAGGCCATCTCATATCTCAGGCTGGCTCTTTCGCTGATTTCCAATATGACCAAGGAGACTTACTTCCTAGGAGTTTCAGGCTCATCATTTCTAAAATGAGGAAATATTTTTAGATTAACTGGTTCATTCAAGAATATAGAATGAACTCCTTGGAAGTTCTAGGCAGTTTCCAAGACGGATCCTATTTCAGGAGTTCTGACTCCCAACCTCCCCACTCCTATTGAGCTCTCCCATTGGACACAATGGCTGTTCCATGGAAATTCCGATGGGCAACATTGGACTAGCAAGTGTCTTCAGGGTGTTCCCCCACACCATCCAATGTGGCTGAGGGGCCTTGAGCAATTCTGAACCAAAACCAAGTTTTTGACTAACTGGCCATGTGCTGTCTTACTTGCACAAGAGTAGCAGTACCTGGATCAGGCCTTTAATGCAACACTGAGCCAGCTTAGTGAGGACCTTGCCCAGGACACTAGCCCTAGGATACTGTGAGGGCACTAGGAGTCCACAGTTAAATCATGCAATGCAACAGGTGATTCTACATCAGGGTAGATGATGCAAAGTATAGTTTCAAAGCAGACATGACAAAAACCATTTAATGACAGAATAGTATGTAGTTAAACATACTCTATACTATGGCAGTGATGGGAAAAGTGAACGATGGGTTCAGAAAGGGCTGTGAGAGTTCCAAGAAGTAGGTTGGAGTCGTCAGTGGGTAGGGGGTGTCTCGTGAAGGAAGGGACCAGGAGACTTGTCATGGGTTCCAACAGTGCAGCATCAGGGTGTGTGCTCTGCCTGACCCATGATTCCCAGGGACACTGGAGGCATTCTAGCTCCAGAGGATCTGAAGACTGCATATTGGCCTGAGCAGAGGCTTGGTGGTATGTCTTCTTGGTTCCTGGGTGTGGCTCTTTCTCAGCTTCTGGAGGCTGTTGGTTCTCCTGTTATTTTCCTCTGAGCTGCACTATTTTGTGTTGATTCAGTTCTGTTAGTTGACACAAATTCTTCCTGAAAAGAAGTGGAATAGAAGTCATCCTCGTTTCCTAAGTACCTCAATAGATTCAATAGTAATAGCCTTTTCCCAGGTCCCTGGGCCTTCATCTGCTGGCCAACTCCGAGATTTCTGAAAACATATTCTACTTTTAACAGGTTGAAAGAATGAGTTAGGTTTTTAAAGAATTCAACAGAGTCCCACTTTTCATAATCTATAAAATGATCTGTAAACATCTGTAAATATGACAGGATGAAGGAAGTATTGGCTTTGTACTGGGATTTGCGACACTGCTTACTCACTGTTGCCCCGTGTGGCCACTCTCCAGATAGCACGTGGCCAAATGTGTCTCAAGTTATCAGCTTCAAGGGGCAGTAAGACAATAAGAAGGTTGGTTCCCGAATTCCTTATCTCCTACAAACAATCCTCTAACTCATGAGCGATCTTCTAAATCAAGTATATCTTAACTAGATATTAGAGTAAGGTTCAGGGTCAAGTTTCATACATTAACTATGGACAGCTTTTTGTATGTCAATCTTACCTGCCTAAAGAGTTTTTAAAAAAATAAAAATGAAAGAGGATATAGTCACCAAGGCACTGAGCACATTACCTGTCCCAGGAAATAGGTAACTAAACATAATTATTGTTCCATCTTAGCTGAGGGTGAGGAGCTGGTCCTACAGGAACTTGGCAGGTAGCATGTGTCATCTCCCTGTGAGAGCCACACCCAGCTCAGCACGTCCTCTGCTGTGCTCAAGGGCATCAAACAGATGGACCAGGTGCAGTTGTGACTCCCTTCTGTCAGGCATAGCTTGCTTCCGACAGGTAGAGAAGTGGACCAGCTCACACATACATGACATGTTCCTTTGGTGCCTTGCTCTCTGCCTCCCCTTTCTGTCACCCTGGTCCTGAGCCTTTGGCTCCTCTGAGAACTTGGGTTTGCAGATTTCTCTTGACTTTTCAAAGTGTTGATCTATGTTGCCTTTGTTCCTGTTCTTGGGTCAGAGATGAAGGCAGGAAAAGTCACTGCTTTACTGTGAAAGCAACAAAAAGAAATATCAAGTGTGCTCAACCCTCAGCACCTCAGACTTGAAAGCAATGACCAACTACGAACTTCATGTTCTACACAATCAGCTTCAGGGACTCATAGATGTGTGTAAAATGAAATTGTACTGAAAGAAATCTCGTACCAAACTTTGGCCTTGCAGAAGACAGTTTAGGGACACCGTCCCTTGCCTGCCCTGTCATTTCCATTCTGGACAATGCCCGGTCACACTGACATGTGTAGCCACACAGGGCGAACAACTGACATCCTCCTGGCGCACTCCCAGTCCCACTGCCTCCTGGTCCGGCCAATGCTGCACACCCCCAGTCCTCCTGAGCATTCCCTGTAGTGACACAGCTGTGATCACCCTCCTGATGCATTCCAGGTGCCCCTGCCCCTGGGTCCGGCCAACCCTGCACACCCCCAGTCATGAGTGTCCCCTGTCATGGCACCTGTCACACAAGGCTATCATTTTTGGTCTCTTGGTCTGCCTTTTCTGCATGGAGTAGATTTCTCTCACAGATGCCTGACTGCATGACAGGTGGAGGAATGCTTTCAGGATCTTTTGTCCTGGAACAGCAGGCATCCTTCAAAACCCTGATGGCCAGGGATAGTCTCTGTCCCTCTGTGTATCCCCAGCCCCTGTGGAACATAGCATCCAGGACGAGGGATTTGGGAGTCCTCACAGATGAAGTTTGTTCTCTGAAGGTGGCCTCCTTCTGAGATCATCAGAAGGACATGATGATGTCTGAACCCCATTACGTGGCCGTTCCTGTGGGACAGAAAGCACAGTACTGTACTGTGTTCTCCTTGCACACTGTGGCTAACAAGGAGGAAACGTATCTCACACTCACAAATTCACACTTGCACCTCCGTTTCTGAGCATCACCATCATGTAAACTACACCGAATTCCTGCTGGCTGCAGACATGTAGACATGCCACTCAAGGTATAAATACAGGGGGATGGAGATGGAGTTCTGGCTAAAAAGATGGAAGTCCTTGCCTCTGGGGGTGAAGAAATTCAGTTTTACCCAGCAGGTGCTACGTTCCACTCAAAGAAGTGACATGACCCTAGGATCTTTGAGACCAGAGGTTGGAACAGACTTTTCTGTACAGTCTTCTATAAAGATTTTCTGGTCGGTGTTGCAATCCATGTGGTCTCTCATACAGTGACTCCATTCTTGTATTGTGGCTTGAAAGCAGCCACAGACCGTCCACACCGAATGTTCCAGCCACACTTGATTGACAATACAGGGGGTGGTCTCATTTGGCCCTTGGGAGTAGTTTCCCACACCCCAGATTTTCAGCATGGTGGATGGTGGGGGGAGAGGGCTCTTCTTTTCCGTGGCAGATGGGAGTACACTGGGATCTCTCCTGGCCGACCCGGCCCCTCCACTTGAAGGGAAAAAAAGATGATTGTGGGATTGGCTAACAATTAAGGCCTCAGGAATTCCCCCACATTTCTCTGTGGCCTCGAGCTTGCCACAAGATGTTTGTGCTTGAATTCCATGTAGGTATTGCTTGGCTGAGTGTGTCCCCATTGCCTGTCAGGTATATCTTGCGGGTTATATCCCACACAGACGGTCATCTTGTTCAGGCCAAGACCATGAGCACATTGAGGGTTCTCTTGAGTTAGCAGAGGTTCTAGCATGTGTGGGCTTCAGGACAAGTCCAATTCAGCCCTCAGCAATGTTATGGAGCCCCTGGCTTCCTGGGCCCTTGGTGGCACTGGCACAGACTTGGCCTAGGCCACTTCTACAGTCATGATGGAAAAGCCCCTGGCTGGGTGGTCCCCCCATGCTTTGCTTTGCAGGCTGAGACCTGAGGCTCATGCCACTTCTTTGGCTGGGACCAGGTCACCTGCCCATGGATGAGCCAATCCCTGGAGCCAGGGAGTTGAGCAGTGGAGACTGGCACATGTTGTTAGGACCTCTGTTGTAATGACTTTTCTAATGGCTATGGTGGTAAGGTCTTCTAGGATGCACCTGTTAATAAAATGAATATTAATTTCTGATATTATGTGGGTCCAAGATGCTGGTTTAGCACCTAGCACCTCAATCCTGGCACCTCGGTACTATTGTGCTGCTCTGCAGAGGCGATGGCTGAGAATGAGCAAGGTGGTTGGAAATTGGTCTGGAATGCACAAGGGAAGGGTGTGTGTGTATGTGTGTGTGTGTGTAGGGGATTGGCGATAATAGCTCTGGCCAAGCTGTATCTCCAACTTACCTAGGTTCAAGAAGGTGCAGGGAATCCATGGTGTTTCACCATCCATCCTTTTGCCAATGAAGAATATGTCTTTTGCATGGACTATGACAAGACTTGTTCCAAGTACCTCTAGTTGGTACAGAAGTCGGGGAGAGCAGCACCTTCCATCTGCTAGGATAGGCATGAGAGGCTGTGTGCTCTCAAGAAGGTGGCTGGCTTTTGAGGGCTCACTGTGACCCTGCACACAAGACTCTGTTTTGCTCAAAAGATGAAGTATCGGAAGCATACGGTGCCCCATGTAATCCCAGGAAGGGGACAAACCTAGAGTCCACTGTTGAGTTACTTCATGGGATGGGGGTGATCTGCAGCATCCGTCTCATGAGATGTCTGTCCTTTATTGAGTACTGGGTGTGCTTTCTGGGACTGTGTTCTAATGGCTGGGATTTCCAAGGAGTGGGATTTTTTTTTAATTTTTAATTTTTTATAAACATATAATATATTTTTATCCCCAGGGGTACAGGTCTGTGAATCACCAGGTTTACACACTTCACAGCACTCACCAATGCACATACCCTCCCCAATGTCCATAATCCCACCCCCTTCTCCCAACCCCCCTCCCCCCAGCAACCCTCAGTTTGTTTTGTGAGATTAAGAGTCACTTATGGTTTGTCTCCCTCCCAATTCCATCTTGTTTCATTGATTCTTCTACCCACTTAAGCCACCATGTTGCATCACCACTACCTCATATCAGGGAGATCATATGATAGTTGTCTTTCTCCGCTTGACTTATTTTGCTAAGATGATATGCTCTAGTTCCATCCATGCTGTCGCAAATGGCAAGATTTCATTTCTTTTGATGGCTGCATAGTATTCCATTGTGTATATATACCACATCTTCTTTATCCATTCATCTGTTGATGGACATCTAGGTTCTTTCCTTAGTTTGGCTATTGTGGACATTGCTGCTATAAACATTCGGGTGCATGTGCCCCTTTGGATCACTACGTTTGTATCTTTAGGGTAAATACCCAGTAGTGCAATTGCTGGGTCATAGGGTAGTTCTATTTTCAACATTTTGAGGAACCTCCATGTTGTTTTCCAGAGTGGTTTCACCAGCTTGCATTCCCACCAACAGTGTAGGAGGGTTCCCCTTTCTCCACAACCTTGCCAGCATCTGTCATTTCCTGACTTAATAATTTTAGCCATTCTGACTGGTGTGAGGTGATATCTCATTGTAGTTTTGATTTGTATTTCCCTGATGCCAAGTGATATGGAGCACTTTTTCATGTGTCTGTTGGCCATCTGGATGTCTTCTATGCAGAAATGTCTGTTCATGTCTTCTGCCCATTTCTTGATTGGATTATTTGTTCTTTAGGTGTTGAGTTTGCTAAGTTCTTTATAGATTTTAGACACTAGCCCTTTATCTGATATGTCTTTGCAAATATCTTCTCCCATTCTGTCAGTTGTCTTTTGGTTTTCTTAACTGTTTCCTTTGCTGTGCAAAAGCTTTTGATCTTGATAAAATCCCAATAGTTCATTTTTGCTCTTGTTTCCCTTGCCTTTGGTGATGTTCCTAGGAAGATGTTGCTGTGGCTGAGGTCGAAGAGGTTGCTGCCTGTGTTCTCCTCAAGGATTTTGATGGATTCCTTTCCAAGGAGTGGGATTTTGTGGCATCACTGTAAGAGTTGGTCCACCAGGAGTGGGTAAGTCCCCTTCTGCTGCTGAGAATTGTGTCTCTAGTGGTTGGAGTGTGTATTACAAGCCTAGAGGTCAATGGTGAGGTGGTTACAGTGGTGAGCAGGCTATTGTTATTGATGATTTTTAAGGGTGAATTCCATTGGATGATATCTTAGATCTTATGGTCAGGGATCCTCATTAAATGCCCATAAAGGTGCTTTTTCTGAGTTTCATATTTGATTTCTTTTTCTTACTTCTAATAGTTCTCCTTGTACTTGATGTTCCAATGAGCAGTATATTACAACGTTGCCTGCATTTTACTCGTGTGTTAATGAGGATTTGAAAAAGGAAAATGATGTCAATGCTTCCAGAAATTGTACACTGGAACAGCCAAATAATAAAATTTCATTTTGACACAAAAAGGAAATACCCTGCTGTGATTCTTAGTTTAAAGCCGGGGAGAAGGCCCTCTTTCGGTATTGGTAATGAGTACCATAGGCCTTCCTAGGGAACATTATCAGATTCTGTTGTAAACCTTGTCTTTGTTATTGTGGAAGAATCAGGAGTCAACCAATTATTTGTCTCCCGTTTCATTTTCCATGGACATTTCCATGATAATTTGGTTTCACACCTCTACCATTATGAAATCATCCTAACTTTAGCACCAGCTCACCCTTCTCTCCCAAGGGTATGTTTTGGCCAAGACAAAAGCCACTTCTGGGTGACTGGGAGACTGATAGACCAGAATTTGGTCAGTAGGGAATTACTGGGATCCTAAATTCCAAACCAGCTCCTGACACCCAGATGAAATATATTGCAGATTTAGAAAGGTCAGATAGAAATTTTTGTGTCCTTGGTAACAACTGAAGAAAATGTGTCATCCCTAAACCTAACATTAACCCCTAACTTTAATGCTGAAACCTAACCTAACCTTAAAGCCCAGACTGGAAGGAACCCTGAATGCCAAACCTAAAATTGAACCCGAAGCCTAGACTCTGAACCTGAGTCCTGGATCCAAGCCCTGAACCATGAACCTAAATCCTAAACCAGAACTCTGAGTCATGAACCCTGAACCCAAGTCCCAGCATGAACCCAAACCCCAAATTTGACCTTGAACATTATCCCATAAGCCCTGAGTGTTAAGACCTAACTCATAAACCTAAAGCCCTAAAGTGTAACTGTTCCCTTTGCCCCTCGCTCTAACTCCTCACCCCGACCCTAAACCTTAACCCTGATCTCAAACTCTGACTGAAACCTGAACATGAAACTGAATTCGAATCCTTCACCACACTTTGTTTATGCATTCGCCATTGATGGATATTTGCAGTTTCTACCTTTTGATTCTTGTGAACATTGTTTGGTTTGGGGGCTAGGGTTAGGGTCTTGGGTTGGGGTCAGGACCAGGCTTGAGAGCAAGTTGAGATCAGAATGTGCGTCTGCTTCAGGGCCAGTGTCATGTTCGATGCTACTCTTTGGGTCAGGGACTGTTGTAATTCCATATTGTTTACAAGTCATTGTTCTTTAGCAAGTTTTGGAGAAGCTGGGGGATATTGGGCTTCATGCAGCTTGAATTTCCAGAACGAAATGGCTTCAACTAGACCCTCTGAGGGAGCAGGTGCTTCCATTGAAGGGTGAGCTCCCCTAGTCCTGCACTGCCCTCCACTGCCTGTAGAGGGCGCCATACACACAGCTCCCGCCCTGAGTCTGGCATGTGCAGCCACCCCTGGGACAGGAGCCCGGCCTCCTCAAGACCCACTGTGGAGGCTTCTGGAGGATGTGGGTTTATATCCACACAGACAGGACCCGCTGTGGAGGACGTGGAGCTGTATCCACACTGACAGCAGTGCAGCCTCCTCAGGACCAGCTGCTGGAGGGGAAGGTGAGAAGAAACCACCTGAGCAGGGACTGGCGAGGAGGTGCGTGGTCTCAGGATCCCACGGAAGAAGGGTGTGCCATGTAGATACTGGACCTTCCATGGTTTTGTGTGTGGTGACATGGCCTCCCACGGTGCTGTGTGTGGGGCTGTGGGTCTCCCCTTTCTGGGCTTGGATGTGCCCTGGGTCCCATGTCTGTGTTTGTGTGCATCCAGATTTGGTTCCTGGGGTTCCTCAGACATCTGCAGTCAGAGAACAACCACCCACCTTGGGGTTCGTGCTTCCTCCACCTTGGCCCTGCAGGGTCATTCCTGTGTCCACACCCGCTTCAGGGTTGGTCCAGAGTCTGGAAGATCAGGAGCGACAGTGTGGACTCTGTAGACAGCTTTGGGGAGAGGAGGTATATTCCCAGTGTCGGTTCCTCCCTGAGCACAGAGTCTCCCGGACTCCGTGTGCCTCCCTCCATGTCTGTCATCAGTGTCTTACAGCTGTCAGAGGTCAGGTCTGTCACCTCCTTGGTTCAGGGGACTCCTAGGAGTCTTGGTCTTTTGGATGCAGTCATAAATGAGATTGTTCCCCATAGTCTCTTTCTGATGGTTCCTTTGGAGCATGTAGAAATGCATGTTATTAGTGTATATTGATTTTGTTCCTTGCAAGTGTCTGGAATTTATGAGTTCTATTTGCCTTGAACTCAAACTGCCAGTTATTTGACCAGCAGCATGGGTTTATTTGGGAAGAGCAGAGAACGTCAGTCTGGGCTGAGCAAATTCCGGTTCCATCACATGCAAATGCAAGAAACAAAGGAGAGGAAAGTTATTTCATGGAGAAGGAGGAAGAAGTTGGGAGGGGTGCTTGGAAGGAAGGTCCACTTAAGAGAGGCAGGGGTTCGGGGTGATGGAGGATTCTCCCTGGCTGAGCTGCAGGGATGGTGATTTCTTATAGGAGAAGAACCCTCCAGCTTCCCCTGTGGGGCCTGGAATGGATGAGTCTCTCCAGTGGGGGATTCTGATGTGGGATCTTTGATGGACACTGAGCGGCAGGTGCCGCCTCCCAGCTTCCCCTTCTGGCATGCCCAGTCTGCTCTACAGAGGCTTCGCTTCATGCTTGTTCACAGTTCTAATCGGGTTGGTGTAGAGCCTTGTGGAAAACTGGAATTCCAAATCCCATTGCTTCTAGTGCACCCGAGACATGGGGGCCCCTGATTTAATCCACCCACGAGTCTCTTGCTAACATGTGGCCTCCTCCAAGGGTGAGTGGCCTCTGCACGGTGGGTGACCTGGATCTGGGAGGGCTTGGCCTTCATCCCGAAGTCCGATGTCCTCTCTGCTTCTGTGACTTTGTGCTAACATGGATGTTTGGGGGAGTCATTTACTCTGCGGTGAGTTCAAAGTGCAGGCATCTTGTCACAGCTGCACACATGAACTTTATCTCCCCAGCTGTCATTTCTTTACTATGTTTGCCACTTTACAGGGCCTTCTTTGGTGCAGTTTACCCCAAACAGGGACACTGTCCCGCAGAAACATCACGTAACCCCCAGCGAGGAAATCGTGACACTTTTCATATCTGAACCCAGACCACAGGCCCACTTCAGCTGTCACCACCTGCCCGATGGTCTGAAATGTCTTCTCCATTCAGATGCAGTTTTCTTCTTCTGGACCTTCTCCTAGGACTTTCCTTTACTTGGGTAACCTTGATGGATTCAAGGAGCACAGACAGCTCCCATCTGAGTGGTATTTCTACGTGGCTTATGTCACTGGGGCTGTGTTCAGTGTCCATCTACTTGTGACATGCATCAGTCCTTCATTCACTTTTTCACGGTGACTAAACAGAATAACATTGACCCCTTAAAACATTTCAGGGACACAGTTCTCTGGTCTTGTCTGAGTTCCCACAGTTGTACACCATTCTCCAGAACTTTCTCATTCTCCCCGAGGGAGACCGTATGCATGAAACACCAACTCCCCGTTCCTCTTTCCCCTCAGCCCCTTCAGTCACATTCAACACTGAGTGTCTGGGTACTTCATGTGAGTGAAATCATACCGTATCTGTCCTTCCGTGATGGGCCGATTTCACTCAGCGTAATGACTTCCAGGTTTAGTCCGTCTTGTAGCCTGTGTCAGAACACCCTTTGTTGTTGGTTTTTTTTTTTAAGATTTTTATTTATTTATTTATTTGACAGAGAGGGAGATCACAAGTAGGCAGAGAGGCAGGCAGAGAGAGAAGAGGAAGCAGGCTCCCCAATGTGGGGCTCGATCCCAGGACCCTGAGATCATGACCTGAGCTGAAGGCAGAGGCTTTTACCCACTGAGCCACCCAGGCGCCCCAGAACACCCTTTGTTTTTAAGGCTGAATCGTGTTCCAGCGTGTATAAACCACATTTTGTTTATCCATTCATCTGTCAGTCGACGCTTGGGTGGCTTCCCCCTTTTGGCTGTTGTGAGAAAAGCTTCTCTGAATATGGTTACTTGTACTTTAAATTGGGGGGCAGGCATATAGGCTGCAGTGGAATTCTGTGTCTGATATGTTGAGGAGCCACCATTTCTTTTTTTTCCCCACTAACGAACCATTTTACTCCATTCCTTCACACGGCAGAGCAAGATTGCCATTTATGGATCTTCCTCATTTTGTTTATCCTGTTCCCCATGGAGGGATGTTTGCATAGTTCCTGGGTTTTGCCCATAGTGAACATGGCTGCTGTGAGTGTTTCTGTACATTTTTGTTTGTTGGTTTGAACCAATATTTTCATTTGGGGGGGGGGTGTATAACTAGGAGTGTAATTGTTGAACCATTTGGTAATTCTGCTTTGATTTATTTGAGTAAATGCCAAACTATTTTACATGTAGACTACACCATTTTTCACAAGCGAGGTTTAAGCATTTCAGTTTCTCAACAGGTTTTTGTCATTTTTAGTTTTCTTGATCATAATGATTCTAGTGTAAAAGACATCTAACTGGTTTAAATCTTCATTTCCATAAAGACTAATGATGTTTAACATCAATTCATGTGCTAGTCACCATTTGTATGATTTCTCTACAGAAAGCGCTATCCCAGTCCTTCATTTTAAAAATGGGGTTGTCTTTTTGTTGAAGAGTTCTAAAAGCTCCTTACATACCTTGGGCATCAGACTCTTATTGGATAAATAATATACAAATATTTCCTTCCATTTGGGGGCTACCTTTTCACTTTCTGGAGAGTATCTTCTGAGGTACAAAGATTTAAAATTTTTTTTTTACATTTCTTTTTTAAGTGAGTGAGAGAGAGTGTGCGAGTAGACAGGGTCAGAGGGAGAAGGAAAGAGAATCTTAAGCAGGCCCCACACTCGGTGTGGAGCCTGATGCGGGGCTCGATCTCATAACCCTGAGTTCATGATCTGAGCCAAAATTAAGAGTCAGACAGTTAATCAACTGAGCTACCCAGGTGCCCAGGACAGATTTTTAATTTTGAGGATATTATTTTATCTGTTTTTTTCTTTCCCTTTATATGCTTTGATATCAGATGTAAAAGCATTGCTAAATCCAAGGTGTTGAAGATCTATCTCCATTTGTTTCTGCTAGAGTATATAATTTTACCTCTTACATTTAAGCCTTTAACTTATTTTGAGTTAATGTTTATATGTGGTGTGATGTAAGGGTCCAGTTCCATCCCTCTTTGCGTGGATAGTCAGTTGTCTGGCACCCTTTGTTGAAAAGACAATTCTGTCCCCCCAGTGCAATGTTGTCCCTTTTGACCCTTGTCAAAATTCAGAGGACCACAGATGAAGGGGTGTATTTCTGGGCTCTCTATTAAATCCTGCTGATCTGTATGCATACTTTTTTTTAAAAGATTTTATTTATTTATTTGATAGAGATCGATCACAAGTAGGTGAAGAGGCAGGCAGAGAGAGAGGAAGAAGCAGGCTCCCTGCTAAGCAGAGATTCCCAATTCAGGGCTCCATCCCAGGACCCTGGGATCATGACCCCACCAAAGGCAGAGGCTTTAACTCACTGAGCCACCCAGGTGCCCCTGTATGCATACTTTAAAAAATTATTATATTTATTATTAAATTTTTCAAATTTAAATTCAATTAATTAACATATATGTAGTATTCTTTTCAAGGGCTATGCATACCTTTAGGACAGGATCACAATGTTTTAGTATTAAGATTCAAACATTGGAAGTATGACCTCTCGCCTTTGATTTTCTTTTTCAAGATTGTTTCAGCTGTCTTGTGGTCCCTGAAAATTCCATATAACTAGTAGGATTAGCTTGTGTGTTTCTTCCAAAAGGCCTTTGTGAAATGTCTTGGGAACACACTGAATCTCCATATTGCGTTGTGTACTGTTGCCATCTTACCAATAGTATGTCTCTCATCACCGTGGGGAGTCCTCAGACTGATGTAGGTTTCCATACTTTCTCTCAGCAAAGTTTCGTACTTTCCAGTGTACAAGACATGCACGTTGATTACCTCTATTCCTAAGCATTTTGTCAATGTTGGTGTTTCCTAAAATGGAATTGTTTCCTTAAATTCCATTTTGGATGATTCATTGCGTGTGTATACAAATGAGAGATTTTTGTGTATTGATATTTTGTCCTGGATCTTTGTAGAATTAGGGTATATATTACAAAGGTGGTGGGTTGTGCACAGAGCACTAAAGTTCCGGATAGTCATTTCCTTGACGTCCATCTCGTGGGTCTTGCTGGCATCTGGGAGTGGTTATGCTGGAGGGGTCATTTTGGTGCCCGCCGGGTCTTTGACTCTTTGACTTAAGAGATGAGCCTGAAGGAGGGAGGTCATCGGTTAGGAAGGCCAGAGTGCATGTGGGTAAAGGCCTCTTTAGCTCAGAGAGCGGGAAGCTTCAGGCCCCTGCAACACACCTTGCCCTGTTCATTGCTTCCAGCTTCCTGGTTGTGAGTTCTGTCCTTCTAATGAATTGGTGAGGTAGTAAGTAACACGTTTCCCTGAGTTACATGAGCCTCTATTAGAGCAGACTGCGAGCAGACTCTTGGAACCTGAGTAGCAGACTCTTAGAACCTGAGTACAGACCTACGATCTGTAGCCCATAGCTCAGAAAAATGGGTGACTTCTCTGCCCAGCCACTGTCTGACCCCTAAGTTAACAGCATAGGGATCCAGTGACCCCACACAGCAAAGAACACAGACTTGACAAAGATTGCTCAGAAAAGTCAGAGCCAACAGTAGTAACTACAGCGAGTAGCCAGAAGGAGGCCTAGTGTAAGGAAGGTCTGATTTCAGAATGCTTCCATGATAATATTCATCGTCACACCCTGAATTCGTCAGTAGGGCCAAGTCCCCAAGCTGGGGTTCAGGTAGCTTCCAAATGTTCCACCTGCCTCTCCCTGGCTCCCCCAGCCATGCACAGCCCTGTGTTGCTTCCCAGGAGAGGGCAGATTTAACCAAGGTCCGGAAGATGGGAAGGGTTTCCTGACTCCCCGTCACCACCCCCTACCCAGGGCTGCAAGAGAGGACAGTTTCCTTCAGCTTCTCTTTAGGTCCCTAGTGGGGTCTGGAAATTGACAGAGAGAGATGAACAGGAGAAAAGCAGGCAAAGCGTATTGATTTTTTTTGGTGGGAACCTCATATGAACATGGAGACCAGCAGAGGTGACTGGAGCAGGCGGCTCTTCTCACTTTTAGACAAAGAAGCCATGGATGTGGGAAGAACTGAGAGAGACAGGGGTTGGGACTAGGGCTGGTAAATGATGAAGAGGTAACTAGGAAGATAAAGGTTCAGTTAAGCAGGTTTGTTCCTACAGCCTTTGGGGCCCTGAATTCTTCCTTGACTCTGGTGAGAAGCATGTCCTCCCTGCGGTCTAGGCAGAGCAAGTGCCACATGGGAGTTTTCTGACCTGCTTCAGGGAAGAAGGGCTGATGGCTGGGGATCCGAGGAACTTTTCTGCTTCTGCTCAATGCAAAATTCTTTCAGTTTCTGTGTTGCCAAGGTGCCATATTTGGGGTAGTGTGTCCTGACCCTCACCAGCCTGGCACTGCGCTCCTTCTCCTCCTCGTATCCAGGACATTGGATGTGCTGCTTTGGAGATATCCCAAACCTGGGGCCGTCCCTTGTCCAGGGAGCACCTGCCTGCAGGGTTGGGGGGGTGCCTACGACTTCCCACATGGGTGCCCGGTTGCTATGGGTGGCCACCCCTCCTTGGGGAGATAGTGTGAGAGTGTGCCGATCTTACTTCAAGAAACTGAAGTGGTGGTGGGATCATACAGGAGTTCTAATGTTAGTGTCTTGGGGAACCTCCATTTCTTCCCACCATGGCTGTACTAACCAAAGTCAATTCTCCATGATTTTACCTAAAACCAGAGATTTTTCAAGAACCTCACCAGCAGAGAACATGAGAACATTTTCAAGACCTTGCTAATTATACTAACCACAGGAACAAACTGGTAACTCAGAAACTATTGAAATGAAGAACTGGTTCTCCTTCTCCCATGTCTGGCTAGTGCGCTGCGCTCTGGCTCGATCCCACCTCAGGCAGCTGGAAGGTTGACCTCCCAGGTCGGCTCCACTGAGATGGCTACTGTTTCCAGAAATTCTTCGGGATGTGGCCGGTGTTGCCCACCTGTGCACGGATCATGTTGGCGACCTCTGACAGTGGAGCCACAGGTCCTCCAGGCATGGTCCCTCCCTGGCCCCCAGTGGAGCCGTCACACTGAGGGTTTAATGGGACAGGAGCTGCCCCCAGGGAAAACCACCCGAGATTCCCACTGTCCCTACCTGACCTCCAGATGCTACTCAGTTACTCCTGAGCTTCTGGTGTCTTCCTGGGACCCTGACCTGGCTGTTTTCAGACAGCTCATCCAGTGGTACCCTCACTTTCTGGGATGGGGATTTGCTGGAGTCTGCAGTGTGTCAGGCTGCCTCACCTGGATCGCTTCTTAAAGGTACATCGTCTGGGCCATCTGAGGACCCAAGACTGTGGGTCTGTGGCCTGGAGGGTTTCTGAGCAGAGCTGGTCGGATGGGAGGGCTGTAAGGCCCAAGTCAGGTTTCCAGAAAGCTGTTTGTGGTCCCTGGCATCCTACCAGTTTTGAATCAAGCCCTGAGATCTTTAAAATGTCAGCAGTATCACAGCGTAGGCCAGAAAATCAGGTCTCCGAGCGCCTAACCCCACCTAAACTATTGCCACTTTTTGCACTTGAGCTGAGGACAGAGGATTTGGAGTCGGAGTTTGAGGGGAGATTGTGGGCCAGATTCTGTGTTTGGGGACACAGGCCATCCAGAAAGCTTGTGCTGAGCCTGAGGAGGGGGCCTGTGTGGAGACCCCAGCTGCAGACACTGCTGTCTGCCGATGCCCCCTCAACCTGCCCCAGGGCACCTGATGCTGGGGGAGCACCTGGCCCTCTCTCCCGCGTCAGCGGTGCCTCCTCCCCTAACAGTCACCGCCAGCCCGCAGCCTGAGAAGGTGGATACCGCAATGATGTCCAGCCCTGGGGACAGATCCCCTGTGTGTGGGACATGGTCTCCCAGCAGGGCTGAGTGCCAGGCCCCCCCGGTGCTCGCTCTCCTCCTGGGGGCTCAAGGTGGCACATCCCCAGTCAGGCTCCCTGGGCCCAACTCCTCCCCTTCTCAGAGACCACCCCTGGCCCAGGCTCCACACGCTGGGACGGCATCAGGTCATCTAGACCTTCTGGACTCATGCTCCCATGGCCGTGACATGGGCACAGGCTGGCCTCACAGACTCATCAGGGAGGACCCAGTGCAGGAAGATGCAGGCCACTGCAAGGGAGATGCCAAGTGACCCCGGAGGGAGCACACAGGCCTGCACAAAGCATGGGGCTCTTGGAGCCCAGTGTGCGATGTGGGCACCCAGCCAAGGGGCACAGGAAATCCTGGCGAGGGTGTCCTGGTGGGGGGAGATAGACCACCAGAAGGTCACAGGAGAGGCAGGAGACAAGGAACATGACAGGACAGAGCTTCCCAAGGAGGTCGGTGGAAGGATCAGAGGCTCGCAGAGACCCTGGGAACACTCGGAGGCGCTGGAGATGTTGGTTGAAACACTGTCATTTGGTCAGAAACATTGTTTCACAAACCCACAGTCATTGCTGGATGATTTACTCTTTGTTGCTTGTAGGAATCAGGGACTATAGAGCCATTAGCACTCATGGTGCATGAAGTCTAGGATGTATTTACTTTTCATCAATCTTGGGGACTAGATTTTCCTAGAGGAAGTGCTAAGCATGGGTCTCTCCCTTGTTTTCTTTGTGCAAAGGGCCTCGTTTCAGGAGCAGATTCCTGGTGCTCATCACCACGGCTAGCCCTGAGGCCTGCCCCATCACCTCCCCCAGTGGACATGACCACGTGGGCTGGGGGTGCTCCCTGATGAAGCCCCAGTGCTCCTGTGGCCCCCAGATCCTCTGCTGAATGCAGGAGGGCATGAGAGAGGGAGGGGGTGAAGGGAGGGAAAGGAGATGGAGCGGGACAACAGGGAGGGGGAGAGGAGGAAGGCAGGGGAGGGGGAGGCCGAGATGGGAGGGGGGCAGTGAGGGGGAGGGCGGAAGTGGAGAGGAGGAGGAAGGTAGGGTGGGGAGGAGGAGGCTTAGAGGGAGAGAGGAACACAAGGGAGGAGTGTCAGAGGGAGGGAAGGGGGATGAGAGGGAGGGGGGCAGGGTGGGTGATGCAGTGGGGAAAGGGGTGGAGGGGAAGGAGCAGGGGGTGGGGGGATGATGAATGGGAGGGTGAGTAAGTGGGGGAAGGAGGGAAACCCCGAAGCCAGGTGCACACATCAGGAACCATTATTTAGGGTGAGGTCGGAGGCATCACAGCCCGGGCCCGGGATGGTGGCACTGGGCACGTCCATCTGTCCTCTCGGTGCTGTGCTTCCTTCTCCTTGGCCCTTTGTCACCCTGGTTCCTCTCCACTTCCTCAACAACTCCGATATTCCCAGAAGCAGGGTGGCAGGACGGGGTCCCAGGAGGTGCTTTCTAGATCTCGTGCCCCCGATGACTCTGGGACAGTAGCTACAGGACATTCTGCCATAAGGACTGGGACTGAGGATCCCACCATGTCCTAGGGCGTTAGCGCTGTTCCATTCCCGGTCTTTCCCCCACCATTGCGCTGAACACTCCCGATGGTACATCCGTGAAAGACCGTGCCAGAGTGGCCGGGAGTGAGTGCCAGGCCAGGCATGGCTAGGTGTGGCTGCACCTGCTGCCCAGAATAGGTGCTGCTCACTGTTCCCAGTCACCCTTCTCTCCAGGGGACCTGCATTGACCCCCGGATCTTCACCATCTCCCCAGGGCTGCCGGTCCCCAGACCGGACACCTGCCATTCTGAGGGTGACTGGCGCTGCCTCCATAGGGTTTCCTTTGCCCATGTCCTTCCCCGGGAGCTCCCGAATCTCCAACACATGCCCCCACGTGCCTGTTCTCCCCCCTGGACTTGCAGCATTTGGTCTCTGTCCCTGCGGACCCCATGACTTGGAGCCTGGTTTCGACCAGAGTCAGGTGAAAGTATTATTTGGTCTTGAGTTGTGAGCTATGTGTTTGATCTCTGTGGTGTGTCTTCCAACTTTCTGTGTTTCCTGGTTTCCGTGTGAGCTACAGAGGAGCCAGCCGTGTCTTTTCTGGGGTCAGGCTGTGGTGTCCCAGCAGGAACAAGGGTCTCACCCCAAGATTGTGCCCATAATTCCTAAAGGGGCCTCTGTGATTACATCTCATCTGTAATCCATCAGGCATGTCAATATCGAATAAAGGAAAATCTATGTTAAATTAGCACAGAAAAAAATAAATCCCCTTTCAAAATCGGTGGGCAGACACAAAGGCACCTGTTGTGTGATTCCACGTATAGAAACATGCAGAACAGGGAATGGAAGAGAGAAAGCAGCTCAGGGGTGCAAGCATCTGGGCTGGAAGAGAAATGGCCAGATAGGGCTTTGGGTTCAGGGTCTCCTTTGGGGAAGGAGATATCCTGCAGCAATGTTCTGTCGTGTGGTGGGTAAACGCTGGGAATGTACTTAAACTCATGATGCATTGAACTGGAAACAAGTAATTTTATTTAAAACGAATGATAAATAGTATACAGAACACGTAAAGACAAAATCAAAATCAGTATGTAGCAGAAAGGAAAAATGTACACGTCGGGCACAAAACGTTCCTGCAGGTTGCCAGGGTCGGGGGATAGAACAAAGGGTAACTGTTCTAGGAGGAAGGCTGTGGGCACCAGAAGGGGCTCTGGGCGCTCCTCAGGAGGAGGAGTAGGGGGAGGAGCAGGGGCGGATTCCAGAGCAGAGGCACAGATGTTGTCAGGGGCAGGATCCATAGCAAAGGCAGGCCCTGGGACAGATGCAGACCCCAGCTCTTCCCGGACAGAGTCAGCCTCGCTGTGGGCAGGTGCCCAGTCACCTGCTGGCTCCGGGTCTCCTCCTGAAGTCCCTGCAGGCACCATCCCTGCCTCTGGAACTGTGGATGCAGGTGGGGCCAGCTCTGGCTCCTCCGATGGAGCAGCTATGACAGGAGGAAAGCGCACCAGCATGCCTGTTTCTCCATATGCTTTTGCAGAGACAGAGCTCAGCCCAGGGCCTCCCGGAGAAGCCGCAGCCACGGAGGAACCCTCACCGGGACATCTCCCTGACTGCGGTCCGCCCGCTGCGAGCTCTGAGCCCAGTCCTGGCTCCTGGCCCCACACCAGCCTCTGGGGTCTCCTGCCCTTGGGGCGCGGCACCGACCCACCCGCAGACACCCACGTGCCCCAGCCCCGGCCTTCTCACCCTCAGGCTCGGCCTGCATGGGCTCCGGCTCCTGGACCACGTGGTGGTGTAGGCGTGCAGGCAGTGTCAGCGGCCTTCCCCCAGAGTCCCCAGTCCCTGCTCCTGCAGAGCTCGGTACGGTCACTCTCCTGGTCAGGGAGATGGAGCGGGTGTCCGCCAGCCTCCTTCCTATTTCATCGTCACTAGTGCTCTGCACAGACAGACCCCGGGAGCCAGCCCCGACCGTTAGAGCCCTGCCCAGCCGTCCTCCCTGTCTTCCTGCCCACCCCCCTGCCGCTCCCAGATCAGACCCAGACGGTGTGTGCACAGCGCCACACCTGGCACAGGGACCCATACCTGCAGGACACGGGATGCACCCTGGGGGGAAGCTACTGTCCCTACTCTCACAGGAGGCAGCCTCCCACGCCCACAACCCACCCAGCCAGCCTCGACCTGGGTGTGAACATGAACTGCCCACCGGGCATCTGACCCCTTGTCAGCCTGTTCTTGAATGGGGTGGGCGCACCTCACTAGAGCCTTTATACACACACACACACACACACACACACACACAAACAAGCATGGGGAGGGACCTAGCGCTGTACAGGTTGAATCAGAGCATGTGGGGCTGGGGGCTGGCTCTGGGCCTCATGGTGTTACCTTTCTCTTCTTTTGGCCAAATGGCCAGAGCCATCGGGGAGCCTTAAGACAACATCCCCAGTGAGGGAAAGCATGTGCAGGGCATGATTTCTTCAGCTTGCAGCCTCCACATGTAGGAACACAACAGAACATGTTGCTTATTCAAAGATCCGCAACAAAATGAGCTGGGCGGGGGGCTGTCTCTGTGTGTGGGTGCCTGGTTACCTGGGTCCCCAATTGTGTTGCGCTCTATTGTGAGGAAAGTGAGGTCACCACTGCCTGGGGTCTGCTTACCAACCACTTCCTCCCACACAAGAGCCCCGCCCGGTGGGTCCCCCTCCCCCGCGTGCTCAATGCTCAGCCTCTGCTCCATGCCCCGTCCATACAGTGACAGCCACACAGCCCACCCACAGCACCTGCGAGGCCTGGGGGCAGCCAGTGTCCCCACTGTGAGGATACAGGGCTGGGTTCGGACTGGGTTCCTGCTCGTGCCCAGGGCTATGAGCCTGGACAGACCCTGTGCTTCTCAGGGCCTCCCCGGCTCCCGGCCTGCCCAGTGGGGGCTTCTGGTTTCTAGTCCTAGGGACGCATTCAGGGGTAGGACCTCCAAATATGTTCTGTACCTGCTCTCACAGGAGGCTGGTAAGCACCCGTGGGAATGCAGGGATGAGTGGGGGCTGGGCGGGGCATAGAGCACAGCTCAGAGGGGCCTGGATCTGCTCTGGGATTCAGGCAAAGCCACCCTCCTCCTGCCTGTCTCCCAGCCCTGTGGGAAGGTTGCAGTGAATGATTCCGACCTTGTTCTCTCGTAGCACATGGCCAAATGTTTTCCAGTTTACCAGACTGTAAGGGCATTAGGACAGAAGAGGGTTGGTCCCTGAACTCCTTAGCTCGTTAAAAACCGTCCTCTAATTTATGAGCAATCTTCTAAATCAAGTGTATCTTAACTAGATATTAGAGTTAGGCTCAAGGTCACATTGCATACATCAACTATGGACAGCTTTTCGAATGTCAATCTTAACTGCCTAAAGTGTTTTATAAAATGGGAAAGGATATAGTCACCAAAGCACTGAGCACATTACCTGTCGCAGGAAATAGGTAAGGAAACATAATTATTGTTTCATCTCAGCTGAGGCAAGGGGCTGGTCCTACAGGTACCTGGCAGGTAGCATGTGTGGCCAGCTGCCCATCTCCCCCGATACCCACACCCAGCTCAGCACATCCTCTGCTGTGGTCAAGGGCAGAAAAAAGATGGACCAGGTGCAACTGTGACTCCCTCCTGTCAGGCATGGCTTGCTTCCGACAGGTAGAGAAGTGGACCAGCTCACATACACATGACATGTTCTTTGGTCCTTGCTATCAGACTCCCTTTTCTTTCATCCTGGTCCTGAACCTTTAGCTCCTGTGAGAACTTGGGTTTACTGGTTTCTGGTGACATTTCAAAGCGTAGATCTGTGTTGCCTTTGTTCCCTGTCCTTGGATCAAAGATGAAGGCAGAAAAAGTCATCATACTCTGAAAGCAACATAAAGACATATCAAGTGTACTCTGTCCCCGGCACCTCGACATGAAAGCAACGGCAAACTATGGACTTCATGTTCTACCCAGTGAGCTTTAGGGACTCCTGTATGCATGTAAAATGTAATTGTACTGAAAACACATCGTTACCAATCTTTAGACTTGCAGAAGACAGTTTAGGGACACTGCACCTTACCTACCTTTTCATTTCCGCTTTGGCCAATGCCTGGTCACACTGACACATGTAGCCTTACAAGGGCACATCTGTGACATCCTCTTGGTGCAATCCCAGTCCCCCAACCCCTTGGTCTGGCCAACTCTGCACACCCCCAGTCGTCCTGAGCCTCCCCTGGAGTGACACAGCTGTGATCATCCTCCTGGATCATTCCAGGTCTCCCTGCCCCCAGGTCTGGCCAATGCTGCACACTCCCAGGCCTTCCGAGTGTCCCCTGTCATGGCATCTGTCACACAAGACTGTCATTTATTTTCTCTCGGTCTGTGCTTTCTGCATGAGGTAGATCTCTCTCACAGATGCCTGTCTGCATGACAGGTGGAGGAATGCTTTCGGGATCTTTTGTCCTGGAAGAGCAGGCATCCTTCAAAACCCTGATGGCCAGGGGGAGTCTCTGTCCCTCTGTGTGTCCCCAGCCTCTGTGGAACATAGCGTCCAGGATGAGGGATTTGGGAGTCCTCACAGATGAAGTTTGTTCTCTGAAGGTGGCCTCCTTCTGAGATCATCATGGAACCCCATTATGTGGCCGTTCCTGTGGGACAGGAAGCACAGAAAGTACTGTACTGTGTTCTCCTTGCACACTGTGGCTAACATAGAGGAAATATACACTCACACTCACAAGTTCACACTTACACCTCCGTTTCTGAGCATCACGATCATGTAAACTACACTGAATTCCCACGGGCAGCAGACATGTGGACGTGCCACTCAAGGTATAAATACAGGAGGATGGAGATGGAGTTCTGGCTAAAAGAATGGAAGTCCTTGCCTCTGGGGATGAAGAAATTTGATTTTACCCAGAAGGCGCTACATTCCACTCAAAGAAGTGACGTGACCCTAGGATCTTTGGGATCAGCACAGACTTTTCTGTAAAATCTTATGTAAAGATTTTCAGGTCAGTGTTGCAGTCCATGTGGTCTCTCTGACAGTGACTCCACTCTTATATTGAGGCTTGAAAGCAGTCACATACCGTCCACACCAAATGTTCCAGCCACATTGGATTGACAGAATGCAGGGGGTGGTCCCATTTGGCCCTTGGGAGTAGTTTCCCACACCCCAGATTTTCAGCATGGTGGATGGTGGGGGGAGAGGGCTCTTCTTTTCCCGTGGCAGTTGGGAGTACACTGGGATCTCTCCTGGCAGACCCGGCCCCTCCACTTGAAGGGAAAAAAAGATGATTGTGGGATTGGCTAACAATTAAGTCCGCAGGAATTCCCCCACATTTCTCTGTAGGCCTCGCTTGCCAAAAGATGTTTGTCTGTGGTTGAATTCCATGTAGGTATTGCTTCGCTAAGTATGCCCTTATTGTCTCGCGGGTATATCTGTGGGTTATATACCACACAGATGGTCATCTTGTTCAGGCCAAGACCATGAGCACATTGAGGGTTCTCCAGAGTTAGCAGAGGTTCTAGCATGTGTGGGCCTCAGGACAATTCCAGTTCAGCCCTCAGCAATGTTATGGAGCCCCTGGCTTCCTGGGTCCTCGTTGGCTCTGGCACAGGCTTGGCCTAGGCCACTTCTGTAGTTGTGATGGAAAACCCCTGGTCTGGGTGGTCCACCCCATGCCTGGCTCTGCAGGCTGACACCCGAGGTCCTCCCACCTCATTGGCTTGGACCAGGTCACATGTCAGTGGATGAGCCAATCCCTGGAGCCAGGGAGTGGAGCAGTGGAGGCTGGCACATGTTGTTAGGACCTCTGTTGTAATGATTTTTCTAATGGCTGGGGTGGTAAGATCTTCTAGGATGCATCTGTTAATAAAATGATTATTAATTTCTGATAATACATGTGTCCAAGATGCTGGCTTAGCACCTCGCACCTCAGTCCCAGCACCTCAGTACTACTGTACTACACTGCAGAGGCGATGGCTGAGAATGAGCAAGGTGGTTGGAAACTGGTCTGGAGTGCACAAGGGAAGGGGGTGTGTGTGTAGGGGATTGGGGATAATAGCTCTGGCCAAGCTGTATCTCCAACTTCCCTAGGTTCAAGAAGGTGCAGGGAATCCGTGGTGTTTCACCTTCCATCATTTTGCAGATGAAGAATATGGCTTTTCCGTGGACTATGGCAAGACTTCTTCCAAGTATCTCTAGTTGATACAGAAGTCGGGGAGAGCAGAACCCTCCATCTGCTAGGATAGGCGTGAGAGGCTTTGTGCTCTCTAGAAGGGGTCTGGCTTTTGAGGGCTCACTGTGAGCCTGCATGCAGGACTAATGAGGGCATTTCATGGTTTAGTTCTAAGGATGGAGTATTGGAAGAATGTGGTGTCCCATGTAATCCTGGGAAGAGGACAGGTCTGCAGTTCACTGTAGAGTTACTTCATGGGAGTGGTGGTGATCTGCAGTATCTGCCTCATGAGATGTCTGTCCTTTATTGAGTTCTGGGTGTGCTTTCTGGAACTGTGTTCTAATGGCTGGGATTCCAAGGAGTGGGATTTTTTGGCATCACTGTAAGAGTTGGTCCACCAGGAGTGGGCAAGTCCCTTTCTGCTGCTGAGAATTGTGTCTCTAGCGGTTGGAGTGTGTATTACAAACCCTAGAGGTCAATGGTGAGGTGGTTACAGTGGTGAGCCTGCTATTGTTATTGATGATTTTTTTTTAAAGATTTTATTTATTTATTTGACAGAGAGAAATCACAAGTAGATGGAGAGGCAGGTAGAGAGAGAGAGGAAGGGAAGCAGGCTCCCTGCCGAGCAGAGAGCCCGATGCGGGACTCGATCCCAGGAACCTGAGATCATGACCTGAGCCGAAGGCAGTGGCTTAACCCACTGAGCCACCCAGGCGCCCCTGTTATTGATGATTTTTAAGGGTGAATTCCATAGGATGAGATGTTAGATCTTATGGTTAGGGATCCTCATTAAGTACCCAGAAAGGTGCTTTTTCAGAATTTCATATATCTTTTTTATTACTTCTAATAGTCTTCCTCGTACTTGGTGTTCCAATGAGCAGTGCATTACAACATTGCCTGCATTTTACCCGTGTGTTAATGGGGATTTGAGAAAAGAAAATGTGTCAGTGATTCTACAGATTGTACACTGGAACAGCCAAATAGTGAAATTTTTTTTTTTTTCATTTTTGACACAAGGTAGGATGTATCCTGCTGGGATTCTTAATTTAAACCAGGAGAGAGGGTCCTCTTTTGGTACTAGTTTTGAGTACCATAGGCCTTCCTAGGGAACATTATCAGATTCTGTTGGAAATTTGGTCTTTTTATTGTGGAAGAATCAGGAGTCAACCAATTTTTGTCTCCTGTTTCATTTTCTTTCTTTCTTTCTTTCTTTCTTTCTTTTTTTTTAAAGATTTTATTTATTTATTTGACAGACAGAGATCACAAGTAGGCAGAGAGGCAGGCAGAGAGAGAGAGAGAGAGAGAGAGAGAGAGAAGCAGGCTTCCTGCGGAGCAGGGAGCCTGATGCGGGGCTCGATCCCAGGACCCTGAGATCATGACCCGAGCCGAAGGCAGCAGCCCAAACCACTGAGCCACCCAGGCGCCCCTCCTGTTTCATTTTCCATGAACATTTCCATGATATTTGGTTTCACACCTCTACCATTATGAAGTCATCCCAGCATTGGCACCAGTTCACCCTTCTCTGCCAAGGGGATGTTTGGGACAAGATGAAAGCCGTTTCTGGGTGACTGGTAAACTCTAGTACCAGAATTCTGTCAGTAGGGAATTACTGGAATCCTAAGTTCCAAACCAGCTCCTGACAGCAAACGAAATATATTTCAGATTTAGACATATCAGAGAGAAATTTTGTGTTTACAGTGAAAACTGAAGAAAATGTGTCATCACTAAACCTAATGTTAACTCCTACCATTGATGCTGAAACCTAACCTGACTCTATAACCCAAGCTGGAACCCTGAATCCTAAAACTGAAATTGAGCCCAAAGCCTGGACTCTGAATCTGAGTCCTGGATCCAAGCCCTGAGCCACAAACCCTAACCCTAAACTAGAACTCTGAGTCATGAACCCTGATCTGAAATCCCAGCATGAAGCCAACCCCCAAATTTGACCTTGAACTTTTTACCATAAGCCCTGAAACTTAGACCCTAAATCATAAACCTAAAGCTCTAAACACTAACTGTTCCCTTGCCCCTCACTCTAAATCCTCACCCTAATCTTAAACCCTCTCCCTGATCTAGAATTCTGACTGAAACCTGAACCTGAACCCAAATTCCAACCCTTCACCACACTTTGCTTATGCATTCGTCATTGATAGATATTTACAGTTTCTACCTTTTGATTTTTGTGAACATTGTTTAGGTTGAGGGCTAGGGTTAGGGTCTTGGATTGGGGTGAGGGCCAGGCTTGAGAGCAAGTTTAGGTCTGATTGTGGGTTTGCTTCAGGGCCAGTGTCATGTTCGGTGTCACTGTTTGAGGGACTGTTGTCATTCCATATTGTTTCCAAGTCACTGTTCCTTAGCAATTTTTGGAGAAGCTGGGGGTATATTGGGCTCCATGCAGCTTGAATTTCCGGAATGAAGTGGCTTCAGCTGGACCCTGGGAGGGAGCAGGTGCTTCCATTGAAGGGTGAGCTCCCCTAGTCCTGCACTGCCCTCCCTCGCCAGCAGAGGGCGCAAGACCCCAGCTCCTGCCCTGAGCCTGACCTGGGCAGCTGCACTAGGGACAGGAGCCCAGCCTCATCAGGGCCTGCTGGGAGACTTCTGGAGGCACTGGAGTCGCTCCCACCCTGACAGAGGCCACTCCCGCCCTGACAGGACTCGCTGTGGAGGATGTGGGGTCGCGTCCACACTTACAGCAGTGCAGCCTCCTCAGGACCAGCCTCTGGAGGAGAAGGTGAGGAGAAGCCACCTGAGCGGAGACAGGGAAGGGGGTGTGTGGTCTCAGGCTCCCAGGGAAGAAGGGCAATCTGTGTACACAATGGGGCTTCCATGGTTATGTGTGCGGTGACGTGGCCTCCCGCAGTGCTATGTGCGGCTGCGGGTTCTCCCCTTTCTAGGCTTGGATGTGCGCCCCGGGTCCCACCTCTGTGTTTGGGCACATGCGGATTTGGTTCCTGGGGTTCCTCAGACTACAGTCAGGGAGCGGCCTCAGTGCTCGTCGCCCCCCACCCTGGCTTGGCCGTGCGGGGTCCTTCCCATGTCCACACCCGCTTCAGGGTTGGTCCAGAGTCTGGAAGTTCAGGAGCGACAGCGTGGACTCTGTAGACAGCTTTGGGGAGAGGATGTATATTCCCGGTGTCGGTTCCTCCCTGAGCACAGAGTGTTTCCCCAACTCCGTGTGTCTCCCTCCATGTCTGTCATCAGTGTTTCACGGCTGTCAGAAGACAGGTCTGTCACCTCTTCGTTCAGGGAACTCCTGGCTTTTTGGTCTTTTGGATGCAGTCGTAAATGAGATTGTTCTCCGTAGTCTCTTTCTGATGGTTCCTTTGGAGCATGTAGAAATGCATGTGATTAGTGTATATTGATTTTGTTCCTTGCAAGTGTCTGGAATTTATGAGTTCTGTTTGCCTTGAACTCAAACTGCCAGTTATTTGACCAGCCAGATGGGTTTATTTGGGAAGAGCAGAGAACGGCAGTCTGGGCTGAGCAAGCTCCGGTTCCATCACAGGCAAGTGCAAGAAACAAAGGAGAGGAAAGTTATTTCATGGAGAAGGAGGAAGAAGTTGGGAGGGGTGCTTGGAAGGAAAGTCCACTGAAGAGAGGCGGGGGTTCGGGGTGATGGAGGATTCTCCCTGGCTGAGCTGCAGGGATGGTGATTTCTGGTAGATGAACCTCCAGCTTCCCCTGTGGGGCCTGGAAGGGATGAGTCTCTCCTGTGGGGGATTCTGATGTGGGGTCTGTGATGGGCATTGAGCGGCAAGTGCCCCCTTCCACCCTCCCCTTCTGGAGTGCCTAGTCCGCTTTACTGAGGCTTCCCTTCATGCTAACATGTGGCCTCCTCCAAGGGTGAGTGGCCTCTGCACGGTGGGTGACCTGGATCTGGGAGGTCTTGGCCTTCATCCCGAAGTCCGATGTCCTCTCTGCTTCTGTGACTTTGTGCTAACATGGATGTTTGGGAGAGTCATTTACTCTGCGGTGAGTTCAAAGTGCAGGCATCTTGTCACAGCTGCACACATGCACTTTATAATTTTACCTCTTACATTTAAGCCTTTAACTTATTTTGAGTTAATGTTTATATATATGGTATTAGGTAAGGGTCCAGTTCCATCCCTCTGTGCGTGGATAGTCAGTTGTCCGGCACCCTTTGTTGAAAAGACAATTCTGTCCCCCCAGTGCAATGTTGACCACCCTTGTCAAAATTCAGAGGACCACAGGTGAAGGGGTTTATTTCTGGGCTCTCTATTAACTCCTACTGATCTGTATGCATACTTATTTTTTAAGATTTATTTATTTATTTGACAGGCAGACATTGATCACAAATAGGCGAAGAGGCAGGCAGAGAGAGAGGAAGAAGCAGTCTCCCTGTTGAGCAGAGATTCCCAATTCAGGGCTCCATCCCGGGACCCTGGGATCATGACCCCACTAAAGGCAGAGGCTTTAACTCACTGAGCCACCCAGGCGCCCCTGTATGCATACTTTAAAAAATTTTTAAAATTTATTTTAAAATTTTCAAATTTAAATTTAATTTATTAACATATATGTAGTATTCTTTTCAAGGGCTATGCATACCTTTAGGACAGGATCACAATGTTTTAGTTACTGTTGCTTTGTATTAAGATTCAAACATTGGAAGTATGACCTTTCGCCTTTGATTTTCTTTTTCAAGATTGTTTCGGCTGTCCTGTGGTCCCTGAAAATTCCATATGACTGTTAGGATTAGCTTGTGTGTTTCTTCCAAAAGGCCTTTGTGAAATGTCTTGGGAACACACTGAATCTCCACATTGCGTTGTGTACTGTTGCCATCTTACCAATAGTATGTCTTTCATCACCGTGGGGAGTCCTCAGACTGATGTAGGTTTCCGTTACTTTCTCTCAGCAAAGTTTCGTACTTTCCAGTGTACAAGACATGCACGTTGATTACCTCTATTCCTAAGCATTTTGTCAATGTTGGTGTTTCCTAAAATGGAATTGTTTCCTTAAATTCCATTTTGGATGATTCATTGCGTGTGTATACAAATGAGAGATTTTTGTGTATTGATATTTTGTCCTGGAACTTTGTAGAATTAGGGTATAAATTACAAAGGTGGTGGGTCGTGCACAGAGCATTAAAGTTCTGGACAGTCATTGCCTTGGGGTCCATCTCGTGGGTCTTGCTGGCATCTGGGAGTGGTTATGCTGGAGGGGTCATTGTGGTGCCAGTCAGGTCTTTGACTCTTTGACTTAAGAGATGAGCCTGAAGGAGGGAGGTCGTCGGTTAGGAAGGTCAGAGTGCAGGTGGGTAAAGGCCTCTTTAGCTCAGAGAGTGGGAAGCTTCAGGCCCCTGCAACACACCTTGCCCTGTTCATTGCTTCCAGGTTCCTGGTCGTGAGTTCTGGCCTTCTAATGAACTGGTGAGGTAGTAAGTAACACGTTTCCCTGAGTTCCATGAGCCGCTATTAGAGCAGACTGCGAGCAGACTCTTAGAACCTGAGTAGGAGATTGTGGGGACCTCCGATCTGTAGCCCATAGCTCAGAAAAATGTGTGACCTCTCTGCCCAGCCACTGTCTGACCCCTAAGGTAACAGCATAGGGATCCAGTGACCCCACACAGCAAAGAACACAGACTTGACAAAGATTGCTCAGAAAAGTCACTGAGCCAACAGTAGCAACTACAACGAGCAGCCAGAAGGAGGCCTCGTGTAAGGAAGGTCTGATTTCAGAATGCTTCCATGAAAATATTCATCGTCACACCCTGAACTCATCAGTAGGGCCAAGTCCTCAAGCTGGGGTTCTGGTAGCTTCCAGGTAGCTTCAGGTTGCTTCCCAGGAGAGGGCAGATTTAACCAAGGTCCGGAAGATGGGATGGGCTTCCTGACTCCCCGTCACCACCCCCTACCCAGGGCTGCAAGAGAGGACAGTTTCCTTCAGCCTCTCTTAAGGTCCCTGGTGGGGTCTGGAAATTGACAAAGAGAGGTGAACAGAGAAAAGCAGGCAAAGCGTATTGATTTTTTTTGGTGGGAACCTCATATGAACATGGAGACCAGCAGAGGTGACTGGAGCAGGCGGCTCTTCTCCCTTTTAGACAAAGAAGCCATGGATGTGGGAAGAACTGAGAGAGACAGGGGTTGGGACTAGGGCTGGTAAATGATGAAGAGGTAACTAGGAAGATAAAGGTTCAGTTAAGCAGGTTTGTTCCTACAGCCTTTGGGGCCCTGATATCTTCCTTGACTCTGGTGAGAAGCATGTCCTCCCTGCGGTCTGGGCAGAGCAAGTGCCACATGGGAGTTTTCTGACCTGCTTCAGGGAAGAAGGGCTGATGGCTGGGGATCCAAGGAACCTTTCTGCTTCTGCTCAATGCAAAATTCTTTCCGTTTCTGTGTTGCCAAGGTGCCATATTTGGGGTAGTGTGTCCTGACCCTCACCGGCCTGGCACTGTGCTCCTTCTCCTCCTCGTATCCAGGACATTGGATGTGCTGCTTTGGAGATGTCCCAACCCTGGGGCCGTCCCTTGTCCAGGGAGCACCTGCCTGCAGGGTTGGGGGGGTGCCTACGACTTCCCACATGGGTGCCCGGTTGCTATGGGTGGCCACCCCTCCTTGGGGAGATAGTGTGAGAGTGTGCCGATCTTACTTCAAGAAACTGTCTTCATTCCTGCAATGTCTACCCGGTGGTGGGGTCATATAGGAGTTCTAATGTTAGTGTCTTGGGGAAGCTCCATTTCTTCCCACCATGGCTGTACTAACCAAAGTCAATTCTCGATGATTTTACCTAAAACCAGAGATTTTTCTAGAACCTCACCAGCAGAGAACATGAGTACATTTTCAAGACCTTGCTAATTATACTAACCACAGGAACAAACTGATAACTCAGAAACTATTGAAATGAAGAACTGGTTCTCCTTCTCCCATGTCTGGCTAGTGCGCTGCGCTCTGGCTCGATCCCACCTCAGGCAGCTGGAAGGTTGACCTCCCAGGTCGGCTGCCACTGAGATGGCTACTGTTTCCAGAAATTCTTCGGGGTGTGGTCGGTGTTGCCCACCTGTGCACGGATCATGTTGGCGACCTCTGACAGTGGAGCCACAGGTCCTCCAGACATGGTCCCTCCCCTGTCCCCCAGTGGAGCCATCACACTGAGGGTTTAATGGGACAGGAGCTGCCCCCAGGGAAAACCACCCGAGATTCCCACTGTCCCTACCTGACCTCCAGATGCTACTCAGTTACTCCTGAGCTTCTGGTGTCTTCCTGGGACCCTGACCTGGCTGTTTTCAGACAGCTCATCCAGTGGTACCCTCACTTTCTGGGATGGGGATTTGCTGGAGTCTGCAGTGTGTCAGGCTGCCTCACCTGGATCGCTTCTTAAAGGTACATCGTCTGCGCCATCTGAGGACCCAAGACGGTGGGTCTGTGGCCTGGAGGGTTTCTGAGCAGAGCTGGTCGGATGGGAGGGCTGTAAGGCCCAAGTCAGGTTTCCAGAAAGCTGTTTGTGGTCCCTGGCATCCTAGCAATTTTGAATCAAGCCCTGAGATCTTTAAAATGTCAGCAGTATCACAGCGTGGGCCAGAAAATCAGGTCTCTGAGCGCCTAACCCCACCTAAACTATTGCCACTTTTTGCACTTGAGCTGAGGACAGAGGATTTGGAGTCGGGGTTTGAGGGGAGATTGTGGGCCAGATTCTGTGTTTGGGGACACAGGCCATCCAGAAAGCTTGTGCTGAGCCTGAGGAGGGGGCCTGTGTGGAGACCCCAGCTGCAGACACTGCTGTCTGCCGATGCCCCCTCAACCTGCCCCAGGGCACCTGCTGCTGGGGGAGCACCTGGCCCTCTCTCTGTGTCAGTGGTGCCACTTCCCCTAACAGTCACCGGCAGCCCGCAGCCTAGGAGGGTGGATACTGCAATGATGTCCAGCCCTGGGGACAGATCCCCTGTGTGTGGGACATGGTCTCCCAGCAGGGCTGAGTGCCAGGCCCCCCCGGTGCTCGCTCTCCTCCTGGGGGCTCAAGGTGGCACATCCCCAGTCAGGCTCCCTGGGCCCAACTCCTCCCCTTCTCAGAGACCACCCCTGGCCCAGGCTCCACACGCTGGGCCTGCATCAGGTCATCTAGACCTTCTGGACTCGTGCTCCCATGGCCGTGACATGGGCACAGGCTGGCCTCACAGACTCGTCAGAGAGGACCCAGTGCAGGAAGATGCAGGCCACTGCAAGGGAGATGCCAAGTGACCCCGAGGGAGCACACAGGCCTGCACAAAGCATGGGGCTCTTGGAGCCCAGTGTGCGATGTGGGCACCCAGCCAAGGGGCACAGGAAATCCTGGCGAGGGTGTCCTGGTGGGGGGAGATAGACCACCAGAAGCTCACAGGAGAGGCAGGAGACAAGGAACATGACAGGACAGAGCTTCCCAAGGAGGTCGGTGGAAGGATCAGAGGCTCGCAGAGACCCTGGGAACACTCGGAGGCGCTGGAGATGTTGGTTGAAACACTGTCATTTGGTCAGAAACATTGTTTCACAAACCCACAGTCATCGCTGGATGATTTACTCTTTGTTGCTTGTAGGAATCAGGGAGTATAGAGCCATTAGCACTCATGGTGCATGAAGTCTAGGATGTATTTACTTTTCATCAATCTTGGGGACTAGATTTTCCTAGAGGAAGTGCTAAGCATGGGTCTCTCCATTGTTTTCTTCGTGCAATGGGCCTCTGTTTTAGGAGCAGATTCCTGGTGCTCATCACCACGGCTAGCCCTGAGGCCTGCCCCATCACCTCTTCCAGTGGACATGACCACGTGGGCTGGGGGTGCTCCCTGATGAAGCCCCAGTGCTCCTGTGGCCCCCAGATCCTCTGCTGAATGCAGGAGGGCATGAGAGAGGGAGGGGGAGAAGGGAGGGAAAGGAGATGGAGCGGGACAACAGGGAGGGGGAGAGGAGGAAGGCAGGGGAGGGGGTGGCCGAGATGGGAGGGGGGCAGTGAGGGGGAGGGCAGAAGTGGAGAGGAGGAGGAAGGTAGGGTGGGGAGGAGGAGGCTTGAGAGGGAGAGAGGAACACAAGGGAGGAGTGTCAGAGGGAGGGAGGGAGCATGAGAGGGAGGGGGGCAGGGTGGGTGATGCAGTGGGGAAAGGGGTGGAGGGGAAGGAGCAGGGGGTGGGGGGATGATGAATGGGAGGGTGAGTAAGTGGGGGAAGGAGGGAAACCCCGAAGCCAGGTGCACACATCAGGAACCATTATTTAGGGTGAGGTCGGAGGGCATCACAGCCCGGGCCCAGGATGGTGGAACTGGGCACGTCCATCTGTCCTCTCGGTGCTGTGCTTCCTTCTCCTTGGCCCTTTGTCACCCTGGATCCTCTCCACTTCCTCAACAACTCTGATGTTCCCAGGAGCAGGGTGGCAGGAGGGGGTCCCAGGAGGTGCTTTCTAGATCTCGTGCTCCCGATGACTCTGGGACAGTAGCTACAGGACATTCTGCCATAAGGACTGGGACTGAGGATCCCACCATCTCCTAGGGTGTTAGCGCTGTTCCATTCCCGGTCTTTCCCCCACCATTGCGCTGAACACTCCCGATGGTACATCCGTGAAAGACCGCGCCAGAGTGGCCGGGGGTGAGTGCCATGCCGGGCATGGCTAGGTGTGGCTGCACCTGCTGCCCAGAATAGGTGCTGCTCACTGTTCCCAGTCACCCTTCTCTCCAGGGGACCTGCATCGACCTCCCGATCTTCACCTTCTCCCCAGGGAGAGAGAAAGCAGCTCAGGGGTGCAAGCATCTGGGCTGGAAGAGAAATGGCCAGGTAGGGCTTTGGGTTCAGGGTCTCCTTTGGGGAAGGAGATATCCTGCAGCAATGTTCTGTCATGTGGTGGGTAAACACTGGGAGTGTAATTATACTCATGACGCGTGTAATTGAAAACAAGTATTTTATTTTTAAAACGAATGATAAATAGTATACAGAACATGTAAAGACAAAATCAAAATCAGTATGTAGCAGAAAGGAAAAATGTACACGTCGGGCACAAAACGTTCCTGCAGGTTGCCAGGGTCGGGGGATAGAACAAAGAGTAACTGTTTGTGGAGCAAGGCTGTGGGCACCAGAAGGGGCTCTGGGCGCTCCTCAGGAGGAGGAGTAGGGGGAGGAGCAGGGGCTGATTCCAGAGCAGAGGCACAGGTGTTGTCAGGGGCAGGATCCATAGCAAAGGCAGGCCCCAGGACAGGGGCAGACCCCAGCTCTTCCCGGACAGAGTCAGCCTCACTGTGGGCAGGTGCCCAGTCACCTGCTGGCTCCGGGTCTCCTCTTGAAGTCCCTGCAGGCACCATCCCCGCCTCTGGAGCTGTGGATGCAGGTAGGGCCGGCTCTGGCTCCTCCGACGGAGAGGCTATGACAGGAGGAAAGCGCACCAGCATGCCTGTCTCTCCATGTGCTTTTGCAGAGACAGAGCTCAGCCCAGGGCCTCCCGGAGAAGCCGCAGCCACGGAGGAACCCTCACCGGGACATCTCCCTGACTGCGGTCCGCCCGCTGCGAGCTCTGAGCCCAGTCCTGGCTCCTGGCCCCACACCAGCCTCTGGGGTCTCCTGCCCTTGGGGCCCGGCACCGACCCACCCGCAGACACCCACGTGCCCCAGCCCCGGCCTTCTCACCCTCAGGCTTGGCCTGCATGGGCTCTGGCTCCTGGACCACACGGTGGTGTAGGCACGCAGGCAGTGTCAGCGGCCTTCCTCCGGAGTCCCCAGTCCCTGCTTCTGCAGAGCCCGGTACGGTCACTCTCCTGGTCAGGGAGATGGAGCGGGTGTCCGCCAGCCTCCTTCCTATTTCATCGTCACTAGTGCTCTGCACAGACAGACCCCGGGAGCCAGCCCCGACCGTTAGAGCCCTGCCCAGCCGTCCTCACTGTCTTCCTGCTCACCCCCCTGCCGCTCCCAGATCAGACCCAGACGGTGTGTGCACAGCGCCACATCTGGCACAGGGACCCATACCTGCAGGACACGGGGTGCACCCTGGGGGGAAGCTACTGTCCCTACTCTCACAGGAGGCAGCCTCCCACGCCCACAACCCACCCAGCCAGCCTCGACCTGGGTGTGAACATGAACTGCCCACCGGGCATCTGACCCCTTGTCAGCCTGTTCTTGAATGGGGTGGGCGCACCTCACTAGAGCCTTTATACACACACACACACACACACACACACACACACACACACACAAACAAGCATGGGGAGGGACCTAGCGCTGTACAGGTTGAATCAGAGCATGTGGGGCTGGGGGCTGGCTCTGGGCCTCATGGTGTTACCTTTCTCTTCTTTTGGCCAAATGGCCAGAGCCATCGGGGAGCCTTAAGACAACATCCCCAGTGAGGGAAAGCATGTGCAGGGCATGATTTCTTCAGCTTGCAGCCTCCACATGTAGGAACACAACAGAACATGTTGCTTATTCAAAGATCCGCAACAAAATGAGCTGGGCGGGGGGCTATCTCTGTGTGTGGGTGCCTGGTTACCTGGGTCCCCAATTGTGTTGCGCTCTATTGTGAGGAAAGTGAGGTCACCACTGCCTGGGGTCTGCTTACCAACCACTTCCTCCCACACAAGAGCCCCGCCCGGTGGGTCCCCCTCCCCCGCGTGCTCAATGCTCAGCCTCTGCTCCATGCCCCGTCCATACAGTGACAGCCACACAGCCCACCCACAGCACCTGCGAGGCCTGGGGGCAGCCAGTGTCCCCACTGTGAGAATACAGGGCTGGGTTCGGACTGGGTTCCTGCTCGTGCCCAGGGCTATGAGCCTGGACAGACCCTGTGCTTCTCAGGGCCTCCCCTGCTCCCCGACTGCCCAGTGGGGGCTTCTGGTTTCTACTCCTAGGGACGCATTCAGGGGTAGGACCTCCAAATATGTTCTGTACCTGCTCTCACAAGAGGCTGGTACGCACCCGTGGGATGCAGGGATGAGCAGGGGGCTGGGCGGGGCATAGAACACAGCTCAGAGGGGCCTGGATCTGCTCTGGGGACCAGGCAAAGCCACCCTCCTCCTGCCTGTCTCCCAGCCCTGTGGGGAGGTTGCAGTGAACTGATTCCGACCTTGTCCTCTCGTGACTCAGACTTCCAGGGAGGGACTCCCATTCGGTTTAGGCTCAGGTCCCAGGGCCTCTTCGGCACCCATGTGCTGGGCAGTCCACACAGTGGTTCTTGGCAATTCCCGAATCCTGGTCCCACATCCCTGTGGAATTCTCTGCCCTCCGGGGGGATGGCCTGTGTGACGGCGCTCTCAGGACTAGACTACGGCGAAATCATGGGCTATTGTTCCCAAGCCAGTTGAACAAAGTCTTTGACTTCTCCTGGTTCCCTCTCTTGTGTTCTTTCTCTTGTAAGTCTTTGACTTCTCCTGGTTCCCTCTCTTGTGTTCTTTCTCTTGTCTCTGCCTTCTCTGTGTGTCTCCCTCCGTCTCTCTCCCAAGAACAGGATCTGGGAGTTCTGTGGGTGATGTAAGAAACCTCAGAAGCCTCCCTTGTCCCTGTTTCTCTCTCCTGTCATGTGCTTCGTTCCTTCCTAAGGCCTCCTCACCCTGACCAGAGCCCTGACTCTGGAATCTCTTCCAAATGGGGACACTGAGGCTGCAACAGTATGCAGGGGGGCGGTTCCTGAGCTTGGTCCCCAGACCAGCGGTTCAGTGCTCTGCCACATTCTGCCAAGCCAGGTCATCAGGCGGCCGAGTCCCCAGGCTGTCCTGTGCTCAGAAGGACCTCCAGGGAGTACAAAGCATTTTCCCAGGACTGGGAGCACAGTGGGTCAGGGATGGAGACCCAAGGCCAACAGACTTTTCTACAAGCCTGCGGGAACCTAGGACATGCCATCTCTGCAGCCCAATTGACAGAAGAGTAAACTGAGGCCCTTTGTGCTGAAGCCCCATCTGGACTTGGGCATGGGGGAGTTATCTCTTCCTACTTCCAGTGGCCCAGGTGGTGATGGACCCCAGAACCCAGACCCTTCTCCCAGTGCCCTGGCACCCCCCTGGCCCTTTGGGGAACCCCCGACCATCAATCTGGCCTGTCTCCCCTCCCCATGCTATGGATCTGGGTTCTTGCCAGGGGTCCTGATGCCCCTGTCCCACGGCTCGGCTCTCTCTGACCTCTTTTTCCTTGCCTCCTTGTCACCCACCTCACTCCCAGGATGTCTTCCCATCTGATCCCCATCTGGTCAGTCTGGGTGGTATTTGTGTGTGTGTGTGTGTGTGTGTGTGTGTGTGTCCATGCAGGTGTACATTTCTCCACCTGTCTGGGGATGTTTAAGTTCATGTACCCACATGGAACAGGGTGGGTAGCTATCCTCAAGAATCTGTGGGGCTTTCTCCCCCAATGCAAACCCAATGGGGGCTGGTTGGGGCTGCCATGGCTGGAGAGCATCCGCTCCTTGGACTCTTTACCCCTCATTTGTCCTAGGCATGTCCCTGTCTCTCTTGACCCCACGTTCCCAACTCTCCCTAAGGGCTGGACATGGAAATGCTTGAACTTGGTCACTCCTCCAGGGGTAGGTGGAGGACAGGTGCACCAGGCCTCCCTCCCGAGAGGGCCAGTTGAGCACAGGGGCCCTGCACACAGTACCTGTACCATGAGCCAGCCCTGCTGTGCACATGAAAGAGACCCATGTCCGCACCTGACCGGGTCCCCACATTTCCTCATCACCACCAGCTCTGTGGCCCCAAAGTCCTCTGAGCGCCCGAATCATGCTCATCCTGGGCAGTAAGGCTCCGTGTACAAGGTCAAGGTACAAGACATCTGGGTATGCAAAGGTCACTGAATATCCCCCATCCAGGGGCCAGAAATGCATACTCAGCCCCAGGGTCCAGCTAAGTGCAGGCCTGTCCGCAGCCAGTCTTCCCACCAGCCCCAGGAAATCCAGGCGCTCTGGGAGGCTGCAAACTCATTACAAGCTAGAGCCAAGCCAGCCCTATGGGGCCTGGTTTCGGGTCCTAGAGCCCCACAGTGAGGAAAGCTGATGCGGGACCGGAGCTGGGAGAGGACAGGGGGACTGTCCCTTGGGGCTATGGCTCCCTGGTCCCGCAGACTCTGTTGTGTGCTGGCCCCTAGGGCACCCAAACGCCAGCTCCAGGTAGGCTTTGGGGAGGGAGACCAGAGTGTGGCTCGTACTATGTCATATGTGTCTCTCTATCCTATAGCTACAGCCTGGCCCAGCAGCTGCACTCCATCTCTGGCAGTGCAGCAACACTGAGTGGGCCAATTGCTGTCCATACATGTACACGGACAACATGCTAAGGAAGCACCAGAGGTGATCCTGGGTAAAGAGCCTCTGTCCAGCGGGACTGGTGGCTTCAGCACCCTCCAGCAGGCCCCATTTCCCTGGATGGGAATCCTCCTGGCGTCTCTGTCCTCAGAGCTCCCTTCCTGCTGGTTTCAGGCCCATGGAAGGGACTGTGGTGTGTCTTAGAAGGCTCCACCCCAGCCTCCCTCCTGCACACATCTCTGATCCCCCAGAAGCAGGGGCTGCTGCTCCCACATGCCCTACACAAGGCTGGTTTAAGGCACTCGTTCTCTCCAAGGCCCAGCTCCTCTGGCTCTGTCACATACATGGTGGCCATGGCTGCCTGGCTGGGCCAGAAGTCCCAGGAAAGCTCTCCTTCCCCAGGATTAGGGTTCATATTCATGTCCAGAGAAAGAAATCCCATCTGTCCTCTGCCAGAGAAGGTGAATTCCTAGGCCGGTTGGCCCTCAGGTGCCTGAGGACATGGGTGTCCCCTGGAGAGAACGGTGATGGGAGGCCCATCGGGGTGAGCAGCGCCCAGCCCAGGCCGCAGGTGCACCCATCTCCTAGCCATGCTCGTACTCAGACTCACCCCAGGAAACTCTGGCATGATTTTTCACAGATGTATTTTCAGGAGTGTTCGCCACTGTCCCCAGCAGTGCGGGAGAGAGAAAGGAATGCACCCATACTAATGCCCAAGGAGATGGGGGTGTGTGTGTGTGATCAGTCAGTTAAGCCGCTGAATCTTGATTTTGGCTCAGGATGTGATCTCATGGTGAGGGACTGAGCCCCATGTAGGGTCTGTGTTCAGTGCAGTGTGAGCTCACAGTTCTCTCTTCCCCCCTCCTGCCTCTCCCACCAGTCTCGTGCCACACGGTCGCTCTCTCTAAAATAAATTAAAGAAGTCTTTATAAAAATGGAATCATACAGAGTGTACTTTTAAAAAATCATAAGGAATCCTAACATTGATTTTGCCATTTTAAACATTTTCAGTATAAAGTCCGGTTTTGTTAAGTATATTTACACTGCTGTGAAACGTGTCTTGAGAATATTTCATCTTGCACATCTGAAATTCTGTACCCATTAGTATATGCTTTTCATGTAGAAAGCATTTTTCTTTATTTATTATGTTCGGTTAGGCATCATCCAGTACAACTTTTGTTTTTGATGTAATGTTCAATGATTCATTAGTTGCATGTAACTCCCAGTGCTAATCACAACACGTGCCCTCCTTAATACCTATCACCCTGTTACCCCGTCCTACTCCCGTCTGTAGCCCTCACTTTGGTGCCCAGAGTCCAGACTCTCTCATGGTTTGTCTCCCTCTCTGATTTCTTCCCATTCATTTCCCCCTCCCTTCCCCTGTGGTCCTCCACACTATTTCTTACATTCCACATATGAACAAAACCATCTCCGCCAGACTTATTTCATTCAGCATAATCCCCTCCAGTTCCATCCATGTCAGGGCAAATGGTAGGTATTCATCCTTTCTAATGGCTGAGGAATATTCCATTGTATAGATGAACTACATCTTCTTTACCCACTCATGTGTTGAAGGTCATCTTGACTCCTTCCATAGTTTGGCTATTGTGGACATTGCTGCTGTGAACATTGGGGAGCAGGTGTCCCTCCTTTTCACTATGTGTGTGTCTTTGGGGTAAATACCCAGTAGTGAAGTTGCTGGGTAGAAGGGTAATTCTATTTTTCACATCTTGAGGGACCTCCATACTGTTTGTCAGAGTGGCTGCACCAGCTTGCTCTCATCCTCGCCAACATCTGTCATGTCCTGACGTGTTCATTTTTGGCCATTCTAACTGGTGGAAGGTGGTATCTTGTTGTGGCTTTGACTTGTATTTCCCTGAGGCAAGTGATGTTGAACATTTTGTCATGTGTCTGTTAGCTGTTTGCATGTCTTGGAGAAATGTCTGTTCATGTCTCTGCCCATTTCTTGATGGGGTTATTTGTTTTTTCGGTGTGGAGTTTGAGAAGTTCTTTATAGATCTTGGATATCAGCCCTTTCTATGACATGTCATTTGCAAACATCTTCTCCCATTCCGTGGGTTGCCTCTTTATTTTGTTGACTGTTTCCTTTGATGTGCAGAAGCTTTTTATCTTACTGAAGTCCCAATAGTGCATTTTTGCTTCTGTTTCCCTTGCCTTTGGTGATGTGTCTAGGAAGAAGTTGCTGTGGCTGGTCCAAGAGGTGACTGCCTATGTTCTTCTCTCGGATTTTGATAGATTCCTGTCTCACATTGAGGTCTTTCATCCATTTTGAGTTTGTAAGAGAATGGTTGAGTTTCCATCTTCTGCATGTGGCTGTCCAATTTTCCCAGCACCATCAATTGGAGAGACTGTCTTTTTCCATTGGGTATTCATTCCTGCTTTGTCAAAGATGAGTTGACCATAGAGTTGAGGGTCCATTTCTGCGGTCTCTATTCTTTTACATCGATCTACGTGTCTGTTTTTGTGCAAATACCATGCTGTCACAGTTTTGTAATATAGTTTGAGGTCAGGCATTGTGATGCCCCCAGCTTTGGTTTTCTTGATCAACCTTTCCTTGGATGTATGGGGCCTTTTCTGGTTCCATACAAGTTTTAGGATTGTTCCAATTCTATGGAAAAAATGCCCATGGTATTTTAATAGGGAGGGCATTGAATGTGTAGATTTCTCTGGGCAGCACAGACATTTTAGCCATGTTTATTTTTCAGATCCATGAGCATGGAATAGTTTTCCATCTTTTTGTGTCTTTCTCCTTTTCTTTCATAAATGTTCTGTAGTTTCTAGAGTATAGATCCTTAACCTTTTGGTTAGGGTTATTTGAAGTTATCTTACAGTTTTGGGTGCTATTTTAAGTGGAATTGATTCCCTAATTTCTCTTTCTGTAGTTAAATTGCTAGTGTATAGAAAAGCAACTGACTTCTGTGCATTGGTTTCATATCCTGCAACATTACTGAACTGTTTATGAGTTCTAGTAATTTGGTGGTGGAGTATTTTGCATTTTCCACATAAACTATCATGGCATCTATGAAGAGGCAGAGTTTGACTTCTTTGCCAATTTGAATGCCTTTTATTTCTTTTCGTAGTCTGATTACTGATGCTGGGACTTCCAGTATTATGTTGAACAATATTGGTGAGAGTGGGCTTCCCTCTTGTGTTTCTGACCTGAAGGAAAGCGCTCTCAGCTCTTCCCCATTGAGAATGGTATTCACTGTGAGCTTTTCATAGATGGTTATGAAACTGAGGACTGTCTCCTCTATCTCTATACTCTGAAGACTTTTAATCAGGAAAGGGGCTGTATTTTGTCAAGTGCTTTTTCTGCATCAGTTGAGAGGATGCTATGGTTCTTGTCTTCTCTTTCATTAATGTGCTCTATCGTGTCGATTGATTTGCGAAAGTTGAACCACCCTGACATGTAAGGAATAAATTCCACCTGGTCGCAATGGATAATCCTTTTTATGTACTGTTGGATCCTATTGGCTAGGATCTTGTTGAGTATTTTGGCAATCATGTTCGTCAGGGATATTGCTCTGTAATCCTCCCTTTTGATGGGGTCTTTGCCTGGTTTTGGTCTCATAGAACGAGTCTGGAAATTTTCCCTCTGTTTCTATTTTTTGAAAGGGCTTCAGAGAAATAGGTATTATTTCTTCTTTGAATGACAGCCTTGCTGGATAAGGCATCCTTGGCTGCATGTTCTTCTCACTGAGTATCCTGAATATGTCTTCCTAGCCCTTTCTGGCTTGTCAGGTCTCTGAGAACAAGTCTGCCATTATTCTGATGTTCCTCCTTCCATACATAAGAAGCCTCTTCCCGTGGCTGCTTTCTGGATTGCTTTCCTGGTTCTAAGATGTGCAAGTTTTCCATTTTGAATTCTCATAGTATATTTATAGAAGATTTTGTATTTTCTATGTGCACCCTCATATTATCTGTGAATAGCCATAATTACCCCCTCAATTCTTACTCTTTTTGTTTCTCTTGCCTTATAACACTGGATAGATGCTCCAGTGCAATGTTAACTTATGTAGTATTGTTTGAAGATTTTAATATACCTTTCTCCATATGTGATAGAAGAAGCAAATGAAACATTGGTAACAAATGTAACCTAGTTGACATATCTGGAACATTACATGTTAAGTAGAGAATACATTCTTTTCCAGTGGTCCTAGGATATTGTCCCAAGTAGATGAAATGTTGGGCCATGAATCAAGTCTACACGTTTTAAAACCTGAAACTAAGTAGACTGGATTTTTAGACCACAGGGGAATTGAGACATAGTCATAAGGAAAGAAAAACAGGAATTCCCTCAATGTTTAAAAATTAAATTTGCTACATATCCTAAGGCTCAGACAGGGATCACAAGGGAGATTCTCAACATTTCCTGCATCAGAGCTCACAGACAAGGCCTCCCTATATGTGAAGAGCAGTAAAAGGAGCTAGACAGTTCAGCCTTAATTAAGTCAGGGTTCTGCCTGCCCGAGCCACACGTGGCGGCCTTGACCTGTGGTCCCCCCACACTGCCCTTTGTGGTATCCCTGAGCTAAAAGGGACAACATGGCCATATGGAAATGGGAAGATCCCTGCTCCTAGTGATGATGGTGCCCCCCGCCCACGCTGCCCTTTCTGATGGCCCTGACCTAAGGGGGCAGAATGGCCATACGGAAATGGGAAGCTCCACACCCCTAGTGATGATGGTGCTATTGTCTTGTCCTCACCAGTCCAACAGCATGCTTTCTGAGTGAAATATGACACAATAACAGCTTCTTGACCTTCCTTAAGGTTTGAAAATCATCTCGTGAGTCATGTCTTAGAAATATGGGTTCAACATGTGTTCTTTCTTCAGGAAAAGAAATAGACCCCAATAGTAATCATGGCTTCCTGATCCCCTGCTCTTGAGAGCCATCACGCTGGCTCTTTGTGGAATTCTCTCTCATAAACTTCCAAATATGATGTAAATACTATTGGGCACATTGTGTAGATGGTGAGGCAGGGGCTCAGAGATGATTCAAGTCACAGAGGATTTTAGTGTCAGAAACCCAAGTGAGATCCCCAAACTGACTCCAAATCCCTTTCGTTCCAAACAGTACTATTTCCTTCTTATCTTTGGTCTTCTCAATCTGGAAATAACTCAAGTCTCAGGATTTTCTTGTGTGGTTGGTCCACTGAAATGAATTCAGCTAGCCTTTTCACCTCTGCCCATCATGATCATTAAGAGTGGAGGATTTCTAAGTAAGATACCTAGGCATAGAGACATTGGAATATTTTTCTGACATTTTAAAGTTCCTGAGAGAACTATCTTTTTAAAATTGGTTCAGACTCTGGTATGTTCAGAGTGTGCTGTAAGACAGGTCTGAAATACTATTTAAAAATACTCTGCTCAGCCTCTTCTACAAAGTGTGCTAATGCTTATAAACATCACTAAACTATTCCCTCGCTTGTGATTACTTAGTTCCTAACCATCGTAGTGTTTATGTGGTATAACTATGACTTACATGAGTCAAAATCTGCATGGGAAAAACTAAGGCAGTGTAGCCAAGCTTTAGGGGGACTTCATGTTTCAGTTAGTGTTGTGACAATGAGCTACTGTTTCATTCTGTAGTATAAGGGAAGGGTGCCAGACATCTCTAAAATGTCGGGATGTTCTCAAATTTTGACTAAGTTATCTGTGTGCTTCAGAGATTCGGGCAGGAAAAAGGGAGGAGTTCTGTGAACACCTCTGTTACCTGTGGAAGGAACTTGGAACAGGGAACCTTCTGTAGGCATCATTTTGACTTCTTGGTAGTATTGTAAAGGTGCTTTTGTCTCAAGGTCCTCTCTTTAGTAGTGCTTAGAATGATAATGGAAATTTTAATCTTTTACCATCCATGGGCCCAGATCCTGGCTCCCAGGGAAGCTATCCTTTAACATTTTACCAAGTTCAAAATGACTGGGCAAAACCTCAGACCATGGGCCCTATTTCTGCCCCAAGCACATGTTGTACATCTGCTTCAAGAAGGAAAAGCTCCCCCCCAAAATGCCATTACAAACATAAAGATAAGAAAAACAGAAGAACCTCTCCTGCTCTCATAAAATTAAAGTCATACTGACTTGCACATACTGGAAACATAAGGAAAAGTCTGTAACTTTATGGAATGTTCTTCCTCATGATTATGTGTAACTATGTAAAACAAAACAGAACAAATATAGAAACCTACCTCAAATGTTCCTTCCCCAGAGCACTCCCTTCCTTGTGAAGAATGTGTCTCCCAGGCAGCTATCTTGACTTGGGTTTGAGTAAAACTCTCTTCCTTTCTTTCTCAAATGTTTAAAAGGGTTCATTCATTTAGTGTCGACAATAACAATATGTTTTCTTTTTAAGCGTAAAATCAGTGTTCCTGGTTCACAATTCCCAACAGCATCGTAGGGCGGTGTTTCTTGTTCATCCTGAAGCTTCCCTGCAGAACAAGCATATATATATATGCACAAATGGGCTCATTCTAGAAAGGTGCTCCAAAGGTCTGAGAAGCACTGTCCACTCCATGGGTAAAAAAGGTGAAATGTACCAGAAGAAGGTGAGTCTCCTCCCGCCTAGAACATTACTTTCTGGGTCTTAAAATTGCCATGAAAATGTGGGAAACTATTGCATTTCCTAAAGCCCAAGCCTGGGAAGGTCTGAGAGCAGCTGACCTTGTCAGGAGTCAGGAACAGCTCTGCAGGCAGGGCTGGTGCAGGAAGGGAAGGGGGAGGCCTCTGAGGGTGGTCTGCAGGAGAGGGGTCCCCGGAAGGAGCCAGATGTCTGTAAGAGGGGAGGCCATGCCCCCGACCCACCCATGTCTGCCTCACTAAGCCTAGTATTAGAGTGAGGAGGCCTCTCCAGAAGCACCTGAAAAAGCAGGGAGGTGCGGATGTAAGGGCGAGTCGCTGGATACAGACAGGTGCAGCACCTAATGGGCTCACGGAACCATCCTCCCTGACCAATCAGTGCATGGCGGTTGAGCTACATCTTCCGTGGGCAGAGCTTGAGCTGCCACAGAAAGCAGACACGGGGAAGGTGAGGGGGCAGGGGAGAGGGCTTGGGTGGGGAGGTCCTGAGTCCTTAAGTTCACGCTGTGTACCCAGGGCTGGGGGGTGCTTCCGCGGGTAGGGTCTTCAAAGGGCGGGTGAAGTGAGTTCATCATGATGACTCGGGTGGAATTTATTTTTCCCTTAAGTCTTTCCGCCCCATATCTGTCAACTGGCCCTATCCCCCAGACCAGTGAACTCCAGGGCGTCCACTCAGCCAAGCTTTTGTGGGATGGGTTGTGGTCATTTCAGGGTTCCCTGTGTTCCCCAGGAAGAGAGCATGTAAAGACAGCACACAGCCCCCAACTTCAGTGGGGTGCCTCTGTCTCCTGGCACAGTGCCAGTAATGGAACTTGAGCAGCCCCCAGGTCAGCAAGTTGTCCCCTGCACGCCCCACCCACAGGTGTGGCGCTAACAAGCCGCAGACCAGTTCCCTAGCTTCAGCATTTTGCGCCCAGTCTGTAGGTTTGGTGGAAATGGGCTGTCAGGGTCCTGCAGGAGGGTCCTCCAGGCTCCTGCCCCCGAGGCACAGTCTTGGCGCTAATAAACCCTGGAGCCCTCCCCCAGCTTGAGCAACTTGCCCCCTCCCTGTTCCAGGAGGTGGTGGTTGGGCTGTCAGCATCCTGCAGGAGCGTCCTCCTGGTGGGGGCCTGGAGGCTAGCGGAAACCAGATCCCACTCAATTTGATGAGGGCCGAAGAATTGGGTGTTTTTTTTGAAGAGTAACTTCACTTCTCCAGAAAGGACGGTGGCATTGTTCAACTTTAGAATGAAGCTAATTACTACGTAAGAAACAAGCATGTGTCTCCCCTCCTCCCAGGGACTGGAGCAGGCGTGCAGGCCTTGGGTCGGGGGTGACTTCTTATCTCCACCTGACAACACTTCCCCACCCTGGCTCCACAAGACCCAATTTTGAACTCAGCATCTGAGTCAGTCATGTGGCTTGTCACCGGACGTCAGCGTTCAGAGAGAGCAGCAGGTACATTGGGAGAAACGTCACATCCATTGTGGGGCGGGAGGTAAAACTTCTCTTTAACCCCAAACCTCCTGGGCTTTTCCCTTGTCTCTAGTGGAGCCACGAAGTCAAACCGAAGCAGCTGTCAGCAATCTAGAGCGGGTGCCAGAGTTCCTGAGTTTCTCTGCAGGGAGAACGGGGCAGGGGGTCCCATTTTCTCTGTTCATTTCTGGCTTACGAAGGTATTTGGAACATCTCTTTGGTAGGCAATCGCTTTGATTAGATAGAAAGGGAAGATGAGATTTCCTGTTCGTGTTTTTAACATGTAATGTGTTCCTTCATCTAATGGTGTTTATTTCATTGGGCTGAGGTTGTGGTGGCATGGCCGGCATCTAGTTAGGTGGCTGTCTGCGTTCAGGTAGAGACTTGGGTGATGTCTTTTCATTTGTGTGATGTTTCCTAACTGATTAGTCCTTTCATCAGAAGAGTTACAATTAAGGAATAATTCAAAATTATTCAGAGCAGACTTTTAACATTTAAAAGTTAAACTTGACTTTCTAGTTTCGCTCAATGGATCATCTAAATATTTGGACATGCTGTATTTTCTCTGTAGTCTCATTTCTGGTGGAGCCAGCAGGAGAGTCTTTGGGAGTTCTCCTGGACAGAGGCATGCTGGTGGCTTCAAGGGTCTTGACATGAGGAGCCCTGGGGTGAGTTCTGGAACTGCTTGCCGGGTGCTGGGTGAGTCAGGTTATCGCACAGAGTTTCTGTTTCCTCTTTATGAAATTGCTGGCAGGTATTATCTATGGAAAGCCTTTTTACACAGAAACTGTGAAGCCTAATGAAGGGCAACTAAAAATGACATGATTTGGGCTGTATTATTCTGTAAAAAAATAATTTTAAAACCCCCTGTCATAGGATATGGTACTTCATTGCACAAGGAGCCCTTGGACAGCTGCAGGGAAAGACTCAGATCTCAGAGCACGTTCATGTTCCATCGAAACGTGACTTACAGTTTGCCCAGGGAGGAAGGTAAGTGCAGAGAACCACGCCAGAAGGGGAAAGGAGGTGTTAACCGTTCAGGAAGGAGCCTCCTGTCTTTCTCCTGAAAGCCCTGGGCCAGTGTAATTTTGGAAGGGGGGGATCCCGGAGCTCTGCGGCAGACAGGGGAGCTCCAGGGCTGGGCAGAGCTGACAGGGGTCCCGGAGGAGAGCGGAGTGCATTCTGCAGGAGGCTGTGGGCAGGGCTGGCTGTGTGTCCCCTGACAGGTCAGGGCGGGGAGCAGGTTCCTGGCTGAGGACAGGTGAGGCGCAGGCGGAGAGCTGGCAGAACACCTGCTTCTGTGCCACCAGCCTCCCCCAACGTGCACAACCTCGTCTGTCCCTGTCACTCCAGTTCAGACCTCTCTGCATTGCCAGGCCAAGACGCTGGTTTGGGCTTTGTTCTTTGCATGTGGGTGACATTTCAAAAGTCGGATGGTAGAAATGATGGGTCCTCAGAACATCTGTTTCTCTATTATTTCCTGCTCTTCTTTCAATCACTATGTGAATCAGACCTGCCAGTGGAAGGAGCAATCTTTATGTTTTCGTTCCCGTTTTAATTAAACAATGGGAAAGCAGTCTTCTGAAATTGTCCAAGAATCCTTTGTGGAGGTCCATGTTTTTCCTCTTCCGTGAAACACGTCTGATATTGGAAATTATTTTTCAGGGGCGCCTGGGTGGCTCAGTCATTCAGCATCTGCCTTTGGCTCAGGTCATGATTCCAGGGTCCTGGGTTTGAGCCAGGCAGGGGGCTCCTGCTCGGCGGGAAGCCTGCTTCTTCCTCTGTCACTCCCCCTGCTTCATTCCCTCTCTTTCTGTATCTTTGTCTGTCAAATAAATTTTAAAAATCTTAAAAAAAAAATAGGAAATTATTTTTTAAAGTGAAGCACAGCCTCAGGGGTGTAGCCAGGTTCAGTGCCTTTTGTGACAGGGAGAAATGGAGGAGCAGTGTAGGTTGTTTAGGAGCCTCGGGAGTGGCTCATTGTGCTCCCAATGGAACACAGGCCCCTGTTAGCCTTCTCTGGTGGTAGGGCCATGGCGGGGAGGGGGCGTTTGCTGCTCACCTGGTGGCCCATCCCGGGCTCTGAAACCTGACTGAATCACTTTTGACTTGAACTGTGAATTTATGAAGAAAACAGAATGAACCCAGAGGATGCCTGTATCTCTGCACTTGGACAAGTCCATGGAGCAAAGGAACGTATCCCCCATGAGGCATGTCAGGATCCGGCATGTCATGATCTGCTCTCCTCCGGGCTTTGCTTCATGGGAAGAGTTTGTGTCTTCATCCTGATCTGAACCAGAGCCATGTTGTCTGGTTATGGAGACCCAGACCTTTACGTGACCATGTCATTATTATTCTTGTGATTTTAAGAAAGCAATCCAGACAATGACTTTGAGATACAAATATCAAAATGAAAAATATTAGGTCAAATATGTATATATGAGGGCTGAATTTGTGGTATCTCTCATTAGTACGGGCAATGCAGGGCTGCCCGTGTGAGAATGAATGAGGCATTCTATTTGGATAGAAGTGTGCTGTGCCCACTTTTCCTTACTTCTCTGAAGGGAAAATAGAGTGGTGATTGGAGCTTGGTTTCTGACTTGAAGAAATGGGAGACAAGAGATTTGAAAGAGCAGGGTTCATGCTGACTTGGTGCTCCGTGCCCAGTGAGTGAGGGTTTGAAGCTTGGACTGGGGAGCATTGGTGTTCAGGGGTATATTGTCTGAATTTCCCACACCCAGAGTCACTCAGCTGCTCTGCCTCATCGGACCCGTTCCTGCCTTTTGAAGGGCAGCTTGAAGGTAGCTTGAAACCCGAGTATCTGAGGAATGATCTGGAAGGCACACGTGGGCGGGCCTGTGTAGACAATCCCAGGGAATTCTGTAGCTGATGATGAACACGTTTCTGAGACTGGAGTTTCTCTGAGCTTCTCTGTAAGCAGCACTGAGCTGGGGAGGAAAGCAGTCTCTGGGTCATAGGAGTCACTAGGTCAGCAGGTGTGAGCCCGGCAGGGTGGTCAGACTAGATAGATGGGAGGTTGTGAGGCCTGGCGGTGGGCCTTTGCTTGTGATGGGTGGACCAGCCTGCTCCAAGAATAGGACTCTGCTCCCTGGCCATCCCTCCTGCTGCAGATGTGATACAAAAATTGCTTCCTGTTGGCTTCTCAGGCCTTCATCTCAGCAGGGGCCTGATGGGAAGCAGCCCACAGGCAGTATTATGGACTCTTGCCCTCTGTTCCCCTTGCTTCCTTAGCTGAGGCACTGCAGGTCCTCTGCCTGGCATCTGTGAAGTCAGCCAGCAGCAGCACTTCTTCTAGAGCCACAGCCCTGAGAAATGCTCCCCTTTCCTGTGCTGTGTGCAAGAGGCCAGTTTTCATTTGGAACTGAAAGCTCAGCTCCTGCCATTAGGTTCCAAGCCACACAGCACACCAGTGTCCTTGATGCTCTAGTTCCACATGGGCCTGACGTGCAGGGCTGAGACTGAACATAGGGGGCCTGCTGCTGGTTCCTTCATGAAAACTGCAGCAAAACCTGGTTTGTGATGACGTTCCAGGAAAGAGGGACAGGTGCACCCTTCTGCCCCAGCACAGGAGGATGCTGGATGTCAATCACATCACACAGGTGGCTGGTGCAGGGAGGAGAGATTTCTGTTTCCTGGACCTCTGCCAGAGGGAGATTTGGACCCTGGGATGCTTCTCTGCTCAGCTTTCTCGGATGAGCACATCAGGCAAGGGGAGGAAGTGTGTAGTCCCCTGGGATCGAGGAAGGTATCTGCCTTCAGGTTTCATGCACAAGTGGATCCTCTTATGGCTCATTTTCCTGATGGTCTTCAGGGTGCAGTAGGGGGACCCATTGTCCCGGGCATCTTGGCTGTGCAAGAGCTCTGGTCACCTTTTCTCACAGGGCTCTGCACTAGGAAACCATCCGAGTAGGCCTTTGTTTCTCCCTTGCTGAGATGGCCTGGTGACTGTGATAACTGTTCTGGAAATAGAAAGCAGGAGACAGGGCTGGAGGGAAGTGTTGCTTGCTATTCACTTAGGGGTTGGGTAGACATCACTACAAAGGTGATGCTTGAGTCAAGTTCTAAAGAAGGTGAGTGACATCTCATCAGGAGCCTTCTAAATGGAAAGGAAAGCATATTCAAAGGCCCTGGGGCAGGAGTATGCCTGGTATGTCCAGGACCAGCAAGAAGGCCCTGTGGCCACAGGAGACAGCTTAGGACATGGCCAAATGGAGGTGACAGTAGGATGACAAAAATCCATTACAGGGCCATGACCCCATGGGACTCTGTTTCACTGGGCCATCCTGGCTACACTATTGAGAACAGATGACATAGGGTTGAGGATGGGCAAGTGAGGTCAATGATGAAGTGTTCTAGGAACTTAGGCAAGAGATGGGCTTTGGTGTGGACCAGACAGGTGGCCTTGGAAGGAATGGTTAGTCCCATTCACGGTACCTATTGAAGATGGAGCTCACAGGATTTGCCAAAGGGTATGATATTGGGAACAGGAGAAAGGAGGAATTGGGGTAACTCCCAGCTCTTGTTGGTTGTCTTGAGCAAGGTGAAGGAGATTTCTGGGGGAAGGAGGTAGTCCATGTTCCACCTGCTGAGGAAATTGCCTTTCACAGTGGTTCTGCTGATGTTTGTGTCTGGGAGAACTTTGAACCTCTACCCTCTCAACAACATTCAAGCAAGTCTCCCCCACTTTTCTCAAAGTTCTTGGTAAGATACTTGGCTTACTGAAAAGATCTACGTTATTCCCCAGCTCCAGTAGCAGGAAAAAACCTAAAGAGGATTTCCCTCTTATGAAAAAGTCAAAAAGTGGGCATCGCATTCAGCATCTGTTTTGTGGGGAGCCACTACAGAGGCGGCGTGGGCACTGCTCCTTCCTGGGCACTGCTCTCCACATCCAGCCACCAGCACTTTGAATTGGGTCTGTGAGCATCTGCTGGGCTTTATCTCCATTTATTTTGGGTTAGGATGTTGTGTGCTGAGGCCTAAGAGTCAAAGAGAAGGAATTTTTGGAGTCTGAGCACGCTCACTCATTTTTCTATAGAAATGAATGGTAATTCCCTTTTCAGTTTACACCATTTCTGCTGTGAAGGGTTTACTAGGAACCTTGTACTTTCAAATAGCCTGGGAGTCTGTACGCCATCCTGCGGGGGTAGCTTTAGTCTCCATGCTGCACAGAACATTCCATGACTTGCGGATTTTATCACTCAAACATGGCACCTTTGACCACCTTCACCCCTTTCCCCCCTTCCCTGAATCTGATGACCACCAATCTGTTGTCAGTATGTATGCGTTCAGTACTTCTTTGATTCCATGTGGAAAGTCCATGAAGGGCCTCGGGTGTTGGTCTTTCTCTATCTGAGTTACTTAGCATAATGCTCCCAAGGTCAATGTTTCCATGTCTGGTTATTGTGAATAATGCTGCAGTGATCATGGGCAGAATCTCTCTTTTTGAGTGAGCGTTTTTGTGTTCTCCAGAGAAATACTCAGTAGAGCAATTACCAGGTCATATGGTAGTTGTATTAATTTCAATTAATTAATGGATACTGCACCTGTATCCATTCCCACCAACAGTGCACAGGGTCCCCTTGTCTACACCCTCTTGACCACACCTGGTGTCTGTCTCTGGGATGATTGTTGTTCTAACAGTTGTGAGGTGACAGCTGATTGCGGTTTTGACTCATGTTTCCCTGATGACAATTAGCAATGTTGAACAACTTTTCCCGTGTCTGTTGGCCACCTGTGTGCCGTTTTTGGAAAGTATCTATTCACATTTCTCCCCAGTTTTTATTCAGTTTTTGTTTAGATTTGAAGGAGTGTTTTGTGTATTTTGGATATTAGCCTCTTCTCACACGTAGGATTTGCAGATACTTTTTCTCAGTGGGTAGGTTGCCTTTTAAGGGTTTGATAGTTTCTTTTGTCATGCAGAAATTTCAGTTTTATGTCCTTACACTTGTTTATTTTTACTTTTGGCTTTTGGTGTCTGATGTAAAAACTCTTCACTAAAACCAATATGGAGAAACTTACTACTTGTGTTTTCTTCTTGGAGGTTTACGGATTCAACTCTTATGTTCAGGTCATTCATCCATTCATAATTTTTGTGTGTGGTTTAAGACAGTGATCCAGTCACATTCTTCTGCATTTAGTGTCCACTTTTCTCTGTACCATTTACTGAAGACACACTCCTTTCCCCACTGTATATTTTCTGCTGCTATGTCATAAGTTAAGACCATACATGTGTGGATTAGTTTCTGAGATTTCTTTCCTGGTCTGTCTTTCTTTTCTTTTCTTTCTTTCTCTCTCTCTCTCTCTCTCTCTCTCCCTTTCCTGGTTTCTTTCTTCCTTTCTATCTTTCTTTACCTTTCTTTTCTTCTTTCATCTCACAGTTTATTTGTAGGGAAATTATTTTTCCTGTCAGAATATATGCAGTGTGGACTTCATTGGTGACATCTTCACACTCTTTCTTAGGACTTTTCTCTGATGTCTGTGTTTTTGTAACTGACTAGCTGGCTCTATAGCTTTCAACAGGTTGAACATTGGAGCAGAACTACTTAAGTAGTATTCTATTCTTCCATCAGACACCAGATTGTGTCTGGTTGTCTCCTTTTGTGATGTTCTCAGTTGTGATGATGGATATCTATATTTCCTTTTCTGTGGTAGGTTTAGTAAAGTGAATTTAATGTCTCTTAAAAATGTGATTCTAAATCATCCTTATTCTATAATATATTTATAGAAAACAGTGTGTTTAAGGAAATGCATTTATTGGAAGCAACGGTTGGCACAGGACATAAATGTTACTAATTCCCATTCAGAGTTAATAATTCTATCACAGTTAAAATTAATTATTTTTACTAAAATATAATGTATTATTTGTCCCTGGGGTACAGGTCTGTGAATCGTCAGGCTTACACAGTTCACAGCACTCACCATAGCACATACCCTCCCCAACCACCCTCTCCATATAAATATACTTTTAATATACTAATGAATAAACTTTGCCAAAAGTACTATGATTATCAGCTTCTGAGCTTTCTGTTGTGTTCCATTGACCTGTGTGTCTGTTTTTATGCCAATCCCATACTGTTTTGATGACAACAGCTTTGTAATGTAGCTCGAAATTGGAGTGTGGTGACTCTAGGTCACTCAATCGCTTGTTTGTCTTCTTTCTTTCTTCCCTTCTCCCTTTCTTTCTTCAGTAAGATTATTTATTTATTTGTTTTTACATAGTTTACTTATTCATTATTAATATTTTTCTTTCATTTCTTTTTTATTATGATCATATAATGTGACATTTGTTTCAGGGGTACAGGTTTGAAGTCCTTCAGTTTTACACAACACACAGTGTTCACCACAGCACATACCTTCCCCAGTGCCCATCCCCCAGCCACCCCATTCCCCCAACCCACCTCCCCTTCAGAAACCCTCAGTTTGCTTCCTGAGATTAAGTGTCTCTTATGCTTTGCCTCCCTCTCTGGTTTCATCTTGCGTCCTTTTCTCCTCTGTTCCCCCTATGATCCTCTGCCTTGTTTCCTAAATTCCACATATCAGAGGGATCATATGATAATTGTCCTCCTATGATTGACTTATTTTGCTTAGCATAATTACCCTCTACTTTCATCGATGTTATGGCAAATGGCAAGATTTCATGTTTTTTTTTTTTTTAGATTTTATTTATTTATTTGACAGAAAGAGTGATCACAAGCAGGCAGAGAGGCAGGCAGAGGGAGAGGGGGACGAGCAGAGAGCCCGATGTGGGGCTCAATCCCAGGATCATGAGATCATGACCTGAGCCAAAGGCAGAGGCTTAACCCACTGAGCCACCCAGGTGCTCCAAGATTTCTTTTTTTGATGGTCGCATATCATTCAGTGCTATACCATCCATCTGTCGATGGATGTCTGGGTTCTTTGCATACTTTGGCTTTTGTGGCATTGCTCTATAGATACTAGGGTGCAGGTGCCCCTTCAGAGCACTACATTTGTATCTTTGGGGTAAATACCCAGGAGTGCATTTGAAGGGTTGTAAGGTTGCTCTATTTTCAACTTCTTGAGGAACCTCCACACTATCTTCCAGGGTGGCTTCACCAGCTTGCATTCCCACCAATACTGTAAAAGGGTTCCTGTTTCTCCACATCGTCACCAACATCTGTCATTTCCTGACTTGTTCATTTTAGGCATTCTGACTGGGGTAAGGTGTATCTCATTATGGATTTGATTTGTATTTCTCTAATGTCATGGGATATTGAACACTTTTTTATGTGTCTGCTGGCCATTTGGATGTCTTTTTGGAGAAATATCTGTTCATGTCTTTGGCCTATGTCTTGATTGGATTATTTGTTCTGTGGTTGTTGAGTTTGGTAAGTTCTTTCTAGATTTTGGATACTAGCCCTTTATCTGATATGTCATTTGAAAATATCTTCTGTCGTTCTGTTTATTGTCTTTTGGTTTTGTTGACTGTTTCCTTTGCTGTGCAAAAGCTTTCAATCTTGATGAAATCCCAACAGTTCATTTTTGCTTTGGTTTCCCTCGCCTTTGAAGATGTGTCTAGCAAGAAGTTGCTCTGGCTGAGGTCAAAGAGGTTGCTGCCTGTGTTCTCCTCAAGGATTTGGGTGAATTCCTGTCTCACCTTGAGATCTTTAATCTATTTTGTGTCTATTTTTTGTGTATGGTATAAGGAAATGGCCCAGTTTAATTCTTTTGCACGTGACTGCTCCATGTTCCCAGCACCATTTATTGAAGACACTTTTTCCCCCCACTGGAGAGTCTATCTTGCTTTGAGGAAGATTAGTTGACCCTAGAGTTGAGGGTCCATTTCTGGTTTCTCTATTCTGTTCCATTGATCTATGTGTCTGTTTTTGTGCCAGTACCATACTGTCTTGAGGATTGAAGCTGTATAATAGATCTTGAAGTCTGGAATTGTGATACCGCCAGCTTTGGTTTTCAACATCTGTTTGGCTATTCTATGTCTTTTCTGCTTCCATAGAATATTGGGGATTATTTATTCAAGTTCTGTGAAAAATGTGGATGGTACTTTGATAGGGATTGCATTGAATCTGTGGATTGTTCTAGGGGGCATAGACATTTTCACAATATTTCTTCTTCCAATCCATGAGCATGGAACATTCCCCCCCCCCCCTTTTTTTTGGTCTTTCTCCATTTCTTTCATGACTATTCTATAGTTTTTTTGAGTACAGATCCTTTCCCTCTTTGGTTTGATGGGTTCCTAAGTATCTTGTGGTTTGGGGTGCAATTATACATGGGAAGGACTCCTTAATTTCTCTTTCTTCTGTTATATTGTTGCTGTGGGCAAATGCCAGTGATTTCAGTGCATTGATTTTATATCTTGTCACTTTATAGAATTTCTGGATGAGTTCTAGCAATTTTGGGGTGGAGTCTTTTGGGTTTTCCACAGAAAGTGTCCTATTGTCTGCAGATGGTGATAGTTTGACTTCTTTGCCAGTTTGGATGCCTTTTATTTCTTTGTTGTTGTCTGATGGCTGAGGCTAGAAATTCTAGTACTATGTTGAACAATAGTGATGAGAAAATGGGCATTCCTGTTGTGTTCCTGACCTGAAGGGAAAAGCTCTCAGTTTTTCCCCATTGGGAATGATATTCTTTGTGGGGTTCTCATAGATGGCCTTTATGTTGTGGAGGTATGTACCCTCTATCCCTCCCTGATGAAGAGTTTTGAACAAGAAAGGATGTTATAATTTGTCAAATGCTTTTTCTGCATCTATTGGGAGGATGCTATGGTTCTTGATCTTTCTTCTATTAAGACAGTGTATTACATTGATTGATTTCCGGTTGTCGAACCACCCTTACAGCCCAAGAAAAATTCGATATGGTCATGGTGAATCATCCTTTTAATGTACTGTTGGATCCTATTGGCTAGTATCCTGGTGAAAATTTTTGCATCCATATTTATGAGGGATGGTGGTCAGTAATTCTCCTTTTCGGTGGGGTCTTTGTCTGGTTTTGGGATCAAGGTAATGCTGGCCTCATCAAAAGGGTTTGGAAGTTATCCTTCCAGTTCTATTTTTTGGAAAAGCTTCAAAAGAAGAGGTATTAAATCTTCTTTAAATGTTTGGTACAATTCCCCTGGGCTCTTGTTTCCTGGGGGATTTTTTTTTTTAAAGATTTTATTTATTTATTTGACAGAGAGAAATCACAAGTACACTGAGAGGCAGGCAGAGAGAGAGAGAGAAGGAAGCAGGCTCCCTGCTGAGCAGAGAGCCCGATGCGGGACTCGATCCCAGGACCCTGAGATCATGACCTGAGCCTAAGGCAGCGGCTTAACCCACTGAGCCACCCAGGCGCCCTCCTGGGGGATTTTTGATGATTGCTTCAATTTCCTTGCGGATTATGGGTCTCTTCAGGTTTCCTTTTCTTCCCGGTTCAGTTTTAGTCATTTCTGGGTTTCTGGGGATGCATCCACTTCTTCAAGACTGCCTGATTTGTTGACATAGACTTGCCATCCTATGTTCTTATGTTTGTTTGTATTTCTTTGGTGTTGGGTGTGATTTCTCTTCATTCATTTGATATTTTATTGATTTGGGTCCTTTCTCTTTTCTTTTGGAGAAGTCTGGCCAAGGGTGTATCAATCTTATTAATTCTTTCAAAGAACCAGCTTCTAGTTTTGTTGATCTGTTCTACAATTCTCTTGGTTCCTACTTCATTGATTTCTGCTCTAATCTTTATTATTTCTCTTCTCCTTCTAGGTTTAGCTTTCTATGCTGTTCTTTCTACAGTTCCTTTGGGTGTAGGTTGTTGTGTATTTGTCTTTTGTTGCTTCTTGAGAAAGACTTGTAATGCTATATACTCCCCTCTTATGTCTGCCTTTCCTGCATCCCAGATATCGAACAGTTGTGTTTTCTCATTTGTTTCTGTGATTTTTAAAAATTCTTCTTGAATTGACTGGCGGACCCATTCATTCTTTAGTAGGATGCTCTTTAACCTCCATATATTTGAGTTCCTTCCAACTTTCCTCTGAGACTGAGTTCCATTTTCAAAGCATTGTAGTCTGAAAATATGCAGGGAATGATCCCTATCTCTTGGTACTGTTTGAGATCTGATTTGTGACCCAGTATGTGATCTATTCTGGAGAACATTCCATGTGCACTATAGAAGAATGTGTATTCTGTTGCTTTGGGATGGAATGTTTTACATACATCTGCGAAGTCCATCTGGTCCCTTATGTCATTCAAAACCTTTATTTCCTTGTTGATCCTTTGCTTAGATAATCTGTCCATTTCAGTGAAATGTGTGTTAAAGTCCCTACTATTGTTGTATTATTGTCCACATGTTTCTTTGATTCTGTTATTCATTGAGGTTTGGTGATGGTAAATATCTTTTCATGGAACCATTGGCCAACAGTATTTCTTCCTTGGAGAAGTGTCTGTTCATGTCTTCTATTTTTTAACTGGATTGTTTGTTTTTTTTGGGTGTTGAATTGTATCCATTCTATACATTTTGGACACTATTCCTTTATTGCATAGAATATTTGCCAATATCTTCTCCCTTTCAGTAACTTGTCATCTTATTATAATTACTTCTTCATAGTTCTTCTGCTGAGCAGAAACTTTTTATTTTGATATGTCCCAGTAGTTTATTTTTGCTTTTATTTCCTTTGCCTCAGGAGACAGTCTAGAAAAATGTTGCTTTGGTCCATGTCAAGAAGTTACTGTCTATGCCTTCTTATAAGATTTTTATGGTTTCAGATCTTCCACTGAGATCCTGAAACTTTTCAGTTTATGTGTCTGTATGGTGTAAGGAAGCAGAGTAATTTCATTCTTTTGTGCATAGCTGTCCAGTTTTCCCAACACCGTTTGATGTAGAGACTGTCCTTTTTCTTTTCGATCTTGCCTACTTTGTGGAAGATTAATTGGCCACAATATTGTGGCTTTATATTTGTGCTTCTATCCTGGTCCTTTTGTCGCTGTGTGTATTTTTGTGCCAGTACCATACTGTTAGGATAACTACAGCTTTGTAGTATAACTTGAAATCTGGAATTGTGACTCCTCCAGCTTTGTTTTTCTTTCTCAAGATTGCATTGGCTGTTCAGTATCTTTGGTGGTTCCATTCAAATTTTTAGGAGTGTTTCCTTAAGTCCTTTTTGTTTAACTTAAATTCAGCATATAATAACATGTCGCCAACATATAGCACATCATTAGTTTCAGATGTAGTGTTCAATAATAGATCCGGTGTGTATAACACCCAGTGCTCGTTGCACCATGTGCCCTCCTTAATGCCCATCACCCAGTTACCCCATCCCCCATCCACCTCGCCTCCAGCAACCCTCAGTTTGTTTCTCTAAGAGGAGTCTCTTATGGTTTTTTTCCCTCTCTAGTGACTTCCCATTCAGTTTTCCCTTCCTTCCCCTCTGATCCTGTGTGGTGTTTCTTCTATTTTACATGTACCGATTGTCTTTCTCTGATAGACTAATTTCGCTCAGGATAATACCCTCCAGTTCCATCCAGGTGGATGTGATGCTAAGTCTTTATCCTCTCAGGTGGCTGAATAATATTCCATTGTAGATATGAGCCACATCTTCTTTATCCATTCATCTCTCTGTGGAATCTGGGCTCTTTTCTTAGTTTCACTGGAGTGGATATCGCTGCTTTGAACATTGCGGGAGAGGTGTGACTACTTTTCACTCAATCTGTATCTTTGCGGTAAATACCTAGTAGTGCAATTGCAGGGTCATAGGGCAGCTGTATTTTTAAGTTATTGAAGAAACTTGATGACATTTGGCAGAGTGGCTGTCTGAGCTTGCATTCCCACCAGCAGTGTAAGAGTGTTCCCCATTTGCCACATCGTCGCCAACATTTGTTATTGCCTGCCTTGATAATTTTAACCACGCCAACTGTTTTAAGGTGGTATCTCATTGTGGTTAAGATTTGTATTTCCATGATGGCTTTTGATGTGGAGCACTTTTTTGTGTGTCTCTTGGGTGCTTGTATGTCCTTTTGGTAGAAAGTTGTGTTCATGTTTACACCTATGCCTTAAGCTGGATAGAATTAGTCCCAGAAGCATGGAAGATGTGATCTGCTTAGTTGTGGAGACCTTCAAGGACATTTGAATTAAGCACAATTGATTCAAGGACAATTAATTCAAGGACATTTGAATTAAGGGTAGAGTTAAGGACAGTATCAGGCTCAGGCTTTGCATTCAGTATAGTATGAAAGTATAAATAAATAATTGGTTCTTCTCTGTAAAATACTCTAAGAAATGGTTCAAGATTTCATTCAGATTTCTCCTGTTCTAAATCCATTCTAGGGTCCCAAAAGGTATGATTGATAACTTTGTTGTAGGAACACCTGCTTTGGCCAGATTCTCCGGGGGAATTCGAGGCAGTCCTCTGTACGTGGTCCTTTAAAAAAGCCAACCTAGGTTTAGGGTTGTGGCCTAGGATCATGGCAAATTCAGTCTGCCAACTGTATGGCAAGACACCCAGAGCGCTGTGTTGAGGGCTTAGGTCAGGGGGAGTGTCAGGCTCCAGGCTGGTATGGAGTAGCCTCAGGTGTGCATGCTGATTCCTCATGCTCTGAATCACTTCCAGAGTTCCAAACTACATGGTTTCCTTCTGGGTGGCACGCAGAGTCTTCTGAATTGCTCAGGTGTCCGCAGTACCTGGCGCTTTGGCAGAGGTCTCTGGGGACGCACCCCTCCAAGCCCAACCTAGGGTCAAGGTTGGGGTCACATTTAGGGTCAGGTTTTATGGTCACATGTTAGGATCAGGGGTTAGGGGTAGGGGTAGGTTTAGGAGTTTGCTAGGGTAAATTTACTTGCCTTTTAATACAAGATGTCCATGTTTAAATAAGACATTTTAGAGTATTTTACAGTGAGTAAAGGTTAGCATGTAACCCAGATAGTTAGGGAGAAGAACTAAATGTTCGAAAGCAACTCTTAAGACAATATTTCTTGCCATTTATATGGCAAGATAATTGAATATAGATAATTGAAAATAGAGTTGCTTGTCACTTTTTTCACATATGGGTTCACTGGCCCTGTCTTTCTAGTCTTGGCTGAAAAACATCTTCTTAATAGGCTTCCTTAATGGTTCTCTCTGAATAGCATGGCTCTCTTAGCCCTTAGCCTGCATTCCTTCCTATCGTTAATCTATTCATTATATCCCACGCTAGGACTCAACCTGTACATTTGCACTGAGTAGATACTCCAGAGTTTATTTATTAATTGAAAAAGTGTGATTTTCTTTTTAATCAAAAATATCCATGTTTTATTAGTGAATTTTTACTGTTTCAGAATATATTTGGAGAAATCTGTTGCTCCATGAATAGACATCTGTCAAGGCTGTGGCATCCTTATGCTCTGTGTCATGCTTCCCTGAGCTAGCTGGGGCACTCATGGCCCATGCATGAAGCTCAGCTTCAAACCTTAGGGGTGAGTTCTGTGAAGGGCCTGGGGGGGCATCTGGGGGACTTGTGCTGCTGGACACCACCGTGTCATCTGGGGCCAGATGGGATGTGAGCACCCCCTATTTCACTAGCTGTTCCCATCTTCGTCTACCCTGTGTCATCATGTGGGTTTCTACCCACCATATCTTTGCAGACAGACTCTGAGATGGCCTATGGCTTGGGACTCCATTGACATCACAGAGTCCTGTTATAACCAGTTCAGAGGGTTTTGTGGCACTCACGTGACATTTGTTTGCAGAATATGCTCCACGAAGAGTCCCATGAGATTCTGGGAGTCCAGGAAAGATAAATGGGTGACTGTGGCTCTAGCTAAAGCCACTATGGGGATCATGCTGGAGGCCACCAACATCGCAGGCTGGCTCTTTTGCTGATTTGCAATATGACTTGGGAGAGTCACTTCCTTGGAGTTTCAGGCTCATCATTTCTAAAACAAGGAAATGTTTTTAGATTAACTGACTCATTCAAGACTATGGAATGAACTCCTTGGAAGTTCTTGGCAGTCTCCAAGATGGATTCTATCTCAGGATTTCTGACTCCCAACCTCCCTGCTCCCACTGACTTCCCCCATTGGACATAATAGCTGTTCCATGGAAATTCTGCAGGGCAGCATTGGACTGGCAGGTAGTTCAGGTTGCGCCCCCCAGGCCATCTGATGTGGCTGAGGGGTCGTGAGCAATTCTGAACCCAAACCAAAGTTTTGGCTGTGCTGTCTTACTTGCACGAAATCGCAGTGCCTGGATCACGGCTTCACTGCAACAGCTGAGCTGGCTTAACGAGGACTTTGCCCAGGACACTAGTCCCATGACACTGTGAGGGCACTCGGAGTCCACAGTTAAGTCATGCAATGCGACAGTAATTCTACATTGGGGTAGATGATGCAGAGTATAGTTTCACAGCCAACATGAAAAAAAATTTCAGTGACAGAATAGTATGTAGTTAAATGTACCGTATGGTATTGCAGTGACTGGAAAAGTGAACGAAGAGGACTGAAAGGGGGGTGGGAGTTCCAAGAAGCAGGTTGAGGTGGTCAGTGGGGAGGAGCTGTCTCGTGGAGGAAGGGACCAGGAGGCTAGTCATGGGTTCCAGCAGTGGAGCTTCAGGGTGTGTGCTCTGCCTGACCCACGACTCCTAAGGCCACTGGGGGGCATTCTAGCTCCAGAGGATCTACAGACTGCATATTGGCCTGAGCAGAGAGAGCCTCAGTGTTATGTCTTCTTGGTTCTTGGGTGTGGCTCTTTCTGTGCTTCTGGAAGCTGTTGGTGCTTTTATGTTCCTCTGAGCTGCACTATTTTGTGTGGGTTCAGTACTGTTAGTTGACATGAGTTCTTCCTGAAACCAAGTGGAGTAGAAGTCATCCTTGTTTCCTAAGTAGACCTGAATAGTTTCCACAGGACTGGCCTTTTCCCAGGCCACTGGGGCTTCATCTGCTCGCCAATTCCAAGACTTTAGAAAACATTTTTCTATTTTTAACAGATTGAAAGAATGAGTTTGGTTTTTAAAGAATTCAGCAAAGTCCCACTTTTCATAATCTATAAAATGATGTGTAAACATTGAATGGACAAGGTCTGACAGAACGAAGGAAGAATTGGCTTTGTACTGGGGTTTGTGCCGCTGTTTACTCACTGTTGCTCCCGTGTGGCCACTCTCCAGATAGCACATGGCCAAATTTTTTCCAGTTTACCAGACTGTAAGGGCATTAGGACAGAAGAGGGTTGGTCCCTGAATTCCTTAGCTCGTTAAAAACCGTCCTCTAATTTATGAGCGATCTTCTAAATCAAGTGTATCTTAACTAGATATTAGAGTTCGGCTCAAGGTCACATTGCATACATCAACTATGGACAGCTTTTCAAATGTCAATCTTAACTGCCTAAAGTGTTTTATAAAATGGGAAAGGATATAGTCACCAAAGCACTGAGCACATTACCTGTCGCAGGAAATAGGTAAGGAAACATAATTATTGTTTCATCTCAGCTGAGGCAAGGGGCTGGTCCTACAGGTACCTGGCAGGTAGCATGTGTGGCCAGCTGCCCATCTCCCCCGATACCCACACCCAGCTCAGCACATCCTCTGCTGTGGTCAAGGGCAGCAAACAGATGGACCAGGTGCAACTGCGACTCCCTCCTGTCAGGCATGGCTTGCTTCCGACAGGTAGAGAAGTGGACCAGCTCACATACACATGACATGTTCTTTGGTCCTTGCTATCAGACTCCCTTTTCTTTCACCCTGGTCCTGAACCTTTAGCTCCTGTGAGAACTTGGGTTTACAGGTTTCTGGTGACATTTCAAAGCGTAGATCTGTGTTGCCTTTGTTCCCTGTCCTTGGATCAAAGATGAAGGCAGAAAAAGTCATCATACTCTGAAAGCAACATAAAGACATATCAAGTGTACTCTGTCCCCGGCACCTCGACATGAAAGCAACGGCATACTATGGACTTCATGTTCTACACAGTGAGCTTTAGGGACTCCTGTATGCATGTAAAATGTAATTGTACTGAAAACACATCTTTACCAATCTTTAGCCTTGCAGAAGGCAGTTTAGGGACACTGCACCTTGCCTACCTTTTCATTTCCGCTTTGGCCAATGCCTGGTCACACTGACACATGTAGCCATACAAGGGCACATCTGTGACATCCTCTTGGTGCCATCCCAGTCCCCCCCACCCCTTGGTCTGGCCAACTCTGCACACCCCCAGTCGTCCTGAGCCTCCCCTGGAGTGACACAGCTGTGATCATCCTCCTGGATCATTCCAGGTCTCCCTGCCCCCGGGTCTGGCCAATGCTGCACACTCCCAGGCCTTCCGAGTGTCCCCTGTCATGGCATCTGTCACACAAGACTGTCATTTATTTTCTCTCGGTCTGTGCTTTCTGCACGAGGTAGATCTCTCTCACAGATGCCTGTCTGCATGACAGGTGGAGGAATGCTTTTGGGATCTTTTGTCCTGGAAGAGCAGGCATCCTTCAAAACCCTGATGGCCAGGGATAGTCTCTGTCCCTCTGTGTGTCCCCAGCTTCTGTGGAACATAGCGTCCAGGATGAGGGATTTGGGAGTCCTCACAGATGAATTTTGTTCTATGAAGGTGGCCTCCTTCTGAGATCATCATGGAACCCCATTATGTGGCTGTTCCTGTGGAACAGAAAGCACAGAAAGTACTGTACTGTGTTCTCCTTGCACACTGTGGCTAACATAGAGGAAATATACACTCACACTCACAAGTTTCTGAGCATCACGATCATGTAAACTACACTGAATTCCCACTGGCAGCAGACATGTGGACGTGCCACTCAAGGTATAAATACAGGAGGATGGAGATGGAGTTCTGGCTAAAAGAATGGAAGTCCTTGCCTCTGGGGATGAAGAAATTTGATTTTACCCAGAAGGAGCTACATTCCACTCAAAGAAGTGACGTGACCCTAGGATCTTTGGGATCAGAACAGACTTTTCTGTAAAATCTTATGTAAAGATTTTCAGGTCAGTGTTGCAATTCATGTGGTCTCTCTGACAGTGACTCCACTCTTATATTGAGGCTTGAAAGCAGTCACATACCGTCCACACCAAATGTTCCAGCCACATTTGATTGACAGAATACAGGGGGTGGTCCCATTTGGCCCTTGGGAGTAGTTTCCCACACCCCAGATTTGCAGCATGGTGGATGGTGGGGGGAGAGGGCTCTTCTTTTCCCGTGGCAGTTGGAGGTACACTGGGATCTCTCCTGGCCGACCCGGCCCCTCCACTTGAAGGGAAAAAAAGATGATTGTGGGATTGCCTAAAAATTAAGTCCGCAGGAATTCCCCCACATTTCTCTGTAGGCCTCGCTTGCCAAAAGATGTTTGTCTGTGGTTGAATTCCATGTAGGTATTGCTTCGCTAAGTATGCCCTTATTGTCTCGCGGGTATATCTGTGGGTTATATACCACACAGATGGTCATCTTGTTCAGGCCAAGACCATGAGCACATTGAGGGTTCTCCTGAGTTAGCAGAGATTCTAGCAGGTGTGGGCCTCAGGACAATTCCAGTTCAGCCCTCAGCAATGTTATGGAGCCCCTGGCTTCCTGGGTCCTCGTTGGCTCTGGCACAGGCTTGGCCTAGGCCACTTCTGTAGTTGTGATGGAAAACCCCTGGTCTGGGTGGTCCACCCCATGCCTGGCTCTGCAGGCTGACACCCGAGGTCCTCCCACCACATTGGCTTGGACCAGGTCACATGTCAGTGGATGAGCCAATCCCTGGAGCCAGGGAGTGGAGCAGTGGAGGCTGGCACATGTTGTTAGGACCTCTGTTGTAATGATTTTTCTAATGGCTGGGGTGGTAAGATCTTCTAGGATGCATCTGTTAATAAAATGATTATTAATTTCTGATAATACATGTGTCCAAGATGCTGGCTTAGCACCTCGCACCTCAGTCCCAGCACCTCAGTACTACTGTACTACACTGCAGAGGCGATGGCTGAGAATGAGCAAGGTGGTTGGAAACTGGTCTGGAGTGCACAAGGGAAGGGGGTGTGTGTGTAGGGGATTGGGGATAATAGCTCTGGCCAAGCTGTATCTCCAACTTACCTAGGTTCAAGAAGGTGCAGGGAATCCGTGGTGTTTCACCTTCCATCATTTTGCAGATGAAGAATATGGCTTTTCCGTGGACTATGGCAAGACTTCTTCCAAGTATCTCTAGTTGATACAGAAGTCGGGGAGAGCAGAACCCTCCATCTGGTAGGATAGGCGTGAGAGGCTGTGTGCTCTCTAGAAGGGGTCTGGCTTTCGAGGGCTCACTGTGAGCCTGCATGCAGGACTAATGAGGGCATTTCATGGTTTAGTTCTAAGGATGGAGTATTGGAAGAATGTGGTGTCCCATGTAATCCTGGGAAGAGGACAGGTCTGCAGTTCACTGTAGAGTTACTTCATGGGAGTGGTGGTGATCTGCAGTATCTGCCTCATGAGATGTCTGTCCTTTATTGAGTTCTGGGTGTGCTTTCTGGAACTGTGTTCTAATGGCTGGGATTTCCAAGGAGTGGGATTTTTTGGCATCACTGTAAGAGTTGGTCCACCAGGAGTGGGCAAGTCCCTTTCTGCTGCTGAGAATTGTGTCTCTAGCGGTTGGAGTGTGTATTACAAACCTAGAGGTCAATGGTGAGGTGGTTACAGTGGTGAGCCTGCTATTGTTATTGATGATTTTTAAGGGTGAATTCCATAGGATGAGATGTTAGATCTTATGGTTAGGGATCCTCATTAAGTACCCAGAAAGGTGCTTTTTCAGAATTTCATATTCGATATCTTTTTATTACTTCTAATAGTCTTCCTCGTACTTGGTGTTCCAATGAGCAGTGCATTACAACATTGCCTGCATTTTACCCGTGTGTTAATGGGGATTTGAGAAAAGAAAATGTGTCAGTGATTCTACAGATTGTACACTGGAACAGCCAAATAGTGAAATTTTTTTTTTTTTTTCATTTTTGACACAAGGTAGGATGTATCCTGCTGGGATTCTTAGTTTAAACCAGGAAAGAGGGTCCTCTTTTGGTACTAGTTTTGAGTACCATAGGCCTTCCTAGGGAACATTATCAGATTCTGTTGGAAATTTGGTCTTTTTATTGTGGAAGAATCAGGAGTCAACCAATTTTTGTCTCCTGTTTCATTTTCTATCTTTTTTTTTTTTTTAAGATTTTATTTATTTATTTGACAGACAGAGATCACAAGTAGGCAGAGAGGCAGGCAGAGAGAGAGAGAGAGAGAGAGAGAGAGAGAGAAGCAGGCTTCCTGCGGAGCAGGGAGCCTGATGCGGGGCTCGATCCCAGGACCCTGAGATCATGACCCGAGCCAAAGGCAGCAGACCAAACCACTGAGCCACCCAGGCGCCCCTCCTGTTTCATTTTCCATGAACATTTCCATGATATTTGGTTTCACAGCTCTACCATTATGAAGTCATCCCAGCATTGGCACCAGCTCACCCTTCTCTGCCAAGGGGATGTTTGGGACAAGATGAAAGCCGTTTCTGGGTGACTGGTAAACTCTAGTACCAGAATTCTTTCAGTAGGGAATTACTGGAATCCTAAGTTCCAAACCAGCTCCTGACAGCAAACGAAATATATTTCAGATTTAGACATATCAGACAGAAATTTTGTGTTTACAGTGAAAACTGAAGAAAATGTGTCATCACTAAACCTAATGTTAACTCCTACCATTGATGCTGAAACCTAACCTGACTCTATAACCCAAACTGGAACCCTGAATCCTAAAACTGAAATTGAGCCCAAAGCCTGGACTCTGAATCTGAGTCCTGGATCCAAGCCCTGAGCCACAAACCCTAACCCTAAACTAGAACTCTGAGTCATGAACCCTGATCTGAAATCCCAGCATGAAGCCAACCCCCAAATTTGACCTTGAACTTTTTACCATAAGCCCTGAAACTTAGACCCTAAATCATAAACTTAAAGCTCTAAACACTAACTGTTCCCTTGCCCCTCACTCTAAATCCTCACCCCAATCTTAAACCCTCTCCCTGATCTAGAATTCTGACTGAAACCTGAACCTGAACCCAAATTCCAACCCTTCACCACACTTTGCTTATGCATTCGTCATTGATAGATATTTACAGTTTCTACCTTTTGATTTTTGTGAACATTTTAGGTTGAGGGCTAGAGTTAGGGTGTTGGATTGGGGTGAGGGCCAGGCTTGAGAGCAAGTTTAGGTCTGATTGTGGGTTTGCTTCAGGGCCAGTGTCATGTTCGGTGTCACTGTTTGAGGGACTGTTGTCATTCCATATTGTTTCCAAGTCACTGTTCCTTAGCAATTTTTGGAGAAGCTGGGGGTATATTGGGCTCCATGCAGCTTGAATTTCCGGAATGAAGTGGCTTCAGCTGGACCCTGGGAGGGAGCAGGTGCTTCCATTGAAGGGTGAGCTCCCCTAGTCCTGCACTGCCCTCCCTCGCCAGCAGAGGGCGCAAGACCCCAGCTCCTGCCCTGAGTCTGACCTGGGCAGCTGCACTAGAGACAGGAGCCCAGCCTCATCAGGGCCTGCTGGGAGACTTCTGGAGGCACTGGAGTCGCTCCCACCCTGACAGAGGCCACTCCCGCCCTGACAGGACTCGCTGTGGAGGATGTGGGGTCGCGTCCACACTTACAGCAGTGCAGCCTCCTCAGGACCAGCCTCTGGAGGAGAAGGTGAGGAGAAGCCACCTGAGCGGAGACAGGGAAGGGGGTGTGTGGTCTCAGGCTCCCAGGGAAGAAGGGCAATCTGTGTACACAACGGGGCTTCCATGGTTATGTGTGCGGTGACGTGGTCTCCCGCAGTGCTATGTGCGGCTGCGGGTTCTCCCCTTTCTAGGCTTGGATGTGCGCCCCGGGTTCCACCTCTGTGTTTGGGCACATGCGGATTTGGTTCCTGGGGCTCCTCAGAATACAGTCAGGGAGCGGCCTCAGTGCTCGACGCCCCCCACCCTGCCTTGGCCGTGCGGGGTCCTTCCCATGTCCACACCCGCTTCAGGGTTGGTCCAGAGTCTGGAAGTTCAGGAGCGACAGCGTGGACTCTGTAGACAGCTTTGGGGAGAGGATGTATATTCCTGGTGTCGGTTCCTCCCTGAGCACAGAGTGTTTCCCCAACTCCGTGTGTCTCCCTCCATGTCTGTCATCAGTGTTTCACGGCTGTCAGAAGACAGGTCTGTCACCTCTTCGTTCAGGGAACTCCTGGGTATCTTGGTCTTTTGGATGCAGTCCTGAATGAGATTGTTCTCCGTAGTCTCTTTCTGATGGTTCCTTTGGAGCATGTGGAAATGCATGTGATTAGTGTATATTGATTTTGTTCCTTGCAAGTGTCTGGAATTTATGAGTTCTGTTTGCCTTGAACTCAAACTGCCAGTTATTTGACCAGCCAGATGGGTTTATTTGGGAAGAGCAGAGAACGGCAGTCTGGGCTGAGCAAGCTCCGGTTCCATCACAGGCAAGTGCAAGAAACAAAGGAGAGGAAAGTTATTTCATGGAGAAGGAGGAAGAAGTTGGGAGGGGTGCTTGGAAGGAAAGTCCACTGAAGAGAGGCGGGGGTTCGGGGTGATGGAGGATTTCCCCGGCTGAGCTGCAGGGATGGTGATTTCTGGTAGATGAACCTCCAGCTTCCCCTGTGGGGCCTGGAAGGGATGAGTCTCTCCTGTGGGGGATTCTGATGTGGGGTCTGTGATGGGCATTGAGCGGCAAGTGCCCCCTTCCACCCTCCCCTTCTGGAGTGCCTAGTCCGCTTTACTGAGGCTTCCCTTCATGCTAACACGTGGCCTCCTCCAAGGGTGAGTGACCTCTGCACAGTGGGTGACCTGGATCTATGAGGGCTTGGCCTTCATCCTGAAGTCCGATGTCCTCTCTGCTTCTGTGACTTTGTGCTAACATGGATGTTTGGGAGAGTCATTTACTCTGCGGTGAGTTCAAAGTGCAGGCATCTTGTCACAGCTGCACACATGCACTTCATCTCCCCAGCTGTCATTTCTTTACTATGTTTGCCACTTTACAGGGCCTTCTTCGGTGCAGTTTACCCCAAACAGGGACACTGTCCTGCAGAAACACCACGTAACCCCAAGTGAGGAAATCGTGACACTTTCCCTATCTGAACCCAGACCACAGGCCCACTTCAGCTGTCACCACCTGCCCGATGGTCTGAAATGTCTTCTCCATTCAGATCCAGTTTTCTTCTTCTGGACCTTCTCCTAGGACTTTCCTTTACTTGGGTAACCTTGATGGATTCCAGGAGCACAGACAGCTCCCATCTGAGTGGTATTTCTACGTTGCTTATGTCACTGGGGCTGTGTTTAGTGTCCATCTACGTTGTGACATGCATCATTCCTTCATTCACTTTTTCACGGTGACTAAACAGAATAACATTGACCCCTTAAAACATTTCAGGGACACAGTTCTCTGGAAGCAGGCTCCCCAATGTGGGGCTCGATCCCAGGACCCTGAGATCATGACCTGAGCTGAAGGCAGAGGCTTTAACCCACTGAGTTCCCACAGTTGTACACCATTCTCCAGAACTTTCTCATTCTCCCCGAGGGAGACCGTATGCATGAAACACCAACTCCCCGTTCCCCTTTCTCCTCAGCCCCTACAGTCACATTCAACACTGAGTGTCTGGGTACTTCATGTGAGTGAACTCATACCATATCTGTCCTTCCGTGATGGGCTGATTTCACTCAGCGTAATGACTTCCAGGTTTAGTCCGTCTTGTAGCCTGTGTCAGAACACCCTTTGTTGTTGTTTTTTTTTAAGATTTTTATTTATTTATTTATTTGACAGAGAGGGAGATGACAAGTAGGCAGAGAGGCAGGGAGAGAGAGAAGAGGAAGCAGGCTCCGAATTTGTGGGGCTCGATCCCAGGACCCTGAGATCATGACCTGAGCTGAAGGCAGAGGCTTTAACCCACTGAGCCACCCAGGTGCCCCAGAACACCCTTTGTTTTTAAGGCTGAATCGTGTTCCAGCGTGTATAAACCACAATTTGTTTATCCATTCATCTGTCAGTCGACGCTTGGGTGGCTTCCCCCTTTTGGCTGTTGTGAGAAAAGCTTCTCTGAACATGGTTACTTGTACTTTAAATTGGGGGGCGGGCATATAGGCTGCAGTGGAATTCTGTGTCTGATATGTTGAGGAGCCACCATTTCTTTTTTTTCCCCACAAACGAACCATTTTACTCCATTCCTTCACACGGCAGAGCAAGATTGCCATTTATGGATCTTCCTCGTTTTGTTTATCCTGTTCCCCATGGAGGGATGTTTGCATAGTTCCTGGGTTTTGCCCATAGTGAACATGGCTGCTGTGAGTGTTTCTGTACATTTTTGTTTGTTGGTTTGAACCAGTATTTTCATTTTGGGGGGGTGGATATCTAGGAGTGTAATTGTTGAACCGTATGGTAATTCTGCTTTGACTTATTTGAGTAAATGCCAAACTATTTTACATGTAGACTACACCATTTTTCACAAGTGAGGTTTAAGCGTTTCAGTTTCTCAACACGTTTTTGTCATTTTTAGTTTTCTTGATCGAAGTGATTCTACTTGTGTAAAAGACATTTAACTGGTTTAAATCTTCATTTCCATAAAGACTAAGGATGTTTAACATCAATTCATGTCCTAGTCACCATTTGTATGATTTCTCTGCAGAAAGCGCTATCCAAATCCTTCATTTTAAAAATGGGGTTGTCTTTTTGTTGAAGAGTTCTAAAAGCTCTTTACATACCTTGGGCAACAGAGTCTTATTGGATAAATAATATACAAATATTTCCTTCCATTCGGGGGCTACCTTTTCACTTTCTGGAGAGTATCTTCTGAGGTACAAAGATTTAAAAAAATTTTTTTTACATTTCTTTTCTAAGTGAGTGAGAGAGAGTGTGCGAGTAGACAGGGTCAGAGGGAGAAGGAAAGAGAATCTTAAGCAGGCCCCACACTCGGTGTGGAGCCTGATGCGGGGCTCGATCTCATAATCCTGAGTTCATGATCTGAGCCAAAATTAAGAGTCAGACAGTTAATCAACTGAGCCACCCAGGTGCCCAGGACAGATTTTTAATTTTGAGGATATTATTTTATCTGTTTTTTTCTTTCCCTTTATATGCTTTGATATCAGATGTAAAAGCATTGCTAAATCCAAGGTGTTGAAGATCTATCTCCATTTGTTTCTGCTAGAGTATATAATTTTACCTCTTACACTTAAGCCTTTAGCTTATTTTGAGTTAATGTTTATATGTGGTATTAGGTAAGGGTCCAGTTCCATTCCTCTGTGCGTGGATAGTCAGTTGTCTGGCACCCTTTGTTGAAAAGACAATTCTGTCCCCCCACTGCAATGTTGACCACCCTTGTCAAAATTCAGAGGACCACAGGTGAAGGGGTTTATTTCTGGGCTCTCTATTAACTCCTACTGATCTGTATGCATACTTATTTTTTAAGATTTTATTTATTTATTTGACAGGCAGACATTGATCACAAATAGGCGAAGAGGCAGGCAGAGAGAGAGGAAGAAGCAGTCTCCCTGTTGAGCAGAGATTCCCAATTCAGGGCTCCATCCCGGGACCCTGGGATCATGAACCCACTAAAGGCAGAGGCTTTAACTCACTGAGCCACCCAGGCGCCCCTATATGTATACTTTAAAATTTTTTTTTAATTTATTTAAAAATTTTCAAATTTAAATTTAATTTAAAAACATATATGTAGTATTCTTTTCAAGGGCTATGCATACCTTTAGGACAGGATCACAATGTTTTAGTTACTGTTGCTTTGTATTAAGATTCAAACATTGGAAGTATGACCTTTCGCCTTTGATTTTCTTTTTCAAGATTGTTTCGGCTGTCCTGTGGTCCCTGAAAATTCCATATGACTGTTAGGATTAGCTTGTGTGTTTCTTCCAAAAGGCCTTTGTGAAATGTCTTGGGAACACACTGAATCTCCACATTGCGTTGTGTACTGTTGCCATCTTACCAATAGTATGTCTTTCATCACCGTGGGGAGTCCTCAGACTGATGTAGGTTTCCGTTACTTTCTCTCAGCAAAGTTTCGTGGTTTCCAGTGTACAAGACATGCACGTTGATTACCTCTATTCCTAGGCATTTTGTCAATGTTGGTGTTTCCTAAAATGGAATGGTTTCCTTCAATTCCATTTTGGATGATTCATTGCGTGTGTATACAAATGAGAGATTTTTGTGTATTGATATTTTGTCCTGGAACTTTGTAGAATTAGGGTATAAATTACAAAGGTTGGTGGGTCATGCACAGAGCATTAAAGTTCCGGACAGTCATTGCTTGGGGTCCATCTCATGGGTCTTGCTGGCATCTGGGAGTGGTTATGCTGGAGGGGTCATTTTGGTGCCCGTCGGGTCTTTGACTCTTTGACTTAAGAGATGAGCCTGAAGGAGGGAGGTCGTCGGTTAGGAAGGCCAGAGTGCAGGTGGGTAAAGGCCTCTTTAGCTCAGAGAGCGGGAAGCTTCCATCCCCTGCAACACACCTTGCCCTGTTCATTGCTTCCAGGTTCCTGGTCGTGAGTTCTGGCCTTCTAATGAACTGGTGAGGTAGTCAGTAACACGTTTCCCTGAGTTCCATGAGCCGCTATTAGAGCAGACTGCGAGCAGACTCTTAGAACCTGAGTAGGAGATTGTGGGGACCTCCGATCTGTAGCCCATAGCTCAGAAAAATGTGTGACCTCTCTGCCCAGCCACTGTCTGACCCCTAAGGTAACAGCATAGGGATCCAGTGACCCCACACAGCAAAGAACACAGACTTGACAAAGATTGCTCAGAAAAGTCACTGAGCCAACAGTAGCAACTACAGCGAGCAGCCAGAAGGAGGCCTCGTGTAAGGACGGTCTGATTTCAGAATGCTTCCATGAAAATATTCATTGTCACACCCTGAACTCATCAGTAGGGCCAAGTCCTCAAGCTGGGGTTCTGGTAGCTTCCAGGTAGCTTCAGGTTGCTTCCCAGGAGAGGGCAGTTTTAACCAAGGTCCGGAAGATGGGATGGGCTTCCTGACTCCCCGTCACCACCCCCTACCCAGGGCTGCAAGAGTGGACAGTTTCCTTCAGCCTCTCTTAAGGTCCCTGGTGGGGTCTGGAAATTGACAGAGAGAGATGAACAGGAGAAAAGCAGGCAAAGCGTATTGATTTTTTTTGGTGGGAACCTCATATGAACATGGAGACCAGCAGAGGTGACTGGAGCAGGCGGCTCTTCTCACTTTTAGACAAAGAAGCCATGGATGTGGGAAGAACTGAGAGAGACAGGGGTTGGGACTAGGGCTGGTAAATGATGAAGAGGTAACTAGGAAGATAAAGGTTCAGTTAAGCAGGTTTGTTCCTACAGCCTTTGGGGCCCTGAATTCTTCCTTGACTCTGGTGAGAAGCATGTCCTCCCTGCGGTCTGGGCAGAGCAAGTGCCACATGGGAGTTTTCTGACCTGCTTCAGGGAAGAAGGGCTGATGGCTGGGGATCCGAGGAACTTTTCTGCTTCTGCTCAATGCAAATTTCTTTCCGTTTCTGTGTTGCCAAGGTGCCATATTTGGGGTAGTGTGTCCTGACCCTCACCGACCTGGTTCTGTGCTCCTTCTCCTCCTCGTATCCAGGACATTGGATGTGCTGCTTTGGAGATGTCCCAACCCTGGGGCCGTCCCTTGTCCAGGGAACACCTGCCTGCAGGGTTGGGGGGGTGCCTACGACTTCCCACATGGGTACCCTGTTGCTATGGGTGGCCACCCCTCCTTGGGGAGATAGTGTGAGAGTGTGCCGATCTTACTTCAAGAAACTGTCTTCATTCCTGCAATGTCTACCCGGTGGTGGGGTCATATAGGAGTTCTAATGTTAGTGTCTTGGGGAAGCTCCATTTCTTCCCACCATGGCTGTACTAACCAAAGTCAATTCTCGATGATTTTACCTAAAACCAGAGATTTTTCTAGAACCTCACCAGCAGAGAACATGAAAACATTTTCAAGACCTTGCTAATTATACTAACCACAGGAACAAACTGGTAACTCAGAAACTATTGAAATGAAGAACTGGTTCTCCTTCTCCCATGTCTGGCTAGTGCGCTGCACGCTGGCTCGATCCCACCTCAGGCAGCTGGAAGGTTGACCTCCCAGGTCGGCTGCCACTGAGATGGCTACTGTTTCCAGAAATTCTTCGGGGTGTGGTCGGTGTTGCTCACCTGTGCACGGATCATGTTGGCGACCTCTGACAGTGGAGCCACAGGTTCTCCAGGCATGGTCCCTCCCCGGCCCCAGTGGAGCCATCACACTGAGGGTTTAATGGGACAGGAGCTGCCCCCAGGCAAAACCACCCGAGATTCCCACTGTCCCTACCTGACCTCCAGATGCTACTCAGTTACTCCTGAGCTTCTGGTGTCTTCCTGGGACCCTGACCTGGCTGTTTTCAGACAGCTGGTCCAGTGGTACCCTCACTTTCTGGGATGGGGATTTGCTGGAGTCTGCAGTGTGTCAGGCTGCCTCACCTGGATTGCTTCTTAAGGTACATCGTCTGCACCATCTGAGGACCCAAGACTGTGGGTCTGTGGCCTGGAGGGTTTCTGAGCAGAGCTGGTGGGATGGGAGGGCTGTAAGGCCCAAGTCAGGTTTCCAGAAAGCTGTTTGTGGTCCCTGGCATCCTACCAGTTTTGAATCAAGCCCTGAGATCTTTAAAATGTCAGCAGTATCACAGCGTGGGCCAGAAAATCAGGTCTCCGAGCGCCTAACGCCACCTAAACTATTGCCACTTTTTGCACTTGAGCTGAGGACAGAGGATTTGGAGTCGGGGTTTGAGGGGAGATTGTGGGCCAGATTCTGTGTTTGGGGACACAGGCCATCCAGAAAGCTTGTGCTGAGCCTGAGGAGGGGGCCTGTGTGGAGACCCCAGCTGCAGACACTGCTGTCTGCCGATGCCCCCTCAACCTGCCCTAGGGAACCTGCTGCTGGGGGAGCGCCTGCCCCTCTCTCTGCGTCAGAGGTGCCACCTCCCCTAACAGTCACCGGCAGCCCGCAGCCTAGGAGGGTGGATACTGCAATGATGTCCAGCCCTGGGGACAGATCCCCTGTGTGTGGGACATGGTCTCCCAGCAGGGCTGAGTGCCAGGCCCCCCGGTGCTCGCTCTCCTCCTGGGGGCTCAAGGTGGCACATCCCCAGTCAGGCTCCCTGGGCCCAACTCCTCCCCTGCTCAGAGACCACCCCTGGCCCGGGCTCCACACGCTGGGACTGTATCAGGTCATCTAGACCTTCTGGACTCGTGCTCCCATGGCCGTGACATGGGCACAGGCTGGCCTCACAGACTCGTCAGAGAGGACCCAGTGCAGGAAGATGCAGGCCACTGCAAGGGAGATGCCAAGTGACCCCGGAGGGAGCACACAGGCCTGCACAAACTATGGGGCTCTTGGAGCCCAGTGTGCGATGTGGGCACCCAGCCAAGGGGCACAGGAAATCCTGGCGAGGGTGTCCCCGTGCGGGGAGATAGACCACCAGAAGGTCACAGGAGAGGCAGGAGACAAGGAACATGACAGGACAGAGCTTCCCAAGGAGGTCGGTGGAAGGATCAGAGGCTCGCAGAGACCCTGGGAACACTCGGAGGCGCTGGAGATGTTGGTTGAAACACTGTCATTTGGTCAGAAACATTGTGTCACAAACCCACAGTCATCGCTGGATGATTTACTCTTTGTTGCTTATAGGAATCAGGGAGTATAGAGCCATTAGCACTCATGGTGCATGAAGTCTAGGATGTATTTACTTTTCATCAATCTTGGGGACTAGATTTTCCTAGAGGAAGTGCTAAGCATGGGTCTCTCCATTGTTTTCTTTGTGCAATGGGCCTCTGTTTTAGGAGCAGATTCCTGGTGCTCATCACCACGGCTAGCCCTGAGGCCTGCCCCATCACCTCCCCCAGTGGACATGACCACGTGGGCTGGGGGTGCTCCCTGATGAAGCCCCAGTGGTCCTGTGGCCCCCAGATCCTCTGCTGAATGCAGGAGGGCATGAGAGAGGGAGGGGGAGAAGGGAGGGAAAGGAGATGGAGCGGGACAACAGGGAGGGGGAGAGGAGGAAGGCAGGGGAGGGGGAGGCCGAGATGGGAGGGGGCAGCGAGGGGGAGGGCGGAAGTGGAGAGGAGGAGGATGGTAGGGTGGGGAGGAGGAGGCTTGAGAGGGAGAGAGGAGCACAAGGGAGGAGTGTCAGAGGGAGGGAGGGAGCATGAGAGGGAGGGGGGCAGGGTGGGTGATGCAGTGGGGAATGGGGTGGAGGGGAAGGAGCAGGGGGTGGGGGGATGATGAATGGGAGGGTGAGTAAGTGGGGGGGGAGGGAAACCCCGAAGCCAGGTGCACACATCAGGAACCATTATTTAGGGTGAGGTCGGAGGCATCACAGCCCGGGCCCGGGATGGTGGCACTGGGCACGTCCATCTGTCCTCTCAGTGCTGTGCTTCCTTCTCCTTGGCCCTTTGTCACCCTGGATCCTCTCCACTTCCTCAACAACTCCGATGTTCCCAGGAGCAGGGTGGCAGGAGGGGGTCCCAGGAGGTGCTTTCTAGATCTCGTGCCCCCGATGACTCTGGGACAGTAGCTACAGGACATTCTGCCATAAGGACTGGGACTGAGGATCCCACCATGTCCTAGGGCGTTAGTGCTGTTCCATTCCCGGTCTTTCCCCCACCATTGTGCTGAACACTCCCGATGGTACATCCGTGAAAGACCGCGCCAGAGTGGCCGGGGGTGAGTGCCAGGCCAGGCACGGCTAGGTGTGGCTGCACCTGCTGCCCAGAATAGGTGCTGCTCACTGTTCCCAGTCACCCTTCTCTCCAGGGGACCTGCATCGACCTCCCGATCTTCACCTTCTCCCCAGGGAGAGAGAAAGCAGCTCAGGGGTGCAAGCATCTGGGCTGGAAGAGAAATGGCCAGGTAGGGCTTTGGGTTCAGGGTCTCCTTTGGGGAAGGAGATATCCTGCAGCAATGTTCTGTCATGTGGTGGGTAAACGCTGGGAGTGTAATTATACTCATGACGCGTTTAATTGAAAACAAGTATTTTATTTTTAAAACGAATGATAAATAGTATACAGAACATGTAAAGACAAAATCAAAATCAGTATGTAGCAGAAAAGAAAAATGTACACGTCGGGCACAAAACGTTCCTGCAGGTTGCCAGGGTCGGGGGATAGAACAAAGAGTAACTGTTTGTGGAGCAAGGCTGTGGGCACCAGAAGGGGCTCTGGGCGCTCCTCAGGAGGAGGAGGAGGGGGAGGAGCAGGGGCAGATTCCAGAGCAGAGGCACAGATGTTGTCATGGGCAGGATCCATAGCAAAGGCAGGCCCCGCGACAGGGGCAGACCCCAGCTCTTCCCAGACAGAGTCAGCCTCGCTGAGGGCAGGTGCCCAGTCACCTGCTGGCTCCGGGTCTCCTCCTGAAGTCCCTGCAGGCACCATCCCCGCCTCTGGAGCTGTGGATGCAGGTGGGGCCAGCTCTGGCTCCTCTGACGGGGCAGCTATGACAGGAGGAAAGCGCACCGGCATGCCTGTCTCTCCATGTGCTTTTGCAGAGACAGAGCTCAGCCCAGGGCCTCCCGGAGAAGCGGCAGCCACGGAGGAACCCTCACCGGGACATCTCCCTGACTGCGGTCCGCCCGCTGCGAGCTCTGAGCCCAGACATGGCTCCTGGCCCCACACCAGCCTCTGGGGTCTCCTGCCCTTGGGACCCGGCACCGACCCACCCGCAGACACCCACGTGCCCCAGCCCCGGCCTTCTCACCCTCAGGCTCGGCCTGCATGGGCTCCGGCTCCTGGACCACGCGGTGGTGTAGGCACGCGGCCAGTGTCAGCGGCCTTCCCCCGGAGTCCCCAGTCCCTGCTTCTGCAGAGCCCGGTACGGTCACTCTCCTGGTCAGGGAGATGGAGCGGGTGTCCGCCAGCCTCCTTCCTATTTCATCGTCACTAGTGCTCTGCACAGACAGACCCCGGGAGCCAGCCCCGACCGTTAGAGCCCTGCCCAGCCGTCCTCACTGTCTTCCTGCCCACCCCCCTGCCGCTCCCAGATCAGACCCAGACGGTGTGTGCACAGCGCCACACCTGGGACAGGGACCCATACCTGCAGGACACGGGATGCACCCTGGGGGGAAGCTACTGTCCCTACTCTCACAGGAGGCAGCCTCCCACGCCCACAACCCACCCAGCCAGCCTCGACCTGGGTGTGAACATGAACTGCCCACCGGGCATCTGACCCCTTGTCAGCCTGTTCTTGAATGGGGTGGGCGCACCTCACTAGAGCCTTTACACACACACACACACACACACACACACACACACACACACTCAAGCATGGGGAGGGACCTAGCACTGCACAGGTTGAATCAGAGCATGTGGGTCTGGGGGCTGGCTCTGGGCCTCATGGTGTTACCTTTCTCTTCTTTTGGCCAAATGGCCAGAGCCATCGGGGAGCCTTAAGACAACATCCCCAGTGAGGGAAAGCATGTGCAGGGCATGATTTCTTCAGCTTGCAACCTCCACATGTAGGAACACAACAGAACATGTTGCTTATTCAAAGATCCGCAACAAAATGAGCTGGGCAGGGGGCTGTCTCTGTGTGTGGGTGCCTGGTTACCTGGGTCCCCAATTGTGTTGGGCTCTATTGTGAGGAAAGTGAGGTCACCACTGCCTGGGGTCTGCTTACCAACCACTTCCTCCCACACAAGAGCCCCGCCCAGTGGGTCCCCCTCCCCCGCGTGCTCAATGCTCACCCTCTGCTCCATGCCCAGTCCATACAGTGACAGCCACACAGCCCACCCACAGCACCTGCGAGGCCTCGGGGCAGCCAGTGTCCCCACTGTGAGGATACAGGGCTGGGTTCGGACTGGGTTCCTGCTCGTGCCCAGGCCTATGAGCCTGGACAGACCCTGTGCTTCTCAGGGCCTCCCCGGCTCCCCGCCTGCCCAGTGGGGGCTTCTGGCTTCTACTCTTAGGGACGCATTCAGGGGTAGGACCTCCAAATATGTTCTGTACCTGCTCTCACAGGAGGCTTGTACGCACCCGTGGGAATGCAGGGATGAGCGGGGGCTGGGCGGGGCATAGAACACAGCTCAGAGGGGCCTGGATCTGCTCTGGGGTCCAGGCAAAGCCACCCTCCTCCTGCCTGTCTCCCAGCCCTGTGGGAAGGTTGCAGTGAACTGATTCCGACCTTGTCCTCTCGACCTGTCTCCCCTCCCCATGCTATGGATCTGGGTTCTTGCCAGGGGTCCTGATGCCCCTGTCCCACGGCTCGGCTCTCTCTGACTTCTTTTTCCTTGCCTTCTTGTCACCCACCTCACTCCCAGGATGTCTTCCCATCTGACTTCCCAGACTTCCAGGGAGGGACTCCCATTCAGTTTAGGCTCAGGTCCCAGGGCCTCTTCGGCACCCATGTGCTGGGCAGTCCCCACAGTGGTTCTTGGCAATACCCGAATCCTGGTCCCACATCCCTGTGGAATTCTCTGCCCTCCGGGGGGATGGCCTGTGTGACGGCGCTCTCAGGACTAGACTAGGGTGAAATCATGGGCTATTGTTCCCAAGCCAGTTGAAGAAAGTCTTTGACTTCTCCTGGTTCCCTCTCTTGTGTTCTTTCTCTTGTCTCTGCCTTCTCTGTGTGTCTCCCTCCGTCTCTCTCCCAAGAACAGGATCTGGGAGTTCTGTGGGTGATGTAAGAAACCTCAGAAGCCTCCCTTGTCCCTGTTTCCCTCTCCTGTCGTGTGCTTCGTTCCTTCCTAAGGCCTCCTCACCCTGACCAGAGCCCTGACTCTGGAACCTCTTCCAAATGGGGACACTGAGCCTGCAGTGGGGGCGGTTCCTGAGCTTGGTCCCCAGACCAGCGGTTCAGTGCTCTGCCACATTCTGCCAAGCCAGGTCATCAGGCGGCCGAGTCCCCAGGCTGTCCTGTGCTCAGAAGGACCTCCAGGGAGTACAAAACATTTTCCCAGGACTGGGAGTACAGTGGGTCAGGGATGGAGACCCAAGGCCAACAGACTTTTCTACAAGCCTGCGGGACCCTAGGACATGCCATCTCTGCAGCCCAATTGACAGAAGAGTAAACTGAGGCCCTTTGTGCTGAAGCCCCATCTGGACTTGGGCATGGGGGCATTATCTCTTCCTACTTCCAGTGGCCCAGGTGGTGATGGACGCCAGAACCCAGACCCTTCTCCCAGTGCCCTGGCACCCCCCTGGCCCTTTAGGGAACCCCCGACCATCAATCTGGCCTGTCTCCCCTCCCCATGCTATGGATCTGGGTTCTTGCCAGGGGTCCTGATGCCCCTGTCCCACGGCTCGGCTCTCTCTGACTTCTTTTTCCTTGCCTTCTTGTCACCCACCTCACTCCCAGGATGTCTTCCCATCTGATCCCCATCTGGTCAGTCTGAGTGGTGTGTGTGTGTGTGTGTGTCCGTGCAGGTGTACATTTCTCCACCTGTCTGGGGATGTTGAAGTTCATGTCCCCACATGGGACAGGGTGGGTAGCTATCCTCAAGAATCTGTGGGGCTCTCACCCCCAATGCAAACCCAATGGGGGCTGGTTGGGGCTGCCATGGCTGGAGAGCATCCGCTCCTTGGACTCTTTACCCCTCATTTGTCCTAGGCATGTCCCTGCCTCTCTTGACCCCACGTTCCCAACTCTCCCTAAGGGCTGGACATGGAAATGCTTGAACTTGGTCACTCCTCCAGGGGTAGGTGGAGGACAGGTGCACCAGGCCTCCCTCCCGAGAGGGCCAGTTGAGCACAGGGGCCCTGCACACAGTACCTGTACCATGAGCCAGCCCTGCTGTGCACATGAAAGAGACCCATGTCCGCACCTGACCGGGCCCCCACATTTCCTCATCACCACCAGCTCTGTGGCCCCAAAGTCCTCTGAGCGCCCGAATCATGCTCATCCTGGGCAGTAAGGCTCCGTGTACAAGGTCAAGGTACAAGACATCTGGGTATGCAAAGGTCACTGAATATCCCCCATCCAGGGGCCAGAAATGCATACTCAGTCCCAGGGTCCAGCTAAGTGCAGGCCTGTCCGCAGCCAGTCTTCCCTCCAGCCCCAGGAAATCCAGGCGCTCTGGGAGGCTGCAAACTCATTACAAGCTAGAGCCAAGCCAGCCCTATGGGGCCTGGTTTCGGGTCCTGGAGCCCCACAGTGAGGAAAGCTGATGCGGGACCGGAGCTGGGAGAGGACAGGGGGACTGTCCCTTGGGGCTATGGCTCCCTATTCCCGCAGACTCTGTTGTGTGCTGGCCCCTAGGGCACCCAAACGCCAGCTCCCAGGTAGGCTTTGGGGAGGGAGACCAGAGTGTGGCTCGTACTATGTCATACGTGTCTCTCTATCCTATAGCTACAGCCTGGCCCACCAGCTGCACTCCATCTCTGGCAGTGCAGCAACACTGAGTGGGCCAATTGCTGTCCATACATGTACACGGACAACATGCTAAGGAAGCACCAGAGGTGATCCTGGGTAAAGGGCCTCTGGCCAGCGGGACTGGTGGCTTCAGCACCCTCCAGCAGGCCCCCTTTCCCTGGATGGGAATCCTCCTGGCCTCTCTGTCCTCAGAGCTCCCTTCCTGCTGGTTTCAGGCCCATGGAAGGGACTGTGGTGTGTCTTAGAAGGCTCCACCCCAGCCTCCCTCCTGCACACATCTCTGCTCCCCCAGAAGCAGGGGCTGCTGCTCCCACATGCCCTACACAAGGCTGGTTTAAGGCACTCGTTCTCTCCAAGGCCCAGCTCCTCTGGCTCTGTCACATACATGGTGGCCATGGCTGCCTGGCTGGGCCAGAAGTCCCAGGAAAGCTCTCCTTCCCCAGGATTAGGGTTCATATTCATGGCCAGAGAAAGAAATCCCATCTGTCCTCTGCCAGAGAAGGTGAATTCCTAGGCCGTTTGGCCCTCAGGTGCCTGAGGACATGGGTGTCCCCTGGAGAGAACGGTGATGGGAGGCCCATCTGGGTGAGCAGCGCCCAGCCCAGGCCGCAGGTGCACCCATCTCCTAGCCATGCTCGTACTCAGACTCACCCCAGGAAACTCTGGCATGATTTTTCACAGATGTATTTTCAGGAGTGTTCGCCACTGTCCCCAGCAGTGCGGGAGAGAGAAGGGAATGCACCCATACTAATGCCCAAGGAGATGGGGGTGTGTGTGTGTGATCAGTCAGTTAAGCCGCTGAATCTTGATTTTGGCTCAGGATGTGATCTCATGGTGAGGGACTGAGCCCCATGTAGGGTCTGTGTTCAGTGCAGTGTGAGCTCACAGTTCTCTCTTCCCCCCTCCTGCCTCTCCCACCAGTCTCGTGCCACACGGTCGCTCTCTCTAAAATAAATTAATGAAGTCTTTATAAAAATGGAATCATACAGAGTGTACTTTTAAAAAATCATAAGGAATCCTATCATTGATTTTGCCATTTTAAACATTTTCAGTATAAAGTCCGGTTTTGTTAAGTATATTTACACTGCTGTGAAACGTGTCTTGAGAATATTTCATCTTGCACATCTGAAATTCTGTACCCATTATTATATGCTTTTCATGTAGAAAGCATTTTTATTTATTTATTATGTTCAGTTAGGCATCATCCAGTACAACTTTTGTTTTTGATGTAATGTTCAATGATTCATTAGTTGCATGTAACGCCCAGTGCTAATCACAACACGTGCCCTCCTTAATACCTATCACCCTGTTACCCCGTCCTACTCCCGTCTGTAGCCCTCACTTTGGTGCCCAGAGTCCAGACTCTCTCATGGTTTGTCTCCCTCTCTGATTTCTTCCCATTCATTTCCCCCTCCCTTCCCCTGTGGTCCTCCACACTATTTCTTACATTCCACATATGAACAAAACCCTCTCCGCCTGACTTATTTCATTCAGCATAATCCCCTCCAGTTCCATCCATGTCAGGGCAAATGGTAGGTATTCATCCTTTCTAATGGCTGAGGAATATTCCATTGTATAGATGAACTACATCTTCTTTACCCACTCATGTGTTGAAGGTCATCTTGACTCCTTCCATAGTTTGGCTATTGTGGACATTGCTGCTGTGAACATTGGGGAGCAGGTGTCCCTCCTTTTCACTATGTGTGTGTCTTTGGGGTAAATACCCAGTAGTGAAGTTGCTGGGTAGAAGGGTAATTCTATTTTTCACATCTTGAGGGACCTCCATACTGTTTGTCAGAGTGGCTGCACCAGCTTGCTCTCATCCTCGCCAACATCTGTCATTTCCTGACGTGTTCATTTTTGGCCATTCTAACTGGTGGAAGGTGGTATCTTGTTGTGGCTTTGACTTGTATTTCCCTGAGGCAAGTGATGTTGAACATTTTGTCATGTGTCTGTTAGCTGTTTGCATGTCTTGGAGAAATGTCTGTTCATGTCTCTGCCCATTTCTTGATGGGGTTATTTGTTTTTTCGGTGTGGAGTTTGAGAAGTTCTTTATAGATCTTGGATATCAGCCCTTTCTATGACATGTCATTTGCAAACATCTTCTCCCATTCCGTGGGTTGCCTCTTTATTTTGTTGACTGTTTCCTTTGATGTGCAGAAGCTTTTTATCTTACTGAAGTCCCAATAGTGCATTTTTGCTTCTGTTTCCCTTGCCTTTGGTGATGTGTCTAGGAAGAAGTTGCTGTGGCTGGTCCAAGAGGTGACTGCCTATGTTCTTCTCTCGGATTTTGATAGATTCCTGTCTCACATTGAGGTCTTTCATCCATTTTGAGTTTGTAAGAGAATGGTTGAGTTTCCATCCTCTGCATGTGGCTGTCCAATTTTCCCAGCACCATCAATTGGAGAGACTGTCTTTTTCCATTGGGTATTCATTCCTGCTTTGTCAAAGATGAGTTGACCATAGAGTTGAGGGTCCATTTCTGCGGTCTCTATTCTTTTACATCGATCTACGTGTCTGTTTTTGTGCAAATACCATGCTGTCACAGTTTTGTAATATAGTTTGAGGTCAGGCATTGTGATGCCCCCAGCTTTGGTTTTCTTGATCAACCTTTCCTTGGATGTATGGGGCCTTTTCTGGTTCCATACAAGTTTTAGGATTGTTCCAATTCTATGGAAAAAATGCCCATGGTATTTTAATAGGGAGGGCATTGAATGTGTAGATTTCTCTGGGCAGCACAGACATTTTAGCCATGTTTATTTTTCAGATCCACGAGCATGGAATAGTTTTCCATCTTTTTGTGTCTTTCTCCTTTTCTTTCATAAATGTTCTGTAGTTTCTAGAGTATAGATCCTTAACCTTTTGGTTAGGGTTATTTGAAGTTATCTTACAGTTATTTGAAGTTATCTTACAGTTTTGGGTGCTATTTTAAGTGGAATTGATTCCCTAATTTCTCTTTCTGTAGTTAAATTGCTAGTGTATAGAAAAGCAACTGACTTCTGTGCATTGGTTTCATATCCTGCCACAATACTGAACTGTTTATGAGTTCTAGTAATTTGGTGGTGGAGTATTTTGCATTTTCCACATAAAGTATCATGGCATCTGTGAAGAGGCAGAATTTGACTTCTTTGCCAATTTGAATGCCTTTTATTTCTTTTCGTAGTCTGATTACTGATGCTGGGACTTCCAGTACTATGTTGAACAATATTGGTGAGAGTGGGCTTCCCTCTTGTGTTTCTGACCTGAAGGAAAGAGCTCTCAGCTCTTCCCCATTGAGAATGGTATTCACTGTGAGCTTTTCATAGATGGTTATGAAACTGAGGACTGTCTCCTCTATCTCTATACTCTGAAGACTTTTAATCAGGAAAGGGGCTGTATTTTGTCAAGTGCTTTTTCTGCATCAATTGAGAGGATGCTATGGTTCTTGTCTTCTCTTTCATTAATGTGCTCTATCGTGTCGATTGATTTGCGAAAGTTGAACCACCCTGACATGTAAGGAATAAATTCCACCTGGTCGCAATGGATAATCCTTTTTATGTACTGTTGGATCCTATTGGCTAGGATCTTGTTGAGTATTTTGGCAATCATGTTCGTCAGGGATATTGCTCTGTAATCCTCCCTTTTGATGGGGTCTTTGCCTGGTTTTGGTCTCATAGAACGAGTCTGGAAATCTTTCCTCTGTTTCTATTTTTTGAAAGGGCTTCAGAGAAATAGGTATTATTTCTTCTTTGAATGACAGCCTTGCTGGATAAGGCATCCTTGGCTGCATGTTCTTCTCACTGAGTATCCTGAATATGTCTTCCTAGCCCTTTCTGGCTTGTCAGGTCTCTGAGAACAAGTCTGACATTATTCTGATGTTCCTCCTTCCATACGTAAGAAGCCTCTTCCCGTGGCTGCTTTCTGGATTGCTTTCCTGGTTCTAAGATGTGCAAGTTTTCCATTTTGAATTCTCATAGTATATTTATAGAAGATTTTGTATTTTCTATGTGCACCCTCATATTATCTGTGAATAGCCATAATTACCCCCTCAATTCTTACTCTTTTTGTTTCTCTTGCCTTATAACACTGGATAGATGCTCCAGTGCAATGTTAACTTATGTAGTATTGTTTGAAGATTTTAATATACCTTTCTCCATATCTGATAGAAGAAGCAAATGAAACATTGGTAACAAATGTAACCTAGTTGACATATCTGGAACATTACATGTTAAGTAGAGAATACATTCTTTTCCAGTGGTCCTAGGATATTGTCCCAAGTAGATGAAATGTTGGGCCATGAATCAAGTCTACACGTTTTAAAACCTGAAACTAAGTAGACTGGATTTTTAGACCACAGGGGAATTGAGACATAGTCATAAGGAAAGAAAAACAGGAATTCCCTCAATGTTTAAAAATTAAATTTGCTACATATCCTAAGGCTCAGACAGGGATCACAAGGGAGATTCTCAACATTTCCTGCATCAGAGCTCACAGACAAGGCCTCGCTATATGTGAAGAGCAGTAAAAGGAGCTAGACAGTTCAGCCTTAATTAAGTCAGGGTTCTGCCTGCCCGAGCCACACGTGGCGGCCTTGACCTGTGGTCCCCCCACACTGCCCTTTGTGGTATCCCTGAGCTAAAAGGGACAACATGGCCATATGGAAATGGGAAGATCCCTGCTCCTAGTGATGATGGTGCCCCCCGCCCACGCTGCCCTTTCTGATGGCCCTGACCTAAGGGGGCAGAATGGCCATACGGAAATGGGAAGCTCCACACCCCTAGTGATGATGGTGCTATTGTCTTGTCCTCACCAGTCCAACAGCATGCTTTCTGAGTGAAATATGACACAATAACAGCTTCTTGACCTTTCTTAAGGTTTGAAAATCATCTCGTGAGTCATGTCTTAGAAATATGGGTTCAACATGTGTTCTTTCTTCAGGAAAAGAAATAGACCCCAATAGTAATCATGGCTTCCTGATCCCCTGCTCTTGAGAGCCATCACGCTGGCTCTTTGTGGAATTCTCTCTCATAAACTTCCAAATATGATGTAAATACTATTGGGCACATTGTGTAGATGGTAAGGCAGGGGCTCAGAGATGATTCAAGTCACAGAGGATTTTAGTGTCAGAAACCCAAGTGAGATCCCCAAACTGACTCCAAATCCCTTTCGTTCCAAACAGTACTATTTCCTTCTTATCTTTGGTCTTCTCAATCTGGAAATAACTCAAGTCTCAGGATTTTCTTGTGTGGTTGGTCCACTGAAATGAATTCAGCTAGCCTTTTCACCTCTGCCCATCATGATCATTAAGAGTGGAGGATTTCTAAGTAAGATACCTAGGCATAGAGACATTGGAATATTTTTCTGACATTTTAAAGTTCCTGAAAGAACTATCTTTATAAAATTGGTTCAGACTCTGGTATGTTCAGAGTGTGCTGTAAGACAGGTCTGAAATACTATTTAAAAATACTCTGCTCAGGGACGCCTGGGTGGCTCAGTTGGTTAAGCAGCTGCCTTCGGCTCAGGTCATGATCCCAGCGTCCTGGGATCGAGTCCCACATCAGGCTCCTTGCTCTGCAGGGAGCCTGCTTCTCCCTCTGACTCTGCCTTCCACTCTGTCTGCCTATGCTCGCTCTCGCTCGCTCTCTCTCTGACAAATAAATAAATAAATAAATAAATAAAAATAAAAATAAAAATACTCTGCTCAGCCTCTTCTACAAAGTGTGCTAATGCTTATAAACATCACTAAACTATTCCCTCGCTTGTGATTACTTAGTTCCTAACCATCGTAGTGTTTATGTGGTATAACTATGACTTACATGAGTCAAAATCTGCATGGGAAAAACTAAGGCAGTGTAGCCAAGCTTTAGGGGGACTTCATGTTTCAGTTAGTGTTGTGACAATGAGCTACTGTTTCATTCTGTAGTATAAGGGAAGGGTGCCAGACATCTCTAAAATGTCGGGATGTTCTCAAATTTTGACTAAGTTATCTGTGTGCTTCAGAGATTCGGGCAGGAAAAAGGGAGGAGTTCTGTGAACACCTCTGTTACCTGTGGAAGGAACTTGGAACAGGGAACCTTCTGTAGGCATCATTTTGACTTCTTGGTAGTATTGTAAAGGTGCTTTTGTCTCAAGGTCCTCTCTTTAGTAGTGCTTAGAATGATAATGGAAATTTTAATCTTTTACCATCCATGGGCCCAGATCCTGGCTCCCAGGGAAGCTATCCTTTAACATTTTACCAAGTTCAAAATGACTGGGCAAAACCTCAGACCATGGGCCCTATTTCTGCCCCAAGCACATGTTGTACATCTGCTTCAAGAAGGAAAAGCTCCCCCCCAAAATGCCATTACAAACATAAAGATAAGAAAAACAGAAGAACCTCTCCTGCTCTCATAAAATTAAAGTCATACTGACTTGCACATACTGGAAACATAAGGAAAAGTCTGTAACTTTATGGAATGTTCTTCCTCATGATTATGTGTAACTATGTAAAACAAAACAGAACAAATATAGAAACCTACCTCAAATGTTCCTTCCCCAGAGCACTCCCTTCCTTGTGAAGAATGTGTCTCCCAGGCAGCTATCTTGACTTGGGTTTGAGTAAAACTCTCTTCCTTTCTTTCTCAAATGTTTAAAAGGGTTCATTCATTTAGTGTCGACAATAACAATATGTTTTCTTTTTAAGCGTAAAATCAGTGTTCCTGGTTCACAATTCCCAACAGCATCGTAGGGCGGTGTTTCTTGTTCATCCTGAAGCTTCCCTGCAGAACAAGCATGTGTATATATATATATATATATATATTCCAGCACAAATGGGCTCATTCTAGAAAGGTGCTCCAAAGGTCTGAGAAGCACTGTCCACTCCATGGGTAAAAAAGGTGAAACTTACCAGAAGAAGGTGAGTCTCCTCCCACCTAGAACATTACTTTCTGGGTCTTAAAATTGCCATGAAAATGTGGGAAACTATTGCATTTCCTAAAGCCCAAGCCTGGGAAGGTCTGAGAGCAGCTGACCTTGTCAGGAGTCAGGAACAGCTCTGCAGGCAGGGCTGGTGCAGGAAGGGAAGGGGGAGGCCTCTGAGGGTGGTCTGCAGGAGAGGGGTCCCCGGAAGGAGCCAGATGTCTGTAAGAGGGGAGGCCATGCCCACGACCCACCCATGTCTGCCTCACTAAGCCTAGTATTAGAGTGAGGAGGCCTCTCCAGAAGCACCTGAAAAAGCAGGGAGGTGCCGATGTAAGGGCGAGTCGCTGGATACAGACAGGTGCAGCACCTAATGGGCTCACGGAACCATCCTCCCTGACCAATCAGTGCATGGCGGTTGAGCTACATCTTCCGTGGGCAGAGCTTGAGCTGCCACAGAAAGCAGACACGGGGAAGGTGAGGGGGCAGGGGAGAGGGCTTGGGTGGGGAGGTCCTGAGTCCTTAAGTTCACGCTGTGTACCCAGGGCTGGAGGGTGCTTCCGCGGGTAGGGTCTTCAAAGGGCGGGTGAAGTGAGTTCATCATGATGACTCGGGTGGAATTTATTTTTCCCTTAAGTCTTTCCGCCCCATATCTGTCAACTGGCCCTATCCCCCAGACCAGTGAACTCCAGGGCGTCCACTCAGCCAAGCTTTTGTGGGATGGGTTGTGGTCATTTCAGGGTTCCCTGTGTTCCCCAGGAAGAGAGCATGTAAAGACAGCACACAGCCCCCAACTTCAGTGGGGTGCCTCTGTCTCCTGGCACAGTGCCAGTAATGGAACTTGAGCAGCCCCCAGGTCAGCAAGTTGTCCCCTGCACGCCCCACCCACAGGTGTGGCGCTAACAAGCCGCAGACCAGTTCCCTAGCTTCAGCATTTTGCTCCCAGTCTGTAGGTTTGGTGGAAATGGGCTGTCAGGGTCCTGCAGGAGGGTCCTCCAGGCTCCTGCCCCCGAGGCACAGTCTTGGCGCTAATAAACCCTGGAGCCCTCCCCCAGCTTGAGCAACTTGCCCCCTCCCCGTTCCAGGAGGTGGTGGTTGGGCTGTCAGGATCCTGCAGGAGCGTCCTCCTGGTGGGGGCCTGGAGGCTAGCGGAAACCAGATCCCACTCAATTTGATGAGGGCCGAAGAATTGGGTGTTTTTTTTGAAGAGTAACTTCACTTCTCCAGAAAGGACGGTGGCATTGTTCAACTTTAGAATGAAGCTAATTACTACGTAAGAAACAAGCATGTGTCTCCCCTCCTCCCAGGGACTGGAGCAGGCGTGCAGGCCTTGGGTCGGGGGTGACTTCTTATCTCCACCTGACAACACTTCCTCACCCTGGCTCCACAAGACCCAATTTTGAACTCAGCATCTGAGTCAGTCATGTGGCTTGTCACCGGACGTCAGCGTTCAGAGAGAGCAGCAGGTACATTGGGAGAAACGTCACATCCATTGTGGGGCGGCAGGTAAAACTTCTCTTTAACCCCAAACCTCCTGGGCTTTTCCCTTGTCTCTAGTGGAGCCACGAAGTCAAACCGAAGCAGCTGTCAGCAATCTAGAGCGGGTGCCAGAGTTCCTGAGTTTCTCTGCAGGGAGAACGGGGCAGGGGGTCCCATTTTCTCTGTTCATTTCTGGCTTACGAAGGTATTTGGAACATCTCTTTGGTAGGCAATCGCTTTGATTAGATAGAAAGGGAAGATGAGATTTCCTGTTCGTGTTTTTAACATGTAATGTGTTCCTTCATCTAATGGTGTTTATTTCATTGGGCTGAGGTTGTGGTGGCATGGCCGGCATCTAGTTAGGTGGCTGTCTGCGTTCAGGTAGAGACTTGGATGATGTCTTGTCATTTGTGTGATGTTTCCTAACTGATTAGTCCTTTCATCAGAAGAGTTACAATTAAGGAATAATTCAAAATTATTCAGAGCAGACTTTTAACATTTAAAAGTTAAACTTGACTTTCTAGTTTCGCTCAATGGATCATCTAAATATTTGGACATGCTGTATTTTCTCTGTAGTCTCATTTCTGCTGGAGCCAGCAGGAGAGTCTTTGGGAGTTCTCCTGGACAGAGGCATGCTGGTGGCTTCAAGGGTCTTGACATGAGGAGCCCTGGGGTGAGTTCTGGAACTGCTTGCCGGGTGCTGGGTGAGTCAGGTTATCGCACAGAGTTTCTGTTTCCTCTTTATGAAATTGCTGGCAGGTATTATCTATGGAAAGCCTTTTTACACAGAAACTGTTAAGCCTAATGAAGGGCAACTAAAAATGACATGATTTGGGCTGTATTATTCTGTAAAAAAATAATTTTAAAACCCCCTGTCATAGGATATGGTATTTCATTGCACAAGGAGCCCTTGGACAGCTGTAGGGAAAGACTCAGATCTCAGAGCACGTTCATGTTCCATTGAAACGTGACTTACAGTTTGCCCAGGGAGGAAGGTAAGTGCAGAGAACCAGGCCAGAAGGGGAAAGGAGGTGTTAACCGTTCAGGAAGGAGCCTCCTGTCTTTCTCCTGAAAGCCTTGGGCCAGTGTAATTTTGGAAGGGGGGGATCCCGGAGCTCTGCGGCAGACAGGGGAGCTCCAGGGCTGGGCAGAGCTGACAGGGGTCCCGGAGGAGAGCGGAGTGCATTCTGCAGGAGGCTGTGGGCAGGGCCGGCTCCCGGGCTGGCTGTGTGTCCCCCGTGTGACAGTTGTGACAGGTCAGGGCAGGGAGCAGGTTCTTGGCTGAGGACAGGTGAGGCGCAGGTGGAGAGCTGGCGGAACACCTGCTTCTGTGCCACCAGCCTCCCCCAACGTGCACAACCTCGTCATCCGTCCCTGTCACTCCAGTTCAGACCTCCCCATGTTGCCAGGCCGAGACACTGGTTTGGGCTTCGTTCTTAGTGTGTGGGTGACGTTTCAAAAGTTAGCTGGTGGAAGTGAGAACATCTGTTCCTCTGTTATTTGCTTCTCTTCTTGCAATCACTGACTGAATCAGTAGTGGAAGGGGCAATCTTTCTGTTTTCATTCCTATTGTAATTAAACAATGGGAAAGCAGTCTTCTGAAATAGTCCAAGAATCCTTTGCGGGGGTTCATGTTTTTCTCTTCCGTGAACCACTTTCTGATATTGGAAATTATTTTTCAAAGTAAAGCAAAGCCTCAGAGCTGTAACAGGGTGCAGTGCCCTTTGTGCACTGCACCCTAAGTTGTTGAGGGAACAGGAAGTGGCTCTCTGTGCTCCCAGCGGATATCTAGCCTTCTCCGTGGGGTCTTGCTCACCTAGTGGCCCATCCTGGGCTCTGAAACTGACCCAGTGAATCATTTGTGACTGGAACTGGGGATTTATGAAGAAAACAGAATGAAACCAGGAAGGTGCCTGTATCCTCTGCACTCGGACAACTCCATGGAGCAATGGAACTCATCCCCCGTGAGGCGTGTCAGGACCCCTGAGGGTGTGTGCTTTGCTTCATGGGAAGAGGTTGTGTCTTCATCCTTATCTGGACCAGAGCCATGTTGTCTGGTTATGGAGACCCAGACCTTTACGTGACCATGTCATTATTCTTCTTGTGATGTTAAGAAAGCAATCCAGACACTGACTTTGGGGTACACGTATCAAAAGGAAAAACACAAGGTCAAATATATATATGAGGGCTGAACTTGTGGTATCTCTCATTAGTACAGGTAATGCAGGGCTGCCTGGGTGAGAAAGAACAAGGCATTCTTTTTTTTTTAAGCTTTTTTTTTTTAAAATAAAAATATAATGTATTATTTGCCCCAGGGGTACAGGTCTGTGAATTGCCAGATTTACACACTTCACAGCACTCACCATAGCACATACCCTCCCCAATCCGTAACCCAGCCACCCTCTCCCTACACCCCTCTCCCCCGGGCAGCCCTCAGTTTGTTTTGTGAGATTAAGAGTCTGTCTCTTATGGTATGTCTCCCTCCCAATCCCATCTTGTTTCATTTATTCTTTTCCTACCCCCCAAACCCTCAACATTGCATCTCCACTTTCTCATATCAGGGAGATCATATGATAGTTGTCTTTCTCCCATTGACTTATTTTGCTCAGCATAATACCCTCTAGTTCCATCCATGTCGTCGCAAATGGCAAGATTTCATTTCTTTTGATGGCTGCATAGTATTCCATTGTGTATATATACCACATTTTCTTTATCCATTCATCTGTTGATGGACATCTAGGTTCTTTCCATAGGTTGGCTATTGTGGTCATTGCTGCTATAAACATTCGGGTGCAAGTGCCCCTCTGGATCACTACATTTATATGTTTAGGGTAAATACCCAGTAACACTACCGGACTTTATACTGAAAATGTTTAAAATGGCAAAATCAATGTTGGGATTCTGTATGATTTTTTTAAAGTACACTCTGTATGATTCCATTTTTATAAAGACTTCATTAATTTATTTTAGAGAAGGCGACCGTGTGTCACGAGACTGGTGGGAGAGGCAGGAGGGGGGAAGAGAGAACTGTGAGCTCACACTGCACTGAACACAGACCCTACATGGGGCTCAGTCCCTCACCATGAGATCACATCCTGAGCCAAAATCAAGATTCAGCGGCTTAACTGACTGGTCACACACACACACCCCCATCTCCTTGGGCATTAGTATGGGTGCATTCCCTTCTCTCTCCCGCACTGCTGGGGACAGTGGCGAACACTCCTGAAAATACATCTGTGAAAAATCATGCCAGAGTTTCCTGGGGTGAGTCTGAGTACGAGCATGGCTAGGAGATGGGTGCACCTGCGGCCTGGGCTGGGCGCTGCTCACCCAGATGGGCCTCCCATCACCGTTCTCTCCAGGGGACACCCATGTCCTCAGGCACCTGAGGGCCAAACGGCCTAGGAATTCACCTTCTCTGGCAGAGGACAGATGGGATTTCTTTCTCTGGCCATGAATATGAACCCTAATCCTGGGGAAGGAGAGCTTTCCTGGGACTTCTGGCCCAGCCAGGCAGCCATGGCCACCATGTATGTGACAGAGCCAGAGGAGCTGGGCCTTGGAGAGAACGAGTGCCTTAAACCAGCCTTGTGTAGGGCATGTGGGAGCAGCAGCCCCTGCTTCTGGGGGAGCAGAGATGTGTGCAGGAGGGAGGCTGGGGTGGAGCCTTCTAAGACACACCACAGTCCCTTCCATGGGCCTGAAACCAGCAGGAAGGGAGCTCTGAGGACAGAGACGCCAGGAGGATTCCCATCCAGGAAAGGGGGCCTGCTGGAGGGTGCTGAAGCCACCAGTCCCGCCGGCCAGAGGCCCTTTACCCAGGATCACCTCTGGTGCTTCTTTAGCATGTTGTCCGTGTACATGTATGGACAGCAATTGGCCCACTGAGTGTTGCTGCACTGCCAGAGATGGAGTGCAGCTGCTGGGCCAGGCTGTAGCTATAGGATAGAGAGACACATATGACATAGTACGAGCCACACTCTGGTCTCCCTCCCCAAAGCCTACCTGGGAGCTGGCGTTTGGGTGCCCTAGGGGCCAGCACACAACAGAGTCTGCGGGAATAGGGAGCCATAGCCCCAAGGGACAGTCCCCCTGTCCTCTCCCAGCTCCGGTCCCGCATCAGCTTTCCTCACTGTGGGGCTCCAGGACCCGAAACCAGGCCCCATAGGGCTGGCTTGGCTCTAGCTTGTAATGAGTTTGCAGCCTCCCAGAGCGCCTGGATTTCCTGGGGCTGGAGGGAAGACTGGCTGCGGACAGGCCTGCACTTAGCTGGACCCTGGGACTGAGTATGCATTTCTGGCCCCTGGATGGGGGATATTCAGTGACCTTTGCATACCCAGATGTCTTGTACCTTGACCTTGTACACGGAGCCTTACTGCCCAGGATGAGCATGATTCGGGCGCTCAGAGGACTTTGGGGCCACAGAGCTGGTGGTGATGAGGAAATGTGGGGGCCCGGTCAGGTGCGGACATGGGTCTCTTTCATGTGCACAGCAGGGCTGGCTCATGGTACAGGTACTGTGTGCAGGGCCCCTGTGCTCAACTGGCCCTCTCGGGAGGGAGGCCTGGTGCACCTGTCCTCCACCTACCCCTGGAGGAGTGACCAAGTTCAAGCATTTCCATGTCCAGCCCTTAGGGAGAGTTGGGAACGTGGGGTCAAGAGAGGCAGGGACATGCCTAGGACAAATGAGGGGTAAAGAGTCCAAGGAGCGGATGCTCTCCAGCCATGGCAGCCCCAACCAGCCCCCATTGGGTTTGCATTGGGGGTGAGAGCCCCACAGATTCTTGAGGATAGCTACCCACCCTGTCCCATGTGGGGACATGAACTTCAACATCCCCAGACAGGTGGAGAAATGTACACCTGCACGGACACACACACACACACACACCACTCAGACTGACCAGATGGGGATCAGATGGGAAGACATCCTGGGAGTGAGGTGGGTGACAAGAAGGCAAGGAAAAAGAAGTCAGAGAGAGCCGAGCCGTGGGACAGGGGCATCAGGACCCCTGGCAAGAACCCAGATCCATAGCATGGGGAGGGGAGACAGGCCAGATTGATGGTCGGGGGTTCCCTAAAGGGCCAGGGGGGTGCCAGGGCACTGGGAGAAGGGTCTGGGTTCTGGCGTCCATCACCACCTGGGCCACTGGAAGTAGGAAGAGATAATGCCCCCATGCCCAAGTCCAGATGGGGCTTCAGCACAAAGGGCCTCAGTTTACTCTTCTGTCAATTGGGCTGCAGAGATGGCATGTCCTAGGGTCCCGCAGGCTTGTAGAAAAGTCTGTTGGCCTTGGGTCTCCATCCCTGACCCACTGTACTCCCAGTCCTGGGAAAATGTTTTGTACTCCCTGGAGGTCCTTCTGAGCACAGGACAGCTTGGGGACTCGGCCGCCTGATGACCTGGCTTGGCAGAATGTGGCAGAGCACTGAACCGCTGGTCTGGGGACCAAGCTCAGGAACCGCCCCCACTGCAGGCTCAGTGTCCCCATTTGGAAGAGGTTCCAGAGTCAGGGCTCTGGTCAGGGTGAGGAGGCCTTAGGAAGGAACGAAGCACACGACAGGAGAGGGAAACAGGGACAAGGGAGGCTTCTGAGGTTTCTTACATCACCCACAGAACTCCCAGATCCTGTTCTTGGGAGAGAGACGGAGGGAGACACACAGAGAAGGCAGAGACAAGAGAAAGAACACAAGAGAGGGAACCAGGAGAAGTCAAAGACTTTCTTCAACTGGCTTGGGAACAATAGCCCATGATTTCACCCTAGTCTAGTCCTGAGAGCGCCGTCACACAGGCCATCCCCCCGGAGGGCAGAGAATTCCACAGGGATGTGGGACCAGGATTCGGGTATTGCCAAGAACCACTGTGGGGACTGCCCAGCACATGGGTGCCGAAGAGGCCCTGGGACCTGAGCCTAAACTGAATGGGAGTCCCTCCCTGGAAGTCTGGGAAGTCAGATGGGAAGACATCCTGGGAGTGAGGTGGGTGACAAGAAGGCAAGGAAAAAGAAGTCAGAGAGAGCCGAGCCGTGGGACAGGGGCATCAGGACCCCTGGCAAGAACCCAGATCCATAGCATGGGGAGGGGAGACAGGTCGAGAGGACAAGGTCGGAATCAGTTCACTGCAACCTTCCCACAGGGCTGGGAGACAGGCAGGAGGAGGGTGGCTTTGCCTGGACCCCAGAGCAGATCCAGGCCCCTCTGAGCTGTGTTCTATGCCCCGCCCAGCCCCCGCTCATCCCTGCATTCCCACGGGTGCGTACAAGCCTCCTGTGAGAGCAGGTACAGAACATATTTGGAGGTCCTACCCCTGAATGCGTCCCTAAGAGTAGAAGCCAGAAGCCCCCACTGGGCAGGCGGGGAGCCGGGGAGGCCCTGAGAAGCACAGGGTCTGTCCAGGCTCATAGGCCTGGGCACGAGCAGGAACCCAGTCCGAACCCAGCCCTGTATCCTCACAGTGGGGACACTGGCTGCCCCGAGGCCTCGCAGGTGCTGTGGGTGGGCTGTGTGGCTGTCACTGTATGGACTGGGCATGGAGCAGAGGGTGAGCATTGAGCACGCGGGGGAGGGGGACCCACTGGGCGGGGCTCTTGTGTGGGAGGAAGTGGTTGGTAAGCAGACCCCAGGCAGTGGTGACCTCACTTTCCTCACAATAGAGCCCAACACAATTGGGGACCCAGGTAACCAGGCACCCACACACAGAGACAGCCCCCTGCCCAGCTCATTTTGTTGCGGATCTTTGAATAAGCAACATGTTCTGTTGTGTTCCTACATGTGGAGGTTGCAAGCTGAAGAAATCATGCCCTGCACATGCTTTCCCTCACTGGGGATGTTGTCTTAAGGCTCCCCGATGGCTCTGGCCATTTGGCCAAAAGAAGAGAAAGGTAACACCATGAGGCCCAGAGCCAGCCCCCAGACCCACATGCTCTGATTCAACCTGTGCAGTGCTAGGTCCCTCCCCATGCTTGAGTGTGTGTGTGTGTGTGTGTGTGTGTGTGTGTGTGTGTGTAAAGGCTCTAGTGAGGTGCGCCCACCCCATTCAAGAACAGGCTGACAAGGGGTCAGATGCCCGGTGGGCAGTTCATGTTCACACCCAGGTCGAGGCTGGCTGGGTGGGTTGTGGGCGTGGGAGGCTGCCTCCTGTGAGAGTAGGGACAGTAGCTTCCCCCCAGGGTGCATCCCGTGTCCTGCAGGTATGGGTCCCTGTCCCAGGTGTGGCGCTGTGCACACACCGTCTGGGTCTGATCTGGGAGCGGCAGGGGGGTGGGCAGGAAGACAGTGAGGACGGCTGGGCAGGGCTCTAACGGTCGGGGCTGGCTCCCGGGGTCTGTCTGTGCAGAGCACTAGTGACGATGAAATAGGAAGGAGGCTGGCGGACACCCGCTCCATCTCCCTGACCAGGAGAGTGACCGTACCGGGCTCTGCAGAAGCAGGGACTGGGGACTCCGGGGGAAGGCCGCTGACACTGGCCGCGTGCCTACACCACCGCGTGGTCCAGGAGCCGGAGCCCATGCAGGCCGAGCCTGAGGGTGAGAAGGCCGGGGCTGGGGCACGTGGGTGTCTGCGGGTGGGTCGGTGCCGGGTCCCAAGGGCAGGAGACCCCAGAGGCTGGTGTGGGGCCAGGAGCCATGTCTGGGCTCAGAGCTCGCAGCGGGCGGACCGCAGTCAGGGAGATGTCCCGGTGAGGGTTCCTCCGTGGCTGCCGCTTCTCCGGGAGGCCCTGGGCTGAGCTCTGTCTCTGCAAAAGCACATGGAGAGACAGGCATGCCGGTGCGCTTTCCTCCTGTCATAGCTGCTCCGTCAGAGGAGCCAGAGCTGGCCCCACCTGCATCCACAGCTCCAGAGGCGGGGATGGTGCCTGCAGGGACTTCAGGAGGAGACCCGGAGCCAGCAGGTGACTGGGCACCTGCCCTCAGCGAGGCTGACTCTGTCTGGGAAGAGCTGGGGTCTGCCCCTGTCGCGGGGCCTGCCTTTGCTATGGATCCTGCCCATGACAACATCTGTGCCTCTGCTCTGGAATCTGCCCCTGCTCCTCCCCCTCCTCCTCCTCCTGAGGAGCGCCCAGAGCCCCTTCTGGTGCCCACAGCCTTGCTCCACAAACAGTTACTCTTTGTTCTATCCCCCGACCCTGGCAACCTGCAGGAACGTTTTGTGCCCGACGTGTACATTTTTCTTTTCTGCTACATACTGATTTTGATTTTGTCTTTACATGTTCTGTATACTATTTATCATTCGTTTTAAAAATAAAATACTTGTTTTCAATTAAACGCGTCATGAGTATAATTACACTCCCAGCGTTTACCCACCACATGACAGAACATTGCTGCAGGATATCTCCTTCCCCAAAGGAGACCCTGAACCCAAAGCCCTACCTGGCCATTTCTCTTCCAGCCCAGATGCTTGCACCCCTGAGCTGCTTTCTCTCTCCCTGGGGAGAAGGTGAAGATCGGGAGGTCGATGCAGGTCCCCTGGAGAGAAGGGTGACTGGGAACAGTGAGCAGCACCTATTCTGGGCAGCAGGTGCAGCCACACCTAGCCGTGCCTGGCCTGGCACTCACCCCCGGCCACTCTGGCGCGGTCTTTCACGGATGTACCATCGGGAGTGTTCAGCACAATGGTGGGGGAAAGACCGGGAATGGAACAGCGCTAACGCCCTAGGACATGGTGGGATCCTCAGTCCCAGTCCTTATGGCAGAATGTCCTGTAGCTACTGTCCCAGAGTCATCGGGGGCACGAGATCTAGAAAGCACCTCCTGGGACCCCCTCCTGCCACCCTGCTCCTGGGAACATCGGAGTTGTTGAGGAAGTGGAGAGGATCCAGGGTGACAAAGGGCCAAGGAGAAGGAAGCACAGCACTGAGAGGACAGATGGACGTGCCCAGTGCCACCATCCCGGGCCCGGGCTGTGATGCCTCCGACCTCACCCTAAATAATGGTTCCTGATGTGTGCACCTGGCTTCGGGGTTTCCCTCCCCCCCCACTTACTCACCCTCCCATTCATCATCCCCCCACCCCCTGCTCCTTCCCCTCCACCCCATTCCCCACTGCATCACCCACCCTGCCCCCCTCCCTCTCATGCTCCCTCCCTCCCTCTGACACTCCTCCCTTGTGCTCCTCTCTCCCTCTCAAGCCTCCTCCTCCCCACCCTACCATCCTCCTCCTCTCCACTTCCGCCCTCCCCCTCGCTGCCCCCTCCCATCTCGGCCTCCCCCTCCCCTGCCTTCCTCCTCTCCCCCTCCCTGTTGTCCCGCTCCATCTCCTTTCCCTCCCTTCTCCCCCTCCCTCTCTCATGCCCTCCTGCATTCAGCAGAGGATCTGGGGGCCACAGGACCACTGGGGCTTCATCAGGGAGCACCCCCAGCCCACGTGGTCATGTCCACTGGGGGAGGTGATGGGGCAGGCCTCAGGGCTAGCCGTGGTGATGAGCACCAGGAATCTGCTCCTAAAACAGAGGCCCATTGCACAAAGAAAACAATGGAGAGACCCATGCTTAGCACTTCCTCTAGGAAAATCTAGTCCCCAAGATTGATGAAAAGTAAATACATCCTAGACTTCATGCACCATGAGTGCTAATGGCTCTATACTCCCTGATTCCTATAAGCAACAAAGAGTAAATCATCCAGCGATGACTGTGGGTTTGTGACACAATGTTTCTGACCAAATGACAGTGTTTCAACCAACATCTCCAGCGCCTCCGAGTGTTCCCAGGGTCTCTGCGAGCCTCTGATCCTTCCACCGACCTCCTTGGGAAGCTCTGTCCTGTCATGTTCCTTGTCTCCTGCCTCTCCTGTGACCTTCTGGTGGTCTATCTCCCCGCACGGGGACACCCTCGCCAGGATTTCCTGTGCCCCTTGGCTGGGTGCCCACATCGCACACTGGGCTCCAAGAGCCCCATAGTTTGTGCAGGCCTGTGTGCTCCCTCCGGGGTCACTTGGCATCTCCCTTGCAGTGGCCTGCATCTTCCTGCACTGGGTCCTCTCTGACGAGTCTGTGAGGCCAGCCTGTGCCCATGTCACGGCCATGGGAGCACGAGTCCAGAAGGTCTAGATGACCTGATGCCGTCCCAGCGTGTGGAGCCTGGGCCAGGGGTGGTCTCTGAGAAGGGGAGGAGTTGGGCCCAGGGAGCCTGACTGGGGATGTGCCACCTTGAGCCCCCAGGAGGAGAGCGAGCACCGGGGGGCCTGGCACTCAGCCCTGCTGGGAGACCATGTCCCACACACAGGGGATCTGTCCCCAGGGCTGGACATCATTGCAGTATCCACCCTCCTAGGCTGCGGGCTGCCGGTGACTGTTAGGGGAGGAGGCACCGCTGACGCGGGAGAGAGGGCCAGGTGCTCCCCCAGCATCAGGTGCCCTGGGGCAGGTTGAGGGGGCATCGGCAGACAGCAGTGTCTGCAGCTGGGGTCTCCACACAGGCCCCCTCCTCAGGCTCAGCACAAGCTTTCTGGATGGCCTGTGTCCCCAAACACAGAATCTGGCCCACAATCTCCCCTCAAACCCCGACTCCAAATCCTCTGTCCTCAGCTCAAGTGCAAAAAGTGGCAATAGTTTAGGTGGCGTTAGGCGCTCGGAGACCTGATTTTCTGGCCCACGCTGTGATACTGCTGACATTTTAAAGATCTCAGGGCTTGATTCAAAACTGGTAGGATGCCAGGGACCACAAACAGCTTTCTGGAAACCTGACTTGGGCCTTACAGCCCTCCCATCCCACCAGCTCTGCTCAGAAACCCTCCAGGCCACAGACCCACAGTCTTGGGTCCTCAGATGGTGCAGACGATGTACCTTAAGAAGCAATCCAGGTGAGGCAGCCTGACACACTGCAGACTCCAGCAAATCCCCATCCCAGAAAGTGAGGGTACCACTGGACCAGCTGTCTGAAAACAGCCAGGTCAGGGTCCCAGGAAGACACCAGAAGCTCAGGAGTAACTGAGTAGCATCTGGAGGTCAGGTAGGGACAGTGGGAATCTCGGGTGGTTTTGCCTGGGGGCAGCTCCTGTCCCATTAAACCCTCAGTGTGATGGCTCCACTGGGGCCGGGGAGGGACCATGCCTGGAGAACCTGTGGCTCCACTGTCAGAGGTCGCCAACATGATCCGTGCACAGGTGAGCAACACCGACCACACCCCGAAGAATTTCTGGAAACAGTAGCCATCTCAGTGGCAGCCGACCTGGGAGGTCAACCTTCCAGCTGCCTGAGGTGGGATCGAGCCAGCGTGCAGCGCACTAGCCAGACATGGGAGAAGGAGAACCAGTTCTTCATTTCAATAGTTTCTGAGTTACCAGTTTGTTCCTGTGGTTAGTATAATTAGCAAGGTCTTGAAAATGTTTTCATGTTCTCTGCTGGTGAGGTTCTAGAAAAATCTCTGGTTTTAGGTAAAATCATCGAGAATTGACTTTGGTTAGTACAGCCATGGTGGGAAGAAATGGAGCTTCCCCAAGACACTAACATTAGAACTCCTGTATGATCCCACCACCGGGTAGACATTGCAGGAATGAAGACAGTTTCTTGAAGTAAGATCGGCACACTCTCACACTATCTCCCCAAGGAGGGGTGGCCACCCATAGCAACAGGGCACCCATGTGGGAAGTCATAGGCACCCCCCCAACCCTGCAGGCAGGTGTTCCCTGGACAAGGGACGGCCCCAGGGTTGGGACATCTCCAAAGCAGCACATCCAATGTCCTGGATACGAGGAGGAGAAGGAGCACAGAACCAGGTCGGTGAGGGTCAGGACACACTACCCCAAATATGGCACCTTGGCAACACAGAAACGGAAAGAAATTTGCATTGAGCAGAAGCAGAAAAGTTCCTCGGATCCCCAGCCATCAGCCCTTCTTCCCTGAAGCAGGTCAGAAAACTCCCATGTGGCACTTGCTCTGCCCAGACCGCAGGGAGGACATGCTTCTCACCAGAGTCAAGGAAGAATTCAGGGCCCCAAAGGCTGTAGGAACAAACCTGCTTAACTGAACCTTTATCTTCCTAGTTACCTCTTCATCATTTACCAGCCCTAGTCCCAACCCCTGTCTCTCTCAGTTCTTCCCACATCCATGGCTTCTTTGTCTAAAAGTGAGAAGAGCCGCCTGCTCCAGTCACCTCTGCTGGTCTCCATGTTCATATGAGGTTCCCACCAAAAAAAAATCAATACGCTTTGCCTGCTTTTCTCCTGTTCATCTCTCTCTGTCAATTTCCAGACCCCACCAGGGACCTTAAGAGAGGCTGAAGGAAACTGTCCTCTCTTGCAGCCCTGGGTAGGGGGTGGTGACGGGGAGTCAGGAAGCCCATCCCATCTTCCGGACCTTGGTTAAAACTGCTCTCTCCTGGGAAGCAACCTGAAGCTACCTGGAAGCTACCAGAACCCCAGCTTGAGGACTTGGCCCTACTGATGAGTTCAGGGTGTGACAATGAATATTTTCATGGAAGCATTCTGAAATCAGACCGTCCTTACACGAGGCCTCCTTCTGGCTGCTCGCTGTAGTTGCTACTGTTGGCTCAGTGACTTTTCTGAGCAATCTTTGTCAAGTCTGTGTTCTTTGCTGTGTGGGGTCACTGGATCCCTATGCTGTTACCTTAGGGGTCAGACAGTGGCTGGGCAGAGAGGTCACACATTTTTCTGAGCTATGGGCTACAGATCGGAGGTCCCCACAATCTCCTACTCAGGTTCTAAGAGTCTGCTCGCAGTCTGCTCTAATAGCGGCTCATGGAACTCAGGGAAACGTGTTACTGACTACCTCACCAGTTCATTAGAAGGCCAGAACTCACGACCAGGAACCTGGAAGCAATGAACAGGGCAAGGTGTGTTGCAGGGGATGGAAGCTTCCCGCTCTCTGAGCTAAAGAGGCCTTTACCCACCTGCACTCTGGCCTTCCTAACCGACGACCTCCCTCCTTCAGGCTCATCTCTTAAGTCAAAGAGTCAAAGACCCGACGGGCACCAAAATGACCCCTCCAGCATAACCACTCCCAGATGCCAGCAAGACCCACGAGATGGACCCCAAGCAATGACTGTCCGGAACTTTAATGCTCTGTGCATGACCCACCAACCTTTGTAATTTATACCCTAATTCTACAAAGTTCCAGGACAAAATATCAATACACAAAAATCTCTCATTTGTATACACACGCAATGAATCATCCAAAATGGAATTGAAGAAAACCATTCCATTTTAGGAAACACCAACATTGACAAAATGCCTAGGAATAGAGGTAATCAACGTGCATGTCTTGTACACTGGAAACCACGAAACTTTGCTGAGAGAAAGTAACGGAAACCTACATCAGTCTGAGGACTCCCCACGGTGATGAAAGACATACTATTGGTAAGATGGCAACAGTACACAACGCAATGTGGAGATTCAGAGTGTTCCCAAGACATTTCACAAAGGCCTTTTGGAAGAAACACACAAGCTAATCCTAACAGTCATATGGAATTTTCAGGGACCACAGGACAGCCGAAACAATCTTGAAAAAGAAAATCAAAGGCGAAAGGTCATACTTCCAATGTTTGAATCTTAATACAAAGCAACAGTAACTAAAACATTGTGATCCTGTCCTAAAGGTATGCATAGCCCTTGAAAAGAATACTACATATATGTTTTTAAATTAAATTTAAATTTGAAAATTTTTAAATAAATTAAAAAAAAATTTTAAAGTATACATACAGGGGCGCCTGGGTGGCTCAGTGAGTTAAAGCCTCTGCCTTTAGTGGGTTCATGATCCCAGGGTCCCGGGATGGAGCCCTGAATTGGGAATCTCTGCTCAACAGGGAGACTGCTTCTTCCTCTCTCTCTGCCTGCCTCTTCGCCTATTTGTGATCAATGTCTGCCTGTCAAATAAATAAATAAAATCTTAAAAAATAAGTATGCATACAGATCAGTAGGAGTTAATAGAGAGCCCAGAAATAAACCCCTTCACCTGTGGTCCTCTGAATTTTGACAAGGGTGGTCAACATTGCAGTGGGGGGACAGAATTGTCTTTTCAACAAAGGGTGCCAGACAACTGACTATCCACGCACAGAGGAATGGAACTGGACCCTTACCTAATACCACATATAAACATTAACTCAAAATAAGCTAAAGGCTTAAGTGTAAGAGGTAAAATTATATACTCTAGCAGAAACAAATGGAGATAGATCTTCAACACCTTGGATTTAGCAATGCTTTTACATCTGATATCAAAGCATATAAAGGGAAAGAAAAAAACAGATAAAATAATATCCTCAAAATTAAAAATCTGTCCTGGGCACCTGGGTGGCTCAGTTGATTAACTGTCTGACTCTTAATTTTGGCTCAGATCATGAACTCAGGATTATGAGATCGAGCCCCGCATCAGGCTCCACACCGAGTGTGGGGCCTGCTTAAGATTCTCTTTCCTTCTCCCTCTGACCCTGTCTACTCGCACACTCTCTCTCACTCACTTAGAAAAGAAATGTAAAAAAAATTTTTTTAAATCTTTGTACCTCAGAAGATACTCTCCAGAAAGTGAAAAGGTAGCCCCCGAATGGAAGGAAATATTTGTATATTATTTATCCAATAAGACTCTGTTGCCCAAGGTATGTAAAGAGCTTTTAGAACTCTTCAACAAAAAGACAACCCCATTTTTAAAATGAAGGATTTGGATAGCGCTTTCTGCAGAGAAATCATACAAATGGTGACTAGGACATGAATTGATGTTAAACATCCTTAGTCTTTATGGAAATGAAGATTTAAACCAGTTAAATGTCTTTTACACAAGTAGAATCACTTCGATCAAGAAAACTAAAAATGACAAAAACGTGTTGAGAAACTGAAACGCTTAAACCTCACTTGTGAAAAATGGTGTAGTCTACATGTAAAATAGTTTGGCATTTACTCAAATAAGTCAAAGCAGAATTACCATACGGTTCAACAATTACACTCCTAGATATCCACCCCCCCAAAATGAAAATACTGGTTCAAACCAACAAACAAAAATGTACAGAAACACTCACAGCAGCCATGTTCACTATGGGCAAAACCCAGGAACTATGCAAACATCCCTCCATGGGGAACAGGATAAACAAAACGAGGAAGATCCATAAATGGCAATCTTGCTCTGCCGTGTGAAGGAATGGAGTAAAATGGTTCGTTTGTGGGGAAAAAAAAGAAATGGTGGCTCCTCAACATATCAGACACAGAATTCCACTGCAGCCTATATGCCCGCCCCCCAATTTAAAGTACAAGTAACCATGTTCAGAGAAGCTTTTCTCACAACAGCCAAAAGGGGGAAGCCACCCAAGCGTCGACTGACAGATGAATGGATAAACAAATTGTGGTTTATACACGCTGGAACACGATTCAGCCTTAAAAACAAAGGGTGTTCTGGGGCGCCTGGGTGGCTCAGTGGGTTAAAGCCTCTGCCTTCAGCTCAGGTCATGATCTCAGGGTCCTGGGATCGAGCCCCACAAATTCGGAGCCTGCTTCCTCTTCTCTCTCTGCCTGCCTCTCTGCCTACTTGTGATCTCCCTCTCTGTCAAATAAATAAATAAATAAAAATCTTAAAAAAAAACAACAACAAAGGGTGTTCTGACACAGGCTACAAGACAGACTAAACCTGGAAGTCATTACGCTGAGTGAAATCAGCCCATCACGGAAGGACAGATACGGTATGATTTCACTCACATGAAGTACCCAGACACTCAGTGTTGAATGTGACTGTAGGGGCTGAGGAGAAAGGGGAACGGGGAGTTGGTGTTTCATGCATACGGTCTCCCTCGGGGAGAATGAGAAAGTTCTGGAGAATGGTGTACAACTGTGGGAACTCAGTGGGTTAAAGCCTCTGCCTTCAGCTCAGGTCATGATCTCAGGGTCCTGGGATCGAGCCCCACATTGGGGAGCCTGCTTCCAGAGAACTGTGTCCCTGAAATGTTTTAAGGGGTCAATGTTATTCTGTTTAGTCACCGTGAAAAAGTGAATGAAGGAATGATGCATGTCACAACGTAGATGGACACTAAACACAGCCCCAGTGACATAAGCAACGTAGAAATACCACTCAGATGGGAGCTGTCTGTGCTCCTGGAATCCATCAAGGTTACCCAAGTAAAGGAAAGTCCTAGGAGAAGGTCCAGAAGAAGAAAACTGGATCTGAATGGAGAAGACATTTCAGACCATCGGGCAGGTGGTGACAGCTGAAGTGGGCCTGTGGTCTGGGTTCAGATAGGGAAAGTGTCACGATTTCCTCACTTGGGGTTACGTGGTGTTTCTGCAGGACAGTGTCCCTGTTTGGGGTAAACTGCACCGAAGAAGGCCCTGTAAAGTGGCAAACATAGTAAAGAAATGACAGCTGGGGAGATGAAGTGCATGTGTGCAGCTGTGACAAGATGCCTGCACTTTGAACTCACCGCAGAGTAAATGACTCTCCCAAACATCCATGTTAGCACAAAGTCACAGAAGCAGAGAGGACATCGGACTTCAGGATGAAGGCCAAGCCCTCATAGATCCAGGTCACCCACTGTGCAGAGGTCACTCACCCTTGGAGGAGGCCACGTGTTAGCATGAAGGGAAGCCTCAGTAAAGCGGACTAGGCACTCCAGAAGGGGAGGGTGGAAGGGGGCACTTGCCGCTCAATGCCCATCACAGACCCCACATCAGAATCCCCCACAGGAGAGACTCATCCCTTCCAGGCCCCACAGGGGAAGCTGGAGGTTCATCTACCAGAAATCACCATCCCTGCAGCTCAGCCGGGGAGAATCCTCCATCACCCCGAACCCCCGCCTCTCTTCAGTGGACTTTCCTTCCAAGCACCCCTCCCAACTTCTTCCTCCTTCTCCATGAAATAACTTTCCTCTCCTTTGTTTCTTGCACTTGCCTGTGATGGAACCGGAGCTTGCTCAGCCCAGACTGCCGTTCTCTGCTCTTCCCAAATAAACCCATCTGGCTGGTCAAATAACTGGCAGTTTGAGTTCAAGGCAAACAGAACTCATAAATTCCAGACACTTGCAAGGAACAAAATCAATATACACTAATCACATGCATTTCCACATGCTCCAAAGGAACCATCAGAAAGAGACTACGGAGAACAATCTCATTCAGGACTGCATCCAAAAGACCAAGATACCCAGGAGTTCCCTGAACGAAGAGGTGACAGACCTGTCTTCTGACAGCCGTGAAACACTGATGACAGACATGGAGGGAGACACACGGAGTTGGGGAAACACTCTGTGCTCAGGGAGGAACCGACACCAGGAATATACATCCTCTCCCCAAAGCTGTCTACAGAGTCCACGCTGTCGCTCCTGAACTTCCAGACTCTGGACCAACCCTGAAGCGGGTGTGGACATGGGAAGGACCCCGCACGGCCAAGGCAGGGTGGGGGGCGTCGAGCACTGAGGCCGCTCCCTGACTGTATTCTGAGGAGCCCCAGGAACCAAATCCGCATGTGCCCAAACACAGAGGTGGAACCCGGGGCGCACATCCAAGCCTAGAAAGGGGAGAACCCGCAGCCGCACATAGCACTGCGGGAGACCACGTCACCGCACACATAACCATGGAAGCCCCGTTGTGTACACAGATTGCCCTTCTTCCCTGGGAGCCTGAGACCACACACCCCCTTCCCTGTCTCCGCTCAGGTGGCTTCTCCTCACCTTCTCCTCCAGAGGCTGGTCCTGAGGAGGCTGCACTGCTGTAAGTGTGGACGCGACCCCACATCCTCCACAGCGAGTCCTGTCAGGGCGGGAGTGGCCTCTGTCAGGGTGGGAGCGACTCCAGTGCCTCCAGAAGTCTCCCAGCAGGCCCTGATGAGGCTGGGCTCCTGTCCCTAGTGCAGCTGCCCAGGTCAGGCTCAGGGCAGGAGCTGGGGTCTTGCGCCCTCTGCTGGCGAGGGAGGGCAGTGCAGGACTAGGGGAGCTCACCCTTCAATGGAAGCACCTGCTCCCTCCCAGGGTCCAGCTGAAGCCACTTCATTCCGGAAATTCAAGCTGCATGGAGCCCAATATACCCCCAGCTTCTCCAAAAATTGCTAAGGAACAGTGACTTGGAAACAATATGGAATGACAACAGTCCCTCAAACAGTGACACCGAACATGACACTGGCCCTGAAGCAAACCCACAATCAGACCTAAACTTGCTCTCAAGCCTGGCCCTCACCCCAATCCAACACCCTAACTCTAGCCCTCAACCTAAACAATGTTCACAAAAATCAAAAGGTAGAAACTGTAAATATCTATCAATGACGAATGCATAAGCAAAGTGTGGTGAAGGGCTGGAATTTGGGTTCAGGTTCAGGTTTCAGTCATAATTCTAGATCAGGGAGAGGGTTTAACATTGGGGTGAGGATTTAGAGTGAGGGGCAAGGGAACAGTTAGTGTTTAGAGCTTTAGGTTTATGATTTAGGGTCTAAGTTTCAGGGCTTATGGTAAAAAGTTCAAGGTCAAATTTGGGGGTTGGCTTCATGCTGAGATTTCAGATCAGGGTTCATGACTCAGAGTTCTAGATTAGGGGTAGGGTTTGTGGCTCAGGGCTTGGATCCAGGACTCAGATTCAGAGTCCAGGCTTTGGGCTCAATTTCAGTTTTAGGATTCAGGGTTCCAGTTTGGGTTATAGAGTCAGGTTAGGTTTCAGCATCAATGGTAGGAGTTAACATTAGGTGTAGTGATGACACATTTTCTTCAGTTTTCACTGTAAACACAAAATTTCTGTCTGATATGTCTAAATCTGAAATATATTTCGTTTGCTGTCAGGAGCTGGTTTGGAACTTAGGATTCCAGTAATTCCCTACTGAAAGAATTCTGGTACTAGAGTTTACCAGTCACCCAGAAACGGCTTTCATCTTGTCCCAAACATCCCCTTGGCAGAGAAGGGTGAGCTGGTGCCAATGCTGGGATGACTTCATAATGGTAGAGGTGTGAAACCAAATATCATGGAAATGTTCATGGAAAATGAAACAGGAGGGGCGCCTGGGTGGTTCAGTGGTTTGGGCTGCTGCCTTCGGCTCGGGTCATGATCTCAGGGTCCTGGGATCGAGCCCCGCATCGGGCTCCCTGCTCTGCAGGAAGCCTGCTTCCCCCCCCCCCCCTCTCTCTCTCTGCCTGCCTCTCTGCCTACTTGTGATCTCTGTCTGTCAAATAAATAAATAAAATCTTTAAAAAAAAGAAAGAAAATGAAACAGGAGACAAAAATTGGTTGACTCCTGATTCTTCCACAATAAAAAGACCAAATTTCCAACAGAATCTGATAATGTTCCCTAGGAAGGCCTATGGTACTCAAAACTAGTACCAAAAGAGGACCCTCTTTCCTGGTTTAAACTAAGAATCCCAGCAGGATACATCCTACCTTGTGTCAAAAATGAAAAAAAAAAAAAATTTCACTATTTGGCTGTTCCAGTGTACAATCTGTAGAATCACTGACACATTTTCTTTTCTCAAATCCCCATTAACACACGGGTAAAATGCAGGCAATGTTTTAATGCACTGCTCATTGGAACACCAAGTACGAGGAAGACTATTAGAAGTAATAAAAAGATATCGAATATGAAATTCTGAAAAAGCACCTTTCTGGGTACTTAATGAGGATCCCTAACTATAAGATCTAACATCTCATCCTATGGAATTCACCCTTAAAAATCATCAATAACAATAGCAGGCTCACCACTGTAACCACCTCACCATTGACCTCTAGGTTTGTAATACACACTCCAACCGCTAGAGACACAATTCTCAGCAGCAGAAAGGGACTTGCCCACTCCTGGTGGACCAACTCTTACAGTGATGCCAAAAAATCCCACTCCTTGGAAATCCCAGCCATTAGAACACAGTTCCAGAAAGCACACCCAGAACTCAATAAAGGACAGACATCTCATGAGGCAGATACTGCAGATCACCACCACTCCCATGAAGTAACTCTACAGTGAACTGCAGACCTGTCCTCTTCCCAGGATTACATGGGACACCACATTCTTCCAATACTCCATCCTTAGAACTAAACCATGAAATGCCCTCATTAGTCCTGCATGCAGGCTCACAGTGAGCCCTCGAAAGCCAGACCCCTTCTAGAGAGCACACAGCCTCTCACGCCTATCCTACCAGATGGAGGGTTCTGCTCTCCCCGACTTCTGTATCAACTAGAGATACTTGGAAGAAGTCTTGCCATAGTCCACGGAAAAGCCATATTCTTCATCTGCAAAATGATGGAAGGTGAAACACCACGGATTCCCTGCACCTTCTTGAACCTAGGTAAGTTGGAGATACAGCTTGGAAAGAGCTATTATCCCCAATCCCCTACACACACACCCCCTTCCCTTGTGCACTCCAGACCAGTTTCCAACCACCTTGCTCATTCTCAGCCATCGCCTCTGCAGTGTAGTACAGTAGTACTGAGGTGCTGGGACTGAGGTGCGAGGTGCTAAGCCAGCATCTTGGACCCATGTATTATTCGAGATTAATAATCATTTTATTAACAGATGCATCCTAGAAGATCTTACCACCCCAGCCATTAGAAAAATCATTACAACAGAGGTCCTAACAACATGTGCCAGTCTCCACTGCTCCACTCCCTGGCTCCAGGGATTGGCTCATCCACGGACATGTGACCTGGTCCAAGCCAATGAGGTGGGAGGACCTCGGGTGTCAGCCTGCAGAGCCAGGCATGGGGTGGACCACCCAGACCAGGGGTTTTCCATCACAACTACAGAAGTGGCCTAGGCCAAGCCTGTGCCAGAGCCAACGAGGACCCAGGAAGCCAGGGGCTCCATAACATTGCTGAGGGCTGAACTGGAATTGTCCTGAGGCCCACACCTGCTAGAATCTCTGCTAACTCAGGAGAACCCTCAATGTGCTCATGGTCTTGGCCTGAACAAGATGACCATCTGTGTGGTATATAACCCACAGATATACCCGCGAGACAATAAGGGCATACTTAGCGAAGCAATACCTACATGGAATTCAACCACAGACAAACATCTTTTGGCAAGCGAGGCCTACAGAGAAATGTGGGGGAATTCCTGCGGACTTAATTGTTAGCCAATCCCACAATCATCTTTTTTTCCCTTCAAGTGGAGGGGCCGGGTCGGCCAGGAGAGATCCCAGTGTACCTCCAACTGCCACGGGAAAAGAAGAGCCCTCTCCCCCCACCATCCACCATGCTGCAAATCTGGGGTGTGGGAAACTACTCCCAAGGGCCAAATGGGACCACCCCCTGTATTCTGTCAATCAAATGTGGCTGGAACATTTGGTGTGGACGGTATGTGACTGCTTTCAAGCCTCAATATAAGAGTGGAGTCACTGTCAGAGAGACCACATGAATTGCAACACTGACCTGAAAATCTTTACATAAGATTTTACAGAAAAGTCTGTTCTGATCCCAAAGATCCTAGGGTCACGTCACTTCTTTGAGTGGAATGTAGCTCCTTCTGGGTAAAATCAAATTTCTTCATCCCCAGAGGCAAGGACTTCCATTCTTTTAGCCAGAACTCCATCTCCATCCTCCTGTATTTATACCTTGAGTGGCACGTCCACATGTCTGCTGCCAGTGGGAATTCAGTGTAGTTTACATGATCGTGATGCTCAGAAACTTGTGAGTGTGAGTGTATATTTCCTCTATGTTAGCCACAGTGTGCAAGGAGAACACAGTACAGTACTTTCTGTGCTTTCTGTTCCACAGGAACAGCCACATAATGGGGTTCCATGATGATCTCAGAAGGAGGCCACCTTCATAGAACAAAATTCATCTGTGAGGACTCCCAAATCCCTCATCCTGGACGCTATGTTCCACAGAAGCTGGGGACACACAGAGGGACAGAGACTCCCCCTGGCCATCAGGGTTTTGAAGGATGCCTGCTCTTCCAGGACAAAAGATCCCAAAAGCATTCCTCCACCTGTCATGCAGACAGGCATCTGTGAGAGAGATCTACCTCGTGCAGAAAGCACAGACCGAGAGAAAATAAATGACAGTCTTGTGTGACAGATGCCATGACAGGGGACACTCGGAAGGCCTGGGAGTGTGCAGCATTGGCCAGACCCGGGGGCAGGGAGACCTGGAATGATCCAGGAGGATGATCACAGCTGTGTCACTCCAGGGGAGGCTCAGGACGACTGGGGGTGTGCAGAGTTGGCCAGACCAAGGGGTGGGGGGGACTGGGATGGCACCAAGAGGATGTCACAGATGTGCCCTTGTATGGCTACATGTGTCAGTGTGACCAGGCATTGGCCAAAGCGGAAATGAAAAGGTAGGCAAGGTGCAGTGTCCCTAAACTGCCTTCTGCAAGGCTAAAGATTGGTAAAGATGTGTTTTCAGTACAATTACATTTTACATGCATACAGGAGTCCCTAAAGCTCACTGTGTAGAACATGAAGTCCATAGTATGCCGTTGCTTTCATGTCGAGGTGCCGGGGACAGAGTACACTTGATATGTCTTTATGTTGCTTTCAGAGTATGATGACTTTTTCTGCCTTCATCTTTGATCCAAGGACAGGGAACAAAGGCAACACAGATCTACGCTTTGAAATGTCACCAGAAACCTGTAAACCCAAGTTCTCACAGGAGCTAAAGGTTCAGGACCAGGGTGAAAGAAAAGGGAGTCTGATAGCAAGGACCAAAGAACATGTCATGTGTATGTGAGCTGGTCCACTTCTCTACCTGTCGGAAGCAAGCCATGCCTGACAGGAGGGAGTCACAGTTGCACCTGGTCCATCTGTTTGCTGCCCTTGACCACAGCAGAGGATGTGCTGAGCTGGGTGTGGGTATCGGGGGAGATGGGCAGCTGGCCACACATGCTACCTGCCAGGTACCTGTAGGACCAGCCTCTTGCCTCAGCTGAGATGAAACAATAATTATGTTTCCTTACCTATTTCCTGCGACAGGTAATGTGCTCAGTGCTTTGGTGACTATATCCTTTCCCATTTTATAAAACACTTTAGGCAGTTAAGATTGACATTTGAAAAGCTGTCCATAGTTGATGTATGCAATGTGACCTTGAGCCGAACTCTAATATCTAGTTAAGATACACTTGATTTAGAAGATCGCTCATAAATTAGAGGACGGTTTTTAACGAGCTAAGGAATTCAGGGACCAACCCTCTTCTGTCCTAATGCCCTTACAGTCTGGTAAACTGGAAAAAATTTGGCCATGTGCTATCTGGAGAGTGGCCACACGGGAGCAACAGTGAGTAAACAGCGGCACAAACCCCAGTACAAAGCCAATTCTTCCTTCGTTCTGTCAGACCTTGTCCATTCAATGTTTACACATCATTTTATAGATTATGAAAAGTGGGACTTTGCTGAATTCTTTAAAAACCAAACTCATTCTTTCAATCTGTTAAAAATAGAAAAATGTTTTCTAAAGTCTTGGAATTGGCGAGCAGATGAAGCCCCAGTGGCCTGGGAAAAGGCCAGTCCTGTGGAAACTATTCAGGTCTACTTAGGAAACAAGGATGACTTCTACTCCACTTGGTTTCAGGAAGAACTCATGTCAACTAACAGTACTGAACCCACACAAAATAGTGCAGCTCAGAGGAACATAAAAGCACCAACAGCTTCCAGAAGCACAGAAAGAGCCACACCCAAGAACCAAGAAGACATAACACTGAGGCTCTCTCTGCTCAGGCCAATATGCAGTCTGTAGATCCTCTGGAGCTAGAATGCCCCCCAGTGGCCTTAGGAGTCGTGGGTCAGGCAGAGCACACACCCTGAAGCTCCACTGCTGGAACCCATGACTAGCCTCCTGGTCCCTTCCTCCACGAGACAGCTCCTCCCCACTGACCACCTCAACCTGCTTCTTGGAACTCCCACCCCCCTTTCAGTCCTCTTCGTTCACTTTTCCAGTCACTGCAATACCATACGGTACATTTAACTACATACTATTCTGTCACTGAAATTTTTTTTCATGTTGGCTGTGAAACTATACTCTGCATCATCTACCCCAATGTAGAATTACTGTCGCATTGCATGACTTAACTGTGGACTCCGAGTGCCCTCACAGTGTCATGGGACTAGTGTCCTGGGCAAAGTCCTCGTTAAGCCAGCTCAGCTGTTGCAGTGAAGCCGTGATCCAGGCACTGCGATTTCGTGCAAGTAAGACAGCACAGCCAAAACTTTGGTTTGGGTTCAGAATTGCTCACGACCCCTCAGCCACATCAGATGGCCTGGGGGGCGCAACCTGAACTACCTGCCAGTCCAATGCTGCCCTGCAGAATTTCCATGGAACAGCTATTATGTCCAATGGGGGAAGTCAGTGGGAGCAGGGAGGTTGGGAGTCAGAAATCCTGAGATAGAATCCATCTTGGAGACTGCCAAGAACTTCCAAGGAGTTCATTCCATAGTCTTGAATGAGTCAGTTAATCTAAAAACATTTCCTTGTTTTAGAAATGATGAGCCTGAAACTCCAAGGAAGTGACTCTCCCAAGTCATATTGCAAATCAGCAAAAGAGCCAGCCTGCGATGTTGGTGGCCTCCAGCATGATCCCCATAGTGGCTTTAGCTAGAGCCACAGTCACCCATTTATCTTTCCTGGACTCCCAGAATCTCATGGGACTCTTCGTGGAGCATATTCTGCAAACAAATGTCACGTGAGTGCCACAAAACCCTCTGAACTGGTTATAACAGGACTCTGTGATGTCAATGGAGTCCCAAGCCATAGGCCATCTCAGAGTCTGTCTGCAAAGATATGGTGGGTAGAAACCCACATGATGACACAGGGTAGACGAAGATGGGAACAGCTAGTGAAATAGGGGGTGCTCACATCCCATCTGGCCCCAGATGACACGGTGGTGTCCAGCAGCACAAGTCCCCCAGATGCCCCCCCAGGCCCTTCACAGAACTCACCCCTAAGGTTTGAAGCTGAGCTTCATGCATGGGCCATGAGTGCCCCAGCTAGCTCAGGGAAGCATGACACAGAGCATAAGGATGCCACAGCCTTGACAGATGTCTATTCATGGAGCAACAGATTTCTCCAAATATATTCTGAAACAGTAAAAATTCACTAATAAAACATGGATATTTTTGATTAAAAAGAAAATCACACTTTTTCAATTAATAAATAAACTCTGGAGTATCTACTCAGTGCAAATGTACAGGTTGAGTCCTAGCGTGGGATATAATGAATAGATTAACGATAGGAAGGAATGCAGGCTAAGGGCTAAGAGAGCCATGCTATTCAGAGAGAACCATTAAGGAAGCCTATTAAGAAGATGTTTTTCAGCCAAGACTAGAAAGACAGGGCCAGTGAACCCATATGTGAAAAAAGTGACAAGCAACTCTATTTTCAATTATCTATATTCAATTATCTTGCCATATAAATGGCAAGAAATATTGTCTTAAGAGTTGCTTTCGAACATTTAGTTCTTCTCCCTAACTATCTGGGTTACATGCTAACCTTTACTCACTGTAAAATACTCTAAAATGTCTTATTTAAACATGGACATCTTGTATTAAAAGGCAAGTAAATTTACCCTAGCAAACTCCTAAACCTACCCCTACCCATAACCCCTGATCCTAACATGTGACCATAAAACTTGACCCTAAATGTGACCCCAAACTTGACCCTAGGTTGGGCTTGGAGGGGTGCGTCCCCAGAGACCTCTGCCAAAGCGCCAGGTACTGCGGACACCTGAGCAATTCAGAAGACTCTGCGTGCCACCCAGAAGGAAACCATGTAGTTTGGAACTCTGGAAGTGATTCAGAGCATGAGGAATCAGCATGCACACCTGAGGCTACTCCATACCAGCCTGGAGCCTGACACTCCCCCTGACCTAAGCCCTCAACACAGCGCTCTGGGTGTCTTGCCATACAGTTGGCAGACTGAATTTGCCATGATCCTAGGCCACAACCCTAAACCTAGGTTGGCTTTTTTAAAGGACCACGTACAGAGGACTGCCTCGAATTCCCCCGGAGAATCTGGCCAAAGCAGGTGTTCCTACAACAAAGTTATCAATCATACCTTTTGGGACCCTAGAATGGATTTAGAACAGGAGAAATCTGAATGAAATCTTGAACCATTTCTTAGAGTATTTTACAGAGAAGAACCAATTATTTATTTATACTTTCATACTATACTGAATGCAAAGCCTGAGCCTGATACTGTCCTTAACTCTACCCTTAATTCAAATGTCCTTGAATTAATTGTCCTTGAATCAATTGTGCTTAATTCAAATGTCCTTGAAGGTCTCCACAACTAAGCAGATCACATCTTCCATGCTTCTGGGACTAATTCTATCCAGCTTAAGGCATAGGTGTAAACATGAACACAACTTTCTACCAAAAGGACATACAAGCACCCAAGAGACACACAAAAAAGTGCTCCACATCAAAAGCCATCATGGAAATACAAATCTTAACCACAATGAGATACCACCTTAAAACAGTTGGCGTGGTTAAAATTATCAAGGCAGGCAATAACAAATGTTGGCGACGATGTGGCAAATGGGGAACACTCTTACACTGCTGGTGGGAATGCAAGCTCAGACAGCCACTCTGCCAAATGTCATCAAGTTTCTTCAATAACTTAAAAATACAGCTGCCCTATGACCCTGCAATTGCACTACTAGGTATTTACCGCAAAGATACAGATTGAGTGAAAAGTAGTCACACCTCTCCCGCAATGTTCAAAGCAGCGATATCCACTCCAGTGAAACTAAGAAAAGAGCCCAGATTCCACAGAGAGATGAATGGATAAAGAAGATGTGGCTCATATCTACAATGGAATATTATTCAGCCACCTGAGAGGATAAAGACTTAGCATCACATCCACCTGGATGGAACTGGAGGGTATTATCCTGAGCGAAATTAGTCTATCAGAGAAAGACAATCGGTACATGTAAAATAGAAGAAACACCACACAGGATCAGAGGGGAAGGAAGGGAAAACTGAATGGGAAGTCACTAGAGAGGGAAAAAAACCATAAGAGACTCCTCTCAGAGAAACAAACTGAGGGTTGCTGGAGGCGAGGTGGATGGGGGATGGGGTAACTGGGTGATGGGCATTAAGGAGGGCACATGGTGCAACGAGCACTGGGTGTTATACACACCGGATCTATTATTGAACACTACATCTGAAACTAATGATGTGCTATATGTTGGCGACATGTTATTATATGCTGAATTTAAGTTAAACAAAAAGGACTTAAGGAAACACTCCTAAAAATTTGAATAGAACCACCAAAGATACTGAACAGCCAATGCAATCTTGAGAAAGAAAAACAAAGCTGGAGGAGTCACAATTCCAGATTTCAAGTTATACTACAAAGCTGTAGTTATCCTAACAGTATGGTACTTGCACAAAAATACACACAGCAACAAAAGGACCAGGACAGAAGCACAAATATAAAGCCACAATATTGTGGCCAATTAATCTTCCACAAAGTAGGCAAGATCGAAAAGAAAAAGGACAGTCTCTACATCAAAGGGTGTTGGGAAAACTGGACAGCTATGCACAAAAGAATGAAATTACTCTGCTTCCTTACACCATACAGACAAATAAACTTAAAAGTTTCAGGATCTCAGTGGAAGATCTGAAACCATAAAAATCTTATAAGAAGGCATAGACAGTAACTTCTTGACATGGACCAAAGCAACATTTTGCTAGACTGTCTCCTGAGGCAAAGGAAATAAAAGCAAAAATAAACTACTGGGACATATCAAAATAAAAAGTTTCTGCTCAGCAGAAGAACTATGAAGAAGTAATTATAATAAGATGACAGGTTACTGAAAGGGAGAAGATATTTGCAAATATTCTATGCAATAAAGGAATAGTGTCCAAAATGTATAGAATGGATACAATTCAACACCCAAAAAAACAAACAATCCAGTTAAAAAATAGAAGACATGAACAGACACTTCTCCAAGGAAGAAATACTGATGGCCAATGGTTCCATGAAAAGATATTTACCATCACCAAACCTCAATGAATAACAGAATCAAAGAAACATGTGGACAATAATACAACAATAGTAGGGACTTTAACACACATTTCACTGAAATGGACAGATTATCTAAGCAAAGGATCAACAAGGAAATAAAGGTTTTGAATGACATAAGGGACCAGATGGACTTTGCAGATGTATGTAAAACATTCCATCCCAAAGCAACAGAATACACATTCTTCTATAGTGCACATGGAATGTTCTCCAGAATAGATCACATACTGGGTCACAAATCAGATCTCAAACAGTACCAAGAGACAGGGATCATTCCCTGCATATTTTCAGACTACAATGCTTTGAAAATGGAACTCAGTCTCAGAGGAAAGTTGGAAGGAACTCAAATATATGGAGGTTAAAGAGCATCCTACTAAAGAATGAATGGGTCCGCCAGTCAATTCAAGAAGAATTTTTAAAAATCACAGAAACAAATGAGAAAACACAACTGTTCGATATCTGGGATGCAGGAAAGGCAGACATAAGAGGGGAGTATATAGCATTACAAGTCTTTCTCAAGAAGCAACAAAAGACAAATACACAACAACCTACACCCAAAGGAACTGTAGAAAGAACAGCATAGAAAGCTAAACCTAGAAGGAGAAGAGAAACAATAAAGATTAGAGCAGAAATCAATGAAGTAGGAACCAAGAGAATTGTAGAACAGATCAACAAAACTAGAAGCTGGTTCTTTGAAAGAATTAATAAGATTGATACACCCTTGGCCAGACTTCTCCAAAAGAAAAGAGAAAGGACCCAAATCAATAAAATATCAAATGAATGAAGAGAAATCACACCCAACACCAAAGAAATACAAACAAACATAAGAACATAGGATGGCAAGTCTATGTCAACAAATCAGGCAGTCTTGAAGAAGTGGATGCATCCCCAGAAACCCAGAAATGACTAAAACTGAACCGGGAAGAAAAGGAAACCTGAAGAGACCCATAATCAGCAAGGAAATTGAAGCAATCATCAAAAATCCCCCAGGAGGGCGCCTGGGTGGCTCAGTGGGTTAAGCCGCTGCCTTCGGCTCAGGTCATGATCTCAGGGTCCTGGGATCGAGTCCCGCATCGGGCTCTCTGCTCAGCAGGGAGCCTGCTTCCTTCTCTCTCTCTCTCTGCCTGCCTCTCAGTGTACTTGTGATTTCTCTCTGTCAAATAAATAAATAAAATCTTTAAAAAAAAAAAATCCCCCAGGAATCAAGAGCCCAGGGGAATTGTACCAAACATTTAAAGAAGATTTAATACCTCTTCTTTTGAAGCTTTTCCAAAAAATAGAACTGGAAGGATAACTTCCAAACCCTTTTGATGAGGCCAGCATTACCTTGATCCCAAAACCAGACAAAGACCCCACCGAAAAGGAGAATTACTGACCACCATCCCTCATAAATATGGATGCAAAAATTTTCACCAGGATACTAGCCAATAGGATCCAACAGTACATTAAAAGGATGATTCACCATGACCATATCGAATTTTTCTTGGGCTGTAAGGGTGGTTCGACAACCGGAAATCAATGTAATACACTATCTTAATAGAAGAAAGATCAAGAACCATAGCATCCTCCCAATAGATGCAGAAAAAGCATTTGACAAATTATAACATCCTTTCTTGTTCAAAACTCTTCATCAGGGAGGGATAGAGGGTACATACCTCCACAACATAAAGGCCATCTATGAGAACCCCACAAAGAATATCATTCCCAATGGGGAAAAACTGAGAGCTTTTCCCTTCAGGTCAGGAACACAACAGGAATGCCCATTTTCTCATCACTATTGTTCAACATAGTACTAGAATTTCTAGCCTCAGCCATCAGACAACAACAAAGAAATAAAAGGCATCCAAACTGGCAAAGAAGTCAAACCATCACCATCTGCAGACAATAGGACACTTTCTGTGGAAAACCCAAAATTGCTAGAACTCATCCAGAAATTCTATAAAGTGACAAGATATAAAATCAATGCACTGAAATCACTGGCATTTGCCCACAGCAACAATTAACAGAAGAAAGAGAAATTAAGGAGTCCTTCCCATGTATAATTGCACCCCAAACCACAAGATACTTAGGAACCCATCAAACCAAAGAGGGAAAGGATCTGTACTCAAAAAAACTATAGAATAGTCATGAAAGAAATGGAGAAAGACCAAAAAAAAGGGGGGGGGGAATGTTCCATGCTCATGGATTGGAAGAAGAAATATTGTGAAAATGTCTATGCCCCCTAGAACAATCCACAGATTCAATACAATCCCTATCAAAGTACCATCCACATTTTTCACAGAACTTGAATAAATAATCCCCAATATTCTATGGAAGCAGAAAAGACATAGAATAGCCAAACAGATGTTGAAAACCAAAGCTGGCGGTATCACAATTCCAGACTTCAAGATCTATTATACAGCTTCAATCCTCAAGACAGTATGGTACTGGCACAAAAACAGACACATAGATCAATGGAACAGAATAGAGAAACCAGAAATGGACCCTCAACTCTAGGGTCAACTAATCTTCCTCAAAGCAAGATAGACTCTCCAGTGGGGGAAAAAGGTGTCTTCAATAAATGGTGCTGGGAACATGGAGCAGTCACGTGCAAAAGAATTAAACTGGGCCATTTCCTTATACCATACACAAAAAATAGACACAAAATAGATTAAAGATCTCAAGGTGAGACAGGAATTCACCCAAATCCTTGAGGAGAACACAGGCAGCAACCTCTTTGACCTCAGCCAGAGCAACTTCTTGCTATACACATCTTCAAAGGTGAGGGAAACCAAAGCAAAAATGAACTGTTGGGATTTCATCAAGATTGAAAGCTTTTGCACAGCAAAGGAAACAGTCAACAAAACCAAAAGACAATAAACAGAACGACAGAAGATATTTTCAAATGACATATCAGATAAAGGGCTAGTATCCAAAATCTAGAAAGAACTTACCAAACTCAACAACCACAGAACAAATAATCCAATCAAGACATAGGCCAAAGACATGAACAGATATTTCTCCAAAAAGACATCCAAATGGCCCGCAGACACATAAAAAAGTGTTCAATATCCCATGACATTAGAGAAATACAAATCAAATCCATAATGAGATTACACCTTACCCCAGTCAGAATGCCTAAAATGAACAAGTCAGGAAATGACAGATGTTGGTGACGATGTGGAGAAACAGGAACCCTTTTACAGTATTGGTGGGAATGCAAGCTGGTGAAGCCACCCTGGAAGATAGTGTGGAGGTTCCTCAAGAAGTTGAAAATAGAGCAACCTTAAAACCCTTCAAATGCACTCCTGGGTATTTACCCCAAAGATACAAATGTAGTGCTCTGAAGGGGCACCTGCACCCCAGTATCTATAGAGCAATGCCACAAAAGCCAAAGTATGCAAAGAACCCAGACATCCATCGACAGATGGATGGTATAGCACTGAATGATATGCGACCATCAAAAAAAGAAATCTTGGAGCACCTGGGTGGCTTAGTGGGTTAAGCCTCTGCCTTTGGCTCAGGTCATGATCTCATGATCCTGGGATTGAGCCCCACATCGGGCTCTCTGCTCGTCCCCCTCTCCCTCTGCCTGCCTCTCTGCCTGCTTGTGATCACTCTTTCTGTCAAATAAATAAATAAAATCTTTAAAAAAAACCACGAAATCTTGCCATTTGCAATGACATCGATGAAAGTAGAGGGTAATTATGCTAAGCAAAATAAGTCAATCACAGGAGGACAATTATCATATGATCCCTCTGATATGTGGAATTTAGGAAACAAGGCAGAGGATCATAGGGGGAACAGAGGAGAAAAGGACGCAAGATGAAACCAGAGAGGGAGGCAAAGCATAAGAGACACTTAATCTCAGGAAACAAACTGAGGGTTTCCGAAGGGGAGGTGGGTTGGGGGAATGGGGTGGCTGGGGGATGGGCACTGGGGAAGGTATGTGCTGTGGTGAACACTGTGTGTTGTGTAAAACTGAAGGACTTCAAACCTGTACCCCTGAAACAAATGTCACATTATATGATCATAATAAAAAAAGAAATGAAAGAAAAATATTAATAATGAATAAGTAAACTAAGTAAAAACAAATAAATAAATAATCTTACTGAAGAAAGAAAGGGAGAAGGGAAGAAAGAAAGAAGACAAACAAGCAATTGAGCGACCTAGAGTCACCACACTCCAATTTCGAGCTACATTACAAAGCTGTTGTCATCAAAACAGTATGGGATTGGCATAAAAACAGACACACAGGTCAATGGAACACAACAGAAAGCTCAGAAGCTGATAATCATAGTACTTTTGGCAAAGTTTATTCATTAGTATATTAAAAGTATATTTATATGGAGAGGGTGGTTGGGGAGGGTATGTGCTATGGTGAGTGCTGTGAACTGTGTAAGCCTGACGATTCACAGACCTGTACCCCAGGGACAAATAATACATTATATTTTAATAAAAATAATTTTAACTGTGATAGAATTATTAACTCTGAATGGGAATTAGTAACATTTATGTCCTGTGCCAACCGTTGCTTCCAATAAATGCATTTCCTTAAACACACTGTTTTCTATAAATATATTATAGAATAAGGATGATTTAGAATCACATTTTCAAGAGACATTAAATTCACTTTACTAAACCTACCACAGAAAAGGAAATATAGATATCCATCATCACAACTGAGAACATCACAAAAGGAGACAACCAGACACAATCTGGTGTCTGATGGAAGAATAGAATACTACTTAAGTAGTTCTGCTCCAATGTTCAACCTGTTGAAAGCTATAGAGCCAGCTAGTCAGTTACAAAAACACAGACATCAGAGAAAAGTCCTAAGAAAGAGTGTGAAGATGTCACCAATGAAGTCCACACTGCATATATTCTGACAGGAAAAATAATTTCCCTACAAATAAACTGTGAGATGAAAGAAGAAAAGAAAGGTAAAGAAAGATAGAAAGGAAGAAAGAAACCAGGAAAGGGAGAGAGAGAGAGAGAAAGAAAGATAAGAAAAGAAAGACAGACCAGGAAAGAAATCTCAGAAACTAATCCACACATGTATGGTCTTAACTTATGACATAGCAGCAGAAAATATACAGTGGGGAAAGGAGTGTGTCTTCAGTAAACGGTACAGGGAAAAGTGGACACTAAATGCAGAAGAATGTGACTGGATCACTGTCTTAAACCACACACAAAAATTATGAATGGATGAATGACCTGAACATAAGAGCTGAATCCGTAAACCTCCAAGAAGAAAACACAAGTAGTAAGTTTCTCCATATTGGTTTTAGTGAAGAGTTTTTACATCAGACACCAAAAGCCAAAAGTAAAAATAAACAAGTGTAAGGACATAAAACTGAAATTTCTGCATGACAAAAGAAACTATCAAACCCTTAAAAGGCAACCTACCCACTGAGAAAAAGTATCTGCAAATCCTACGTGTGAGAAGAGGCTAATATCCAAAATACACAAAACACTCCTTCAAATCTAAACAAAACCTGAATAAAAACTGGGGAGAAATGTGAATAGATACTTTCCAAAAACGGCACACAGGTGGCCAACAGACACGGGAAAAGTTGTTCAACATTGCTAATTGTCATCAGGGAAACATGAGTCAAAACCGCAATCAGCTGTCACCTCACAACTGTTAGAACAACAATCATCCCAGAGACAGACACCAGGTGTGGTCAAGAGGGTGTAGACAAGGGGACCCTGTGCACTGTTGATGGGAATGGATACAGGTGCAGTATCCATTAATTAATTCAAATTAATACAACTACCACATGACCTGGTAATTGCTCTACTGAGTATTTCTCTGGAGAACACAAAAACACTCACTCAAAAAGAGAGATTCTGCCCATGATCACTGCAGCATTATTCACAATAACCAGACATGGAAACATTGACCTTGGGAGCATTATGCTAAGTAACTCAGATAGAGAAAGACCAACACCCGAGGCCCTTCATGGACTTTCCACATGGAATCAAAGAAGTACTGAACGCATACATACTGACAACAGATTGGTGGTCATCAGATTCAGGGAAGGGGGGAAAGGGGTGAAGGCGGTCAAAGGTGCCATGTTTGAGTGATAAAATCCGCAAGTCATGGAATGTTCTGTGCAGCATGGAGACTAAAGCTACCCCCGCAGGATGGCGTACAGACTCCCAGGCTATTTGAAAGTACAAGGTTCCTAGTAAACCCCTCACAGCAGAAATGGTGTAAACTGAAAAGGGAATTACCATTCATTTCTATAGAAAAATGAGTGAGCGTGCTCAGACTCCAAAAATTCCTTCTCTTTGACTCTTAGGCCTCAGCACACAACATCCTAACCCAAAATAAATGGAGATAAAGCCCAGCAGATGCTCACAGACCCAATTCAAAGTGCTGGTGGCTGGATGCGGAGAGCAGTGCCCAGGAAGGAGCTGATTGGGGTACATGCCGCCTCTGTAGTGGCTTCCCACAAAACAGATGCTGAATGCGATGCCCACTTTTTGACTTTTTCATAAGAGGGAAATCCTCTTTAGGTTTTTTCCTGCTACTGGAGCTGGGGAATAACGTAGATCTTTTCAGTAAGCCAAGTATCTTACCAAGAACTTTGAGAAAAGTGGGGGAGACTTGCTTGAATGTTGTTGAGAGGGTAGAGGTTCAAAGTTCTCCCAGACACAAACATCAGCAGAACCACTGTGAAAGGCAATTTCCTCAGCAGGTGGAACATGGACTACCTCCTTCCCCCAGAAATCTCCTTCACCTTGCTCAAGACAACCAACAAGAGCTGGGAGTTACCCCAATTCCTCCTTTCTCCTGTTCCCAATATCGTACCCTTTGGCAAATCCTGTGAGCTCCATCTTCAATAGGTACCGTGAATGGGACTAACCATTCCTTCCAAGGTCACCTGTCTGGTCCACACCAAAGCCCATCTCTTGCCTAAGTTCCTAGAACACTTCATCATTGACCTCACTTGCCCATCCTCAACCCTATGTCATCTGTTCTCAATAGTGTAGCCAGGATGGCCCAGTGAAACAGAGTCCCATGGGGTCATGGCCCTGTAATGGATTTTTGTCATCCTACTGTCACCTCCATTTGGCCATGTCCTAAGCTGTCTCCTGTGGCCACAGGGCCTTCTTGCTGGTCCTGGACATACCAGGCATACTCCTGCCCCAGGGCCTTTGAATATGCTTTCCTTTCCATTTAGAAGGCTCCTGATGAGATGTCACTCACCTTCTTTAGAACTTGACTCAAGCATCACCTTCGTAGTGATGTCTACCCAACCCCTAAGTGAATAGCAAGCAACACTTCCCTCCAGCCCTGTCTCCTGCTTTCTATTTCCAGAACAGTTATCACAGTCACCAGGCCATCTCAGCAAGGGAGAAACAAAGGCCTACTCGGATGGTTTCCTAGTGCAGAGCCCTGTGAGAAAAGGTGACCAGAGCTCTTGCACAGCCAAGATGCCCGGGACAATGGGTCCCCCTACTGCACCCTGAAGACCATCAGGAAAATGAGCCATAAGAGGATCCACTTGTGCATGAAACCTGAAGGCAGATACCTTCCTCGATCCCAGGGGACTACACACTTCCTCCCCTTGCCTGATGTGCTCATCCGAGAAAGCTGAGCAGAGAAGCATCCCAGGGTCCAAATCTCCCTCTGGCAGAGGTCCAGGAAACAGAAATCTCTCCTCCCTGCACCAGCCACCTGTGTGATGTGATTGACATCCAGGATCCTCCTGTGCTGGGGCAGAAGGGTGCACCTGTCCCTCTTTCCTGGAACGTCATCACAAACCAGGTTTTGCTGCAGTTTTCATGAAGGAACCAGCAGCAGGCCCCCTATGTTCAGTCTCAGCCCTGCACGTCAGGCCCATGTGGAACTAGAGCATCAAGGACACTGGTGTGCTGTGTGGCTTGGAACCTAATGGCAGGAGCTGAGCTTTCAGTTCCAAATGAAAACTGGCCTCTTGCACACAGCACAGGAAAGGGGAGCATTTCTCAGGGCTGTGGCTCTAGAAGAAGTGCTGCTGCTGGCTGACTTCACAGATGCCAGGCAGAGGACCTGCAGTGCCTCAGCTAAGGAAGCAAGGGGAACAGAGGGCAAGAGTCCATAATACTGCCTGTGGGCTGCTTCCCATCAGGCCCCTGCTGAGATGAAGGCCTGAGAAGCCAACAGGAAGCAATTTTTGTATCACATCTGCAGCAGGAGGGATGGCCAGGGAGCAGAGTCCTATTCTTGGAGCAGGCTGGTCCACCCATCACAAGCAAAGGCCCACCGCCAGGCCTCACAACCTCCCATCTATCTAGTCTGACCACCCTGCCGGGCTCACACCTCCTGACCTAGTGACTCCTATGACCCAGAGACTGCTTTCCTCCCCAGCTCAGTGCTGCTTACAGAGAAGCTCAGAGAAACTCCAGTCTCAGAAACGTGTTCATCATCAGCTACAGAATTCCCTGGGATTGTCTACACAGGCCCGCCCAGGTGTGCCTTCCAGATCATTCCTCAGATACTCGGGTTTCAAGCTACCTTCAAGCTGCCCTTCAAAAGGCAGGAACGGGTCCGATGAGGCAGAGCAGCTGAGTGACTCTGGGTGTGGGAAATTCAGACAATATACCCCTGAACACCAATGCTCCCCAGTCCAAGCTTCAAACCCTCACTCACTGGGCACGGAGCACCAAGTCAGCATGAACCCTGCTCTTTCAAATCTCTTGTCTCCCATTTCTTCAAGTCAGAAACCAAGCTCCAATCACCACTCTATTTTCCCTTCAGAGAAGTAAGGAAAAGTGGGCACAGCACACTTCTATCCAAATAGAATGCCTCATTCATTCTCACACGGGCAGCCCTGCATTGCCCGTACTAATGAGAGATACCACAAATTCAGCCCTCATATATACATATTTGACCTAATATTTTTCATTTTGATATTTGTATCTCAAAGTCATTGTCTGGATTGCTTTCTTAAAATCACAAGAATAATAATGACATGGTCACGTAAAGGTCTGGGTCTCCATAACCAGACAACATGGCTCCGGTTCAGATCAGGATGAAGACACAAACTCTTCCCATGAAGCAAAGCCCGGAGGAGAGCAGATCATGACATGCCGGATCCTGACATGCCTCATGGGGGATACGTTCCTTTGCTCCATGGACTTGTCCAAGTGCAGAGATACAGGCATCCTCTGGGTTCATTCTGTTTTCTTCATAAATTCACAGTTCAAGTCAAAAGTGATTCAGTCAGGTTTCAGAGCCCGGGATGGGCCACCAGGTGAGCAGCAAACGCCCCCTCCCCGCCATGACCCTGCCACCAGAGAAGGCTAACAGGGGCCTGTGTTCCATGGGGAGCACAATGAGCCACTCCCGAGGCTCCTAAACAACCTACACTGCTCCTCCATTTCTCCCTGTCACAAAAGGCACTGAACCTGGCTACACCCCTGAGGCTGTGCTTCACTTTAAAAAATAATTTCCTATTTTTTTTTAAGATTTTTAAAATTTATTTGACAGACAAAGATACAGAAAGAGAGGGAATGAAGCAGGGGGAGTGACAGAGGAAGAAGCAGGCTTCCCGCCGAGCAGGAGCCCCCTGCCTGGCTCAAACCCAGGACCCTGGAATCATGACCTGAGCCAAAGGCAGATGCTGAATGACTGGGCCACCCAGGCGCCCCTGAAAAATAATTTCCAATATCAGACGTGTTTCACGGAAGAGGAAAAACATGGACCCCCACAAAGGATTCTTGGACAATTTCAGAAGACTGCTTTCCCATTGTTTAATTAAAACGGGAACGAAAACATAAAGATTGCTCCTTCCACTGGCAGGTCTGATTCACATAGTGATTGAAAGAAGAGCAGGAAATAATAGAGAAACAGATGTTCTGATGACCCATCATTTCTACCATCCGACTTTTGAAATGTCACCCACATGCAAAGAACAAAGCCCAAAGCAGCGTCTCGGCCTGGCAATGCAGAGAGGTCTGAACTGGTGTGACAGGGACAGACGAGGTTGTGCACGTTGGGGGAGGCTGGTGGCACAGAAGCAGGTGTTCTGCCAGCTCTCCGCCTGCGCCTCACCTGTCCTCAGCCAGGAACCTGCTCCCCGCCCTGACCTGTCAGGGGACACACAGCCAGCCCTGCCCACAGCCTCCTGCAGAATGCACTCCGCTCTCCTCCGGGACCCCTGTCAGCTCTGCCCAGCCCTGGAGCTCCCCTGTCTGCCGCAGAGCTCCGGGATCCCCCCCTTCCAAAATTACACTGGCCCAAGGCTTTCAGGAGAAAGACAGGAGGCTCCTTCCTGAACGGTTAACACCTCCTTTCCCCTTCTGCCGTGGTTCTCTGCACTTACCTTCCTCCCTGGGCAAACTGTAAGTCACGTTTCGATGGAACATGAACGTGCTCTGAGATCTGAGTCTTTCCCTGCAGCTGTCCAAGGGCTCCTTGTGCAATGAAGTACCATATCCTATGACAGGGGGTTTTAAAATTATTTTTTTACAGAATAATACAGCCCAAATCATGTCATTTTTAGTTGCCCTTCATTAGGCTTAACAGTTTCTGTGTAAAAAGGCTTTCCATAGATAATACCTGCCAGCAATTTCATAAAGAGGAAACAGAAACTCTGTGCGATAACCTGACTCACCCAGCACCCGGCAAGCAGTTCCAGAACTCACCCCAGGGCTCCTCATGTCAAGACCCTTGAAGCCACCAGCATGCCTCTGTCCAGGAGAACTCTCAAAGACTCTCCTGCTGGCTCCAGCAGAAATGAGACTACAGAGAAAATACAGCATGTCCAAATATTTAGATGATCCATTGAGCGAAACTAGAAAGTCAAGTTTAACTTTTAAATGTTAAAAGTCTGCTCTGAATAATTTTGAATTATTCCTTAATTGTAACTCTTCTGATGAAAGGACTAATCAGTTAGGAAACATCACACAAATGACAAGACATCATCCAAGTCTCTACCTGAACGCAGACAGCCACCTAACTAGATGCCGGCCATGCCACCACAACCTCAGCCCAATGAAATAAACACCATTAGATGAAGGAACACATTACATGTTAAAAACACGAACAGGAAATCTCATCTTCCCTTTCTATCTAATCAAAGCGATTGCCTACCAAAGAGATGTTCCAAATACCTTCGTAAGCCAGAAATGAACAGAGAAAATGGGACCCCCTGCCCCGTTCTCCCTGCAGAGAAACTCAGGAACTCTGGCACCCGCTCTAGATTGCTGACAGCTGCTTCGGTTTGACTTCGTGGCTCCACTAGAGACAAGGGAAAAGCCCAGGAGGTTTGGGGTTAAAGAGAAGTTTTACCTGCCGCCCCACAATGGATGTGACGTTTCTCCCAATGTACCTGCTGCTCTCTCTGAACGCTGACGTCCGGTGACAAGCCACATGACTGACTCAGATGCTGAGTTCAAAATTGGGTCTTGTGGAGCCAGGGTGGGGAAGTGTTGTCAGGTGGAGATAAGAAGTCACCCCCGACCCAAGGCCTGCACGCCTGCTCCAGTCCCTGGGAGGAGGGGAGACACATGCTTGTTTCTTACGTAGTAATTAGCTTCATTCTAAAGTTGAACAATGCCACCGTCCTTTCTGGAGAAGTGAAGTTACTCTTCAAAAAAAAAACACCCAATTCTTCGGCCCTCATCAAATTGAGTGGGATCTGGTTTCCGCTAGCCTCCAGGCCCCCACCAGGAGGACGCTCCTGCAGGATCCTGACAGCCAAACCACCACCTCCTGGAACGGGGAGGGGGCAAGTTGCTCAAGCTGGGGGAGGGCTCCAGGGTTTATTAGCGCCAAGACTGTGCCTCGGGGGCAGGAGCCTGGAGGACCCTCCTGCAGGACCCTGACAGCCCATTTCCACCAAACCTACAGACTGGGCGCAAAATGCTGAAGCTAGGGAACTGGTCTGCGGCTTGTTAGCGCCACACCTGTGGGTGGGGCGTGCAGGGGACAACTTACTGACCTGGGGGCTGCTCAAGTTCCATTACTGGCACTGTGCCAGGAGACAGAGGCACCCCACTGAAGTTGGGGGCTGTGTGCTGTCTTTACATGCTCTCTTCCTGGGGAACACAGGGAACCCTGAAATGACCACAACCCATCCCACAAAAGCTTGGCTGAGTGGACGCCCTGGAGTTCACTGGTCTGGGGGATAGGGCCAGTTGACAGATATGGGGCAGAAAGACTTAAGGGAAAAATAAATTCCACCTGAGTCATCATGATGAACTCACTTCACCCGCCCTTTGAAGACCCTACCCGCGGAAGCACCCCCCAGCCCTGGGTACACAGCGTGAACTTAAGGACTCAGGACCTCCCCACCCAAGCCCTCTCCCCTGCCCCCTCACCTTCCCCGTGTCTGCTTTCTGTGGCAGCTCAAGCTCTGCCCACGGAAGATGTAGCTCAACCGCCATGCACTGATTGGTCAGGGAGGATGGTTCCGTGAGCCCATTAGGTGCTGCACCTGTCTGTATCCAGCGACTCGCCCTTACATCCGCACCTCCCTGCTTTTTCAGGTGCTTCTGGAGAGGCCTCCTCACTCTAATACTAGGCTTAGTGAGGCAGACATGGGTGGGTCGTGGGCATGGCCTCCCCTCTTACAGACATCTGGCTCCTTCCGGGGACCCCTCTCCTGCAGACCACCCTCAGAGGCCTCCCCCTTCCCTTCCTGCACCAGCCCTGCCCGCAGAGCTGTTCCTGACTCCTGACAAGGTCAGCTGCTCTCAGACCTTCCCAGGCTTGGGCTTTAGGAAATGCAATAGTTTCCCACATTTTCATGGCAATTTTAAGACCCAGAAAGTAATGTTCTAGGCGGGAGGAGACTCACCTTCTTCTGGTAAGTTTCACCTTTTTTACCCATGGAGTGGACAGTGCTTCTCAGACCTTTGGAGCACCTTTCTAGAATGAGCCCATTTGTGCTGGAATATATATATATATATATATATATACACATGCTTGTTCTGCAGGGAAGCTTCAGGATGAACAAGAAACACCGCCCTACGATGCTGTTGGGAATTGTGAACCAGGAACACTGATTTTACGCTTAAAAAGAAAACAATTGTTATTGTCGACACTAAATGAATGAACCCTTTTAAACATTTGAGAAAAAAAGGAAGAGAGTTTTACTCAAACCCAAGTCAAGATAGCTGCCTGGGAGACACATTCTTCACAAGGAAGGGAGTGCTCTGGGGAAGGAACATTTGGTAGGTAGGTTTCTATATTTGTTCTGTTTTGTTTTACATAGTTACACATAATCATGAGGAAGAACATTCCATAAAGTTACAGACTTTTCCTTATGTTTCCAGTATGTGCAAGTCAGTATGACTTTAATTTTATGAGAGCAGGAGAGGTTCTTCTGTTTTTCTTATCTTTATGTTTGTAATGGCATTTTGGGGGGGGAGCTTTTCCTTCTTGAAGCAGATGTACAACATGTGCTTGGGGCAGAAATAGGGCCCATGGTCTGAGGTTTTGCCCAGTCATTTTGAACTTGGTAAAATGTTAAAGGATAGCTTCCCTGGGAGCCAGGATCTGGGCCCATGGATGGTAAAAGATTAAAATTTCCATTATCATTCTAAGCACTACTAAAGAGAGGACCTTGAGACAAAAGCACCTTTACAATACTACCAAGAAGTCAAAATGATGCCTACAGAAGGTTCCCTGTTCCAAGTTCCTTCCACAGGTAACAGAGGTGTTCACAGAACTCCTCCCTTTTTCCTGCCCGAATCTCTGAAGCACACAGATAACTTAGTCAAAATTTGAGAACATCCCGACATTTTAGAGATGTCTGGCACCCTTCCCTTATACTACAGAATGAAACAGTAGCTCATTGTCACAACACTAACTGAAACATGAAGTCCCCCTAAAGCTTGGCTACACTGCCTTAGTTTTTCCCATGCAGATTTTGACTCATGTAAGTCATAGTTATACCACATAAACACTACGATGGTTAGGAACTAAGTAATCACAAGCAAGGGAATAGTTTAGTGATGTTTATAAGCATTAGCACACTTTGTAGAAGAGGCTGAGCAGAGTATTTTTAAATAGTATTTCAGACCTGTCTTACAGCACACTCTGAACATACCAGAGTCTGAACCAATTTTAAAAAGATAGTTCTCTCAGGAACTTTAAAATGTCAGAAAAATATTCCAATGTCTCTATGTCTAGGTATCTTACTTAGAAATCCTCCACTCTTAATGATCATGATGGGCAGAGGTGAAAAGGCTAGCTGAATTCATTTCAGTGGACCAACCACACAAGAAAATCCTGAGACTTGAGTTATTTCCAGATTGAGAAGACCAAAGATAAGAAGGAAATAGTACTGTTTGGAACGAAAGGGATTTGGAGTCAGTTTGGGGATCTCACTTGGGTTTCTGACACTAAAATCCTCTGTGACTTGAATCATCTCTGAGCCCCTGCCTCACCATCTACACAATGTGCCCAATAGTATTTACATCATATTTGGAAGTTTATGAGAGAGAATTCCACAAAGAGCCAGCGTGATGGCTCTCAAGAGCAGGGGATCAGGAAGCCATGATTACTATTGGGGTCTATTTCTTTTCCTGAAGAAAGAACACATGTTGAACCCATATTTCTAAGACATGACTCACGAGATGATTTGCAAACCTTAAAGAAGGTCAAGAAGCTGTTATTGTGTCATATTTCACTCAGAAAGCATGCTGTTGGACTGGTGAGGACAAGACAATAGCACCATCATCACTAGGGGTGTGGAGCTTCCCATTTCCGTATGGCCATTCTGTCCCCCTTAGGTCAGGGCCATCAGAAAGGGCAGCGTGGGCGGGGGGCACCATCATCACTAGGAGCAGGGATCTTCCCATTTCCATATGGCCATGTTGTCCCTTTTAGCTCAGGGATACCACAAAGGGCAGTGTGGGGGGACCACAGGTCAAGGCCGCCACGTGTGGCTCGGGCAGGCAGAACCCTGACTTAATTAAGGCTGAACTGTCTAGCTCCTTTTACTGCTCTTCACATATAGCGAGGCCTTGTCTGTGAGCTCTGATGCAGGAAATGTTGAGAATCTCCCTTGTGATCCCTGTCTGAGCCTTAGGATATGTAGCAAATTTAATTTTTAAACATTGAGGGAATTCCTGTTTTTCTTTCCTTATGACTATGTCTCAATTCCCCTGTGGTCTAAAAATCCAGTCTACTTAGTTTCAGGTTTTAAAACGTGTAGACTTGATTCATGGCCCAACATTTCATCTACTTGGGACAATATCCTAGGACCACTGGAAAAGAATGTATTCTCTACTTAACATGTAATGTTCCAGATATGTCAACTAGGTTACATTTGTTACCAATGTTTCATTTGCTTCTTCTATCAGATATGGAGAAAGGTATATTAAAATCTTCAAACAATACTACATAAGTTAACATTGCACTGGAGCATCTATCCAGTGTTATAAGGCAAGAGAAACAAAAAGAGTAAGAATTGAGGGGGTAATTATGGCTATTCACAGATAATATGAGGGTGCACATAGAAAATACAAAATCTTCTATAAATATACTATGAGAATTCAAAATGGAAAACTTGCACATCTTAGAACCAGGAAAGCAATCCAGAAAGCAGCCACGGGAAGAGGCTTCTTACGTATGGAAGGAGGAACATCAGAATAATGTCAGACTTGTTCTCAGAGACCTGACAAGCCAGAAAGGGCTAGGAAGACATATTCAGGATACTCAGTGAGAAGAACATGCAGCCAAGGATGCCTTATCCAGCAAGGCTGTCATTCAAAGAAGAAATAATACCTATTCCTTTGAAGCCCTTTCAAAAAATAGAAACAGAGGGAAAATTTCCAGACTCGTTCTATGAGACCAAAACCAGGCAAAGACCCCATCAAAAGGGAAGATTACAGAGCAATATCCCTGACGAACATGATTGCCAAAATACTCAACAAGATCCTAGCCAATAGGATCCAACAGTACATAAAAAGGATTATCCATTGCGACCAGGTGGAATTTATAACTTACATGTCAGGGTGGTTCAACTTTCGCAAATCAATCGACACGATAGAGCACATTAATGAAAGAGAAGACAAGAACCATAGCATCCTCTCAATAGATGCAGAAAAAGCACTTGACAAAATACAGCCCCTTTCCTGATTAAAAGTCTTCAGAGTATAGAGATAGAGGAGACAGTCCTCAGTTTCATAACCATCTATGAAAAGCTCACAGTGAATACCATTCTCAATGGGGAAGAGCTGAGAGCTCTTTCCTTCAGGTCAGAAACACAAGAGGGAAGCCCACTCTCACCAATATTGTTCAACATAATACTGGAAGTCCCAGCATCAGTAATCAGACTACGAAAAGAAATAAAAGGCATTCAAATTGGCAAAGAAGTCAAACTCTGCCTCTTCATAGATGCCATGATACTTTATGTGGAAAATGCAAAATACTCCACCAGCAAATTACTAGAACTCATAAACAGTTCAGTAATGTTGCAGGATATGAAACCAATGCACAGAAGTCAGTTGCTTTTCTATACACTAGCAATTTAACTACAGAAAGAGAAATTAGGGAATCAATTCCACTTAAAATAGCACCCAAAACTGTAAGATAACTTCAAATAACCCTAACCAAAAGGTTAAGGATCTATACTCTAGAAACTACAGAACATTTATGAAAGAAAAGGAGAAAGACACAAAAAGATGGAAAACTATTCCATGCTCATGGATCTGAAAAATAAACATGGCTAAAATGTCTGTGCTGCCCAGAGAAATCTACACATTCAATGCCCTCCCTATTAAAATACCATGGGCATTTTTTCCATAGAATTGGAACAATCCTAAAACTTGTATGGAACCAGAAAAGGCCCCATACATCCAAGGAAAGGTTGATCAAGAAAACCAAAGCTGGGGGCATCACAATGCCTGACCTCAAACTATATTACAAAACTGTGACAGCATGGTATTTGCACAAAAACAGACACGTAGATCGATGTAAAAGAATAGAGACCGCAGAAATGGACCCTCAACTCTATGGTCAACTCATCTTTGACAAAGCAGGAATGAATACCCAATGGAAAAAGACAGTCTCTCCAATTGATGGTGCTGGGAAAATTGGACAGCCACATGCAGAGGATGGAAACTCAACCATTCTCTTACAAACTCAAAATGGATGAAAGACCTCAATGTGAGACAGGAATCTATCAAAATCCGAGAGAAGAACATAGGCAGTCACCTCTTGGACCAGCCACAGCAACTTCTTCCTAGACACATCACCAAAGGCAAGGGAAACAGAAGCAAAAATGCACTATTGGGACTTCAGTAAGATAAAAAGCTTCTGCACATCAAAGGAAACAGTCAACAAAATAAAGAGGCAACCCACGGAATGGGAGAAGATGTTTGCAAATGACATGTCATAGAAAGGGCTGATATCCAAGATCTATAAAGAACTTCTCAAACTCCACACCGAAAAAACAAATAACCCCATCAAGAAATGGGCAGAGACATGAACAGACATTTCTCCAAGACATGCAAACAGCTAACAGACACATGACAAAATGTTCAACATCACTTGCCTCAGGGAAATACAAGTCAAAGCCACAACAAGATACCACCTTCCACCAGTTAGAATGGCCAAAAATGAACACGTCAGGAAATGACAGATGTTGGCGAGGATGAGAGCAAGCTGGTGCAGCCACTCTGACAAACAGTATGGAGGTCCCTCAAGATGTGAAAAATAGAATTACCCTTCTACCCAGCAACTTCACTACTGGGTATTTACCCCAAAGACACACACATAGTGAAAAGGAGGGACACCTGCTCCCCAATGTTCACAGCAGCAATGTCCACAATAGCCAAACTATGGAAGGAGTCAAGATGACCTTCAACACATGAGTGGGTAAAGAAGATGTAGTTCATCTATACAATGGAATATTCCTCAGCCATTAGAAAGGATGAATACCTACCATTTGCCCTGACATGGATGGAACTGGAGGGGATTATGCTGAATGAAATAAGTCAGGCGGAGAGGGTTTTGTTCATATGTGGAATGTAAGAAATAGTGTGGAGGACCACAGGGGAAGGGAGGGGGAAATGAATGGGAAGAAATCAGAGAGGGAGACAAACCATGAGAGAGTCTGGACTCTGGGCACCAAAGTGAGGGCTACAGACGGGAGTAGGACGGGGTAACAGGGTGATAGATATTAAGGAGGGCACGTGTTGTGATTAGCACTGGGCGTTACATGCAACTAATGAATCATTGAACATTACATCAAAAACAAAAGTTGTACTGGATGATGCCTAACTGAACATAATAAATAAATAAAAATGCTTTCTACATGAAAAGCATATAATAATGGGTACAGAATTTCAGATGTGCAAGATGAAATATTCTCAAGACACGTTTCACAGCAGTGTAAATATACTTAACAAAACCGGACTTTATACTGAAAATGTTTAAAATGGCAAAATCAATGATAGGATTCCTTATGATTTTTTAAAAGTACACTCTGTATGATTCCATTTTTATAAAGACTTCATTAATTTATTTTAGAGAGAGCGACCGTGTGGCACGAGACTGGTGGGAGAGGCAGGAGGGGGGAAGAGAGAACTGTGAGCTCACACTGCACTGAACACAGACCCTACATGGGGCTCAGTCCCTCACCATGAGATCACATCCTGAGCCAAAATCAAGATTCAGCGGCTTAACTGACTGATCACACACACACACCCCCATCTCCTTGGGCATTAGTATGGGTGCATTCCCTTCTCTCTCCCGCACTGCTGGGGACAGTGGCGAACACTCCTGAAAATACATCTGTGAAAAATCATGCCAGAGTTTCCTGGGGTGAGTCTGAGTACGAGCATGGCTAGGAGATGGGTGCACCTGCGGCCTGGGCTGGGCGCTGCTCACCCAGATGGGCCTCCCATCACCGTTCTCTCCAGGGGACACCCATGTCCTCAGGCACCTGAGGGCCAAACGGCCTAGGAATTCACCTTCTCTGGCAGAGGACAGATGGGATTTCTTTCTCTGGCCATGAATATGAACCCTAATCCTGGGGAAGGAGAGCTTTCCTGGGACTTCTGGCCCAGCCAGGCAGCCATGGCCACCATGTATGTGACAGAGCCAGAGGAGCTGGGCCTTGGAGAGAACGAGTGCCTTAAACCAGCCTTGTGTAGGGCATGTGGGAGCAGCAGCCCCTGCTTCTGGGGGAGCAGAGATGTGTGCAGGAGGGAGGCTGGGGTGGAGCCTTCTAAGACACACCACAGTCCCTTCCATGGGCCTGAAACCAGCAGGAAGGGAGCTCTGAGGACAGAGAGGCCAGGAGGATTCCCATCCAGGGAAAGGGGGCCTGCTGGAGGGTGCTGAAGCCACCAGTCCCGCTGGCCAGAGGCCCTTTACCCAGGATCACCTCTGGTGCTTCCTTAGCATGTTGTCCGTGTACATGTATGGACAGCAATTGGCCCACTCAGTGTTGCTGCACTGCCAGAGATGGAGTGCAGCTGGTGGGCCAGGCTGTAGCTATAGGATAGAGAGACACGTATGACATAGTACGAGCCACACTCTGGTCTCCCTCCCCAAAGCCTACCTGGGAGCTGGCGTTTGGGTGCCCTAGGGGCCAGCACACAACAGAGTCTGCGGGAATAGGGAGCCATAGCCCCAAGGGACAGTCCCCCTGTCCTCTCCCAGCTCCGGTCCCGCATCAGCTTTCCTCACTGTGGGGCTCCAGGACCCGAAACCAGGCCCCATAGGGCTGGCTTGGCTCTAGCTTGTAATGAGTTTGCAGCCTCCCAGAGCGCCTGGATTTCCTGGGGCTGAGGGAAGACTGGCTGTGGACAGGCCTGCACTTAGCTGGACCCTGGGACTGAGTATGCATTTCTGGCCCCTGGATGGGGGATATTCAGTGACCTTTGCATACCCAGATGTCTTGTACCTTGACCTTGTACACGGAGCCTTACTGCCCAGGATGAGCATGATTCGGGCGCTCAGAGGACTTTGGGGCCACAGAGCTGGTGGTGATGAGGAAATGTGGGGACCCGGTCAGGTGCGGACATGGGTCTCTTTCATGTGCACAGCAGGGCTGGCTCATGGTACAGGTACTGTGTGCAGGGCCCCTGTGCTCAACTGGCCCTCTCGGGAGGGAGGCCTGGTGCACCTGTCCTCCACCTACCCCTGGAGGAGTGGCCAAGTTCAAGCATTTCCATGTCCAGCCCTTAGGGAGAGTTGGGAACGTGGGGTCAAGAGAGACAGGGACATGCCTAGGACAAATGAGGGGTAAAGAGTCCAAGGAGCGGATGCTCTCCAGCCATGGCAGCCCCAACCAGCCCCCATTGGGTTTGCATTGGGGGTGAGAGCCCCACAGATTCTTGAGGATAGCTACCCACCCTGTTCCATGTGGGGACATGAACTTCAACATCCCCAGACAGGTGGAGAAATGTACACCTGCATGGACACACACACACACACACACACACAACTACCACTCAGACTGAGCAGATGGGGATCAGATGGGAAGACATCCTGGGAGTGAGGTGGGTGACAAGGAGGCAAGGAAAAAGAGGTCAGAGAGAGCCGAGCCGTGGGACAGGGGCATCAGGACCCCTGGCAAGAACCCAGATCCATAGCATGGGGAGGGGAGACAGGCCAGATTGATGGTCGGGGGTTCCCCAAAGGGCCAGGGGGGTGCCAGGGCACTGGGAGAAGGGTCTGGGTTCTGGGGTCCATCACCACCTGGGCCACTGGAAGTAGGAAGAGATAACTCCCCCATGCCCAAGTCCAGATGGGGCTTCAGCACAAAGGGCCTCAGTTTACTCTTCTGTCAATTGGGCTGCAGAGATGGCATGTCCTAGGGTCCCGCAGGCTTGTAGAAAAGTCTGTTGGCCTTGGGTCTCCATCCCTGACCCACTGTGCTCCCAGTCCTGGGAAAATGCTTTGTACTCCCTGGAGGTCCTTCTGAGCACAGGACAGCTTGGGGACTCGGCCGCCTGATGACCTGGCTTGGCAGAATGTGGCAGAGCACTGAACCGCTGGTCTGGGGACCAAGCTCAGGAACCGCCCCCCTGCATACTGTTGCAGCCTCAGTGTCCCCATTTGGAAGAGGATCCAGAGTCAGGGCTCTGGTCAGGGTGAGGAGGCCTTAGGAAGGAACGAAGCACATGACAGGAGAGAGAAACAGGGACAAGGGAGTCTTCTGAGGTTTCTTACATCACCCACAGAACTCCCAGATCCTGTTCTTGGGAGATAGACGGAGGGAGACACACAGAGAAGGCAGAGACAAGAGAAAGAACACAAGAGAGGGAACCAGGAGAAGTCAAAGACTTTCTTCAACTGGCTTGGGAACAATAGCCCATGATTTCGCCCTAGTCTAGTCCTGAGAGCGCCGTCACACAGGCCATCCCCCCGGAGGGCAGAGAATTCCACAGGATGTGGGACCAGGATTCGGGAATTGCCAAGAACCACTGTGGGGACGGCCCAGCACATGGGTGCCGAAGAGGCCCTGGGACCTGAGCCTAAACCGAATGGGAGTCGCTCCCTGGGAGTCTGAGTCACGAGAGGACACGGTCGGAATCAGTTCACTGCAACCTTCCCACAGGGCTGGGAGACAGGCAGGAGGAGGGTGGCTATGCCTGGACCCCAGAGCAGATCCAGGCCCCTCTGAGCTGTGTTCTATGCCCCGCCCAGCCCCCTGCTCATCCCTGCATCCCACGAGTGCATACCAGCCTCTTGTGAGAGCAGGTACAGAACATATTTGGAGGTCCTACCCCTGAATGCGTCCCTAGGAGTAGAAACCAGAAGCCCCCACTGGGCAGTCGGGGAGCAGGGGAGGCCCTGAGAAGCACAGGGTCTGTCCAGGCTCATAGCCCTGGGCACGAGCAGGAACCCAGTCCGAACCCGGCCCTGTATCCTCACAGTGGGGACACTGGCTGCCCCCAGGCCTCGCAGGTGCTGTGGGTGGGCTGTGTGGCTGTCACTGTATGGACGGCGCATGGAGCAGAGGCTGAGCATTGAGCACGCGGGGGAGGGGGGACCCACCGGGCAGGGCTCTTGTGTGGGAGGAAGTGGTTGGTAAGCAGACCCCAGGCAGTGGTGACCTCACTTTCCTCACAATAGAGCCCAACACAATTGGGGACCCAGGTAACCAGGCACCCACACACAGAGACAGCCCCCCGCCCAGCTCATTTTGTTGCGGATCTTTGAATAAGCAACATGTTCTTCTGTTGTGTTCCTACATGTGGAGGCTGCAAGCTGAAGAAATCATGCCCTGCACATGCTTTCCCTCACTGGGGATGTTGTCTTAAGGCTCCCCGATGGCTCTGGCCATTTGGCCAAAAGAAGAGAAAGGTAACACCATGAGGCCCAGAGCCAGCCCCCAGCCCCACATGCTCTGATTCAACCTGTGCAGCGCTAGGTCCCTCCCCATGCTTGTGTGTGTGTGTGTGTGTGTGTGTGTGTGTGTGTGTGTGTGTATAAAGGCTCTAGTGAGGTGCGCCCACCCCATTCAAGAACAGGCTGACAAGGGGTCAGATGCCCGGTGGGCAGTTCATGTTCACACCCAGGTCGAGGCTGGCTGGGTGGGTTGTGGGCGTGGGAGGCTGCCTCCTGTGAGAGTAGGGACAGTAGCTTCCCCCCAGGGTGCATCCCGTGTCCTGCAGGTATGGGTCCCTGTGCCAGGTGTGGCGCTGTGCACACACTGTCTGGGTCTGATCTGGGAGCGGCAGGGGGGTGAGCAGGAAGACAGTGAGGACGGCTGGGCAGGGCTCTAACGGTCGGGGCTGGCTCCCGGGGTCTGTCTGTGCAGAGCACTAGTGACGATGAAATAGGAAGGAGGCTGGCGGACACCCGCTCCATCTCCCTGACCAGGAGAGTGACCGTACCGGGCTCTGCAGAAGCAGGGACTGGGGACTCCGGGGGAAGGCCGCTGACACTGCCTGCGTGCCTACACCACCGCGTGGTCCAGGAGCCGGAGCCCATGCAGGCCAAGCCTGAGGGTGAGAAGGCCGGGGCTGGGGCACGTGGGTGTCTGCGGATGGGTCGGTGCCGGGCCCCAAGGGCAGGAGACCCCAGAGGCTGGTGTGGGGCCAGGAGCCAGGACTGGGCTCAGAGCTCGCAGCGGGCGGACCGCAGTCAGGGAGATGTCCCGGTGAGGGTTCCTCCATGGCTGCGGGTTCTCCGGGAGGCCCTGGGCTGAGCTCTGTCTCTGCAAAAGCACATGGAGAGACAGGCATGCCGGTGCGCTTTCTTCCTGTCATAGCCTCTCCGTCGGAAGAGCCAGAGCCGGCCCGACCTGCATCCACAGCTCCAGAGGCGGGGATGGTGCCTGCAGGGACTTCAGGAGGAGACCCGGAGCCAGCAGGTGACTGGGCACCTGCCCACAGCGAGGCTGACTCTGGTCGGGAAGAGCTGGGGTCTGCATCTGTCCCGGGGCCTGCCGTTGCTATGGATCCAGCCCCTGACAACACCTGTCCCTCTGCTCTGGAATCCGCCCCTACTCCTCCTCCTGAGGAGCGCCCAGAGCCCCTTCTGGGGCTGCCCACAGCCTTGCTCCATAAACAGTTACTCTTTGTTCTATCCCCCGACCCTGGCAACCTGCAGGAACGTTTTGTGCCCGACGTGTACATTTTTCCTTTCTGCTACATACTGATTTTGATTTTGTCTTTACATGTTCTGTATACTATTTATCATTCGTTTTAAAAATAAAATACTTGTTTTCAATTAAACGCGTCATGAGTATAATTACACTCCCAGCGTTTACCCACCACATGACAGAACATTGCTGCAGGATATCTCCTTCCCCAAAGGAGACCCTGAACCCAAAGCCCTACCTGGCCATTTCTCTTCCAGCCCAGATGCTTGCACCCCTGAGCTGCTTTCTCTCTCCCTGGGGAGAAGGTGAAGATCGGGAGGTCGATGCAGGTCCCCTGGAGAGAAGGGTGACTGGGAACAGTGAGCAGCACCTATTCTGGGCAGCAGGTGCAGCCACACCTAGCCGTGCCTGGCCTGGCACTCACCCCCGGCCACTCTGGCGCGGTCTTTCACGGATGTACCATCGGGAGTGTTCAGCGCAATGGTGGGGGAAAGACCGGGAATGGAACAGCGCTAACGCCCTAGGAGATGGTGGGATCCTCAGTCCCAGTCCTTATGGCAGAATGTCCTGTAGCTACTGTCCCAGAGTCATCGGGGGCACGAGATCTAGAAAGCACCGCCTGGGACCCCCTCCTGCCACCCTGCTCCTGGGAACATCGGAGTTGTTGAGGAAGTGGAGAGGATCCAGGGTGACAAAGGGCCAAGGAGAAGGAAGCACAGCACCGAGAGGACAGATGGACGTGCCCAGTGCCACCATCCCGGGCCCGGGCTGTGATGCCTCCGACCTCACCCTAAATAATGGTTCCTGATGTGTGCACCTGGCTTCGGGGTTTCCCTCCCCCCCCCACTTACTCACCCTCCCATTCATCATCCCCCCACCCCCTGCTCCTTCCCCTCCACCCCCTTCCCCACTGCATCACCCACCCTGCCCCCCTCCCTCTCATGCTCCAGCCCTCCCTCTGACACTCCTCCCTTGTGCTCCTCTCTCCCTCTCAAGCCTCATCCTCCCCACCCTACCATCCTCCTCCTCTCCACTTCCGCCCTCCCCCTCGCTGCCCCCTCCCATCTCGGCCTCCCCCTCCCCTGCCTTCCTCCTCTCCCCCTCCCTGTTGTCCCGCTCCATCTCCTTTCCCTCCCTTCACCCCCTCCCTCTCTCATGCCCTCCTGCATTCAGCAGAGGATCTGGGGGCCACAGGAGCACTGGGGCTTCATCAGGGAGCACCCCAGCCCACGTGGTCATGTCCACTGGGGGAGGTGATGGGGCAGGCCTCAGGGCTAGCCGTGGTGATGAGCACCAGGAATCTGCTCCTGAAACGAGGCCCTTTGCACAAAGAAAACAAGGAAGAGACCCATGCTTAGCACTTCCTCTAGGAAAATCTAGTCCCCAAGATTGATGAAAAGTAAATACATCCTAGACTTCATGCACCATGAGTGCTAATGGCTCTATACTCCCTGATTCCTACAAGCAACAAAGAGTAAATCATCCAGCGATGACTGTGGGTTTGTGACACAATGTTTCTGACCAAATGACAGTGTTTCAACCAACATCTCCAGCGCCTCCGAGTGTTCCCAGGGTCTCTGCGAGCCTCTGATCCTTCCACCGACCTCCTTGGGAAGCTCTGTCCTGTCATGTTCCTTGTCTCCTGCCTCTCCTGTGACCTTCTGGTGGTCTATCTCCCCGCACCGGGACACCCTCGCCAGGATTTCCTGTGCCCCTTGGCTGGGTGCCCACATCGCACACTGGGCTCCAAGAGCCCCATGCTTTGTGCAGGTTGTGTGCTCCCTCCGGGGTCACTTGGCATCTCCCTTGCAGTGGCCTGCATCTTCCTGCACTGGGTCCTCTCTGACGAGTCTGTGAGGCCAGCCTGCGCCCATGTCACGGCCATGGGAGCACGAGTCCAGAAGGTCTAGATGACCTGATGCCGTCCCAGCGTGTGGAGCCTGGGCCAGGGGTGGTCTCTGAGCAGGGGAGGAGTTGGGCCCAGGGAGCCTGACTGGGGATGTGCCACGGTGAGCCCCCAGGAGGAGAGCGAGCACCGGGGGGCCTGGCACTCAGCCCTGCTGGGAGACCATGTCCCACACACAGGGGATCTGTCCCCAGGGCTGGACTCATTGTGGTATCCACCTTCTCAGGCTGCGGGCTGGCGGTGACTGTTAGGCGAGGAGGCACCGCTGACGCAGGAGAGAGGGCCAGGTGCTCCCCCAGCAGCAGGTGCCCTGGGGCAGGTTGAGGGGGCATCAGCAGACAGCAGTGTCTGCAGCTGGGGTCTCCACACAGGCCCCCTCCTCAGGCTCAGCACAAGCTTTCTGGATGGCCTGTGTCCCCAAACACAGAATCTGGCCCACAATCTCCCTTCAAACCCCGACTCCAAATCCTCTGTCCTCAGCTCAAGTGCAAAAAGTGGCAATAGTTTAGGTGGGGTTAGGCGCTCGGAGACCTGTTTTTCTGGCCCACGCTGTGATACTGCTGACATTTTAAAGATCTCAGGGCTTGATTCAAAACTGCTAGGATGCCAGGGACCACAAACAGCATTCTGGAAACCTGACTTGGGCCTTACAGCCCTCCCATCCGACCAGCTCTGCTCAGAAACCCTCCAGGCCACAGACCCACCGTCTGGGTCCTCAGATGGCCCAGACGATGTACCTTTAAGAAGCGATCCAGGTGAGGCAGCCTGACACACTGCAGACTCCAGCAAATCCCCATCCCAGAAAGTGAGGGTACCACTGGACGAGCTGTCGGAAAACAGCCAGGTCAGGGTCCCAGGAAGACACCAGAAGCTCAGGAGTAACTGAGTAGCATCTGGAGGTCAGGTAGGGACAGTGGGAATCTCGGGTGGTTTTGCCTGGGGGCAGCTCCTGTCCCATTAAACCCTCAGTGTGACGGCTCCACTGGGGGCCAGGGAGCGACCATGCCTGGAGGACCTGTGGCTCCACTGTCAGAGGTCGCCAACATGATCCGTGCACAGGTGGGCAACACCGACCACACCCCGAAGAATTTCTGGAAACAGTAGCCATCTTAGTGGCAGCCGACCTGGGAGGTCAACCTTCCAGCTGCCTGAGGTGGGATCGAGCCAGCGTGCAGCGCACTAGCCAGACATGGGAGAAGGAGAACCAGTTCTTCATTTCAATAGTTTCTGAGTTACCAGTTTGTTCCTGTGGTTAGTATAATTAGCAAGGTCTTGAAAATGTTCTCATGTTCTCTGCTGGTGAGGTTCTAGAAAAATCTCTGGTTTTAGGTAAAATCATCGAGAATTGACTTTGGTTAGTACAGCCATGGTGGGAAGAAATGGAGCTTCCCCAAGACACTAACATTAGAACTCCTGTATGATCCCACCACCGGGTAGACATTGCAGGAATGAAGTCAGTTTCTTGAAGTAAGATCGGCACACTCTCACACTATCTCCCCAAGGAGGGGTGGCCACCCATAGCAACAGGGTACCCATGTGGGAAGTCATAGGCACCCCCCCAACCCTGCAGGCAGGTGCTCCCTGGACAAGGGACGGCCCCAGGGTTGGGACATCTCCAAAGCAGCACATCCAATGTCCTGGATATGAGGAGGAGAAGGAGCGCAGTGCCAGGCTGGTGAGGGTCAGGACACACTACCCCAAATATGGCACCTTGGCAACACAGAAACGGAAAGAATTTTGCATTGAGCAGAAGCAGAAAAGTTCCTCGGATCCCCAGCCATCAGCCCTTCTTCCCTGAAGCAGGTCAGAAAACTCCCATGTGGCACTTGCTCTGCCTAGACCGCAGGGAGGACATGCTTCTCACGAGAGTCAAGGAAGAATTCAGGGCCCCAAAGGCTGTAGGAACAAACCTGCTTAACTGAACCTTTATCTTCCTAGTTACCTCTTCATCATTTACCAGCCCTAGTCCCAACCCCTGTCTCTCTCAGTTCTTCCCACATCCATGGCTTCTTTGTCTAAAAGGGAGAAGAGCCGCCTGCTCCAGTCACCTCTGCTGGTCTCCATGTTCATATGAGGTTCCCACCAAAAAAAATCAATACGCTTTGCCTGCTTTTCTCTGTTCACCTCTCTCTGTCAATTTCCAGACCCCACCAGGGACCTTAAGAGAGGCTGAAGGAAACTGTGCTCTCTTGCAGCCCTGGGTAGGGGGTGGTGACGGGGAGTCAGGAAGCCCATCCCATCTTCCGGACCTTGGTTAAATCTGCCCTCTCCTGGGAAGCAACCTGAAGCTACCTGGAAGCTACCAGAACCCCAGCTTGAGGACTTGGCCCTACTGATGAGTTCAGGGTGTGACGAAGAATATTATCATGGAAGCATTCTGAAATCAGACCGTCCTTACACGAGGCCTCCTTCTGGCTGCTCGCTGTAGTTGCTACTGTTGGCTCAGTGACTTTTCTGAGCAATCTTTGTCAAGTCTGTGTTCTTTGCTGTGTGGGGTCACTGGATCCCTATGCTGTTACCTTAGGGGTCAGACAGTGGCTGGGCAGAGAGGTCACACATTTTTCTGAGCTATGGGCTACAGATCGGAGGTCCCCACAATCTCCTACTCAGGTTCTAAGAGTCTGCTCGCAGTCTGCTCTATAGCGGCTCATGGAACTCAGGGAAACGTGTTACTGACTACCTCACCAGTTCATTAGAAGGCCAGAACTCACGACCAGGAACCTGGAAGCAATGAACAGGGCAAGGTGTGTTGCAGGGGATGGAAGCTTCCCGCTCTCTGAGCTAAAGAGGCCTTTACCCACCTGCACTCTGGCCTTCCTAACCGACGACCTCCCTCCTTCAGGCTCATCTCTTAAGTCAAAGAGTCAAAGACCCGACGGGCACCAAAATGACCCCTCCAGCATAACCACTCCCAGATGCCAGCAAGACCCACGAGATGGACCCCAAGGCAATGACTGTCCAGAACTTTAATGCTCTGTGCATGACCCACCAACCTTTGTAATTTATACCCTAATTCTACAAAGATCCAGGACAAAATATCAATACACAAAAATCTCTCATTTGTATACACACGCAATGAATCATCCAAAATGGAATTTAAGGAAACAATTCCATTTTAGGAAACACCAACATTGACAAAATGCTTAGGAATAGAGGTAATCAACGTGCATGTCTTGTACACTGGAAAGTACGAAACTTTGCTGAGAGAAAGTATCGGAAACCTACATCAGTCTGAGGACTCCCCACGGTAATGAGAGACATACTATTGGTAAGATGGCAACAGTACACAACACAATATGGAGATTCAGTGTTGTCCCAAGACATTTCACAAAGGCCTTTTGGAAGAAACACACAAGCTAATCCTAACAGTCATATGGAATTTTCAGGGACCACAAGATAGCTGAAACAATCTTGAAAAAGAAAATCAAAGGCGAAAGGTCATACTTCCAATGTTTGAATCTTAATACAAAGCAACAGTAACTAAAACATTGTGATCCTGTCCTAAAGGTATGCATAGCCCTTGAAAAGAATACTACATATATGCTAATAAATTAAATTTAAATTTGAAAATTTTTAAATAAATTTGAAAAAAATTTTAAAGTATGCATACAGGGGCGCCTGGGTGGCTCAGTGAGTTAAAGCCTCTGCCTTTGGTGGGGTCATGATCCCAGGGTCCCGGGATGGAGCCCTGAATTGGGAATCTCTGCTCAACAGGGAGACTGCTTCTTCCTCTCTCTCTGCCTGCCTCTTCGCCTATTTGTGATCAATGTCTGCCTGTCAAATAAATAAATAAAATCTTAAAAAATAAGTATGCATACAGATCAGTAGGAGTTAATAGAGAGCCCAGAAATAAACCCCTTCACCTGTGGTCCTCTGAATTTTGACAAGGGTGGTCAACATTGCAGTGGGGGGACAGAATTGTCTTTTCAACAAAGGGTGCCAGACAACTGACTATCCACGCACAGAGGAATGGAACTGGACCCTTACCTAATACCACATATAAACATTAACTCAAAATAAGCTAAAGGCTTAAGTGTAAGAGGTAAAATTATATACTCTAGCAGAAACAAATGGAGATAGATCTTCAACACCTTGGATTTAGCAATGCTTTTACATCTGATATCAAAGCATATAAAGGGAAAGAAAAAAACAGATAAAATAATATCCTCAAAATTAAAAATCTGTCCTGGGCACCTGGGTGGCTCAGTTGATTAACTGTCTGACTCTTAATTTTGGCTCAGATCATGAACTCAGGATTATGAGATCGAGCCCCGCATCAGGCTCCACACCGAGTGTGGGGCCTGCTTAAGATTCTCTTTCCTTCTCCCTCTGACCCTGTCTACTCGCACACTCTCTCTCACTCACTTAGAAAAGAAATGTAAAAAAAATTTTTTTAAATCTTTGTACCTCAGAAGATACTCTCCAGAAAGTGAAAAGGTAGCCCCCGAATGGAAGGAAATATTTGTATATTATTTATCCAATAAGACTCTGTTGCCCAAGGTATGTAAAGAGCTTTTAGAACTCTTCAACAAAAAGACAACCCCATTTTTAAAATGAAGGATTTGGATAGCGCTTTCTGCAGAGAAATCATACAAATGGTGACTAGGACATGAATTGATGTTAAACATCCTTAGTCTTTATGGAAATGAAGATTTAAACCAGTTAAATGTCTTTTACACAAGTAGAATCACTTCGATCAAGAAAACTAAAAATGACAAAAACGTGTTGAGAAACTGAAACGCTTAAACCTCACTTGTGAAAAATGGTGTAGTCTACATGTAAAATAGTTTGGCATTTACTCAAATAAGTCAAAGCAGAATTACCATACGGTTCAACAATTACACTCCTAGATATCCACCCCCCCAAAATGAAAATACTGGTTCAAACCAACAAACAAAAATGTACAGAAACACTCACAGCAGCCATGTTCACTATGGGCAAAACCCAGGAACTATGCAAACATCCCTCCATGGGGAACAGGATAAACAAAACGAGGAAGATCCATAAATGGCAATCTTGCTCTGCCGTGTGAAGGAATGGAGTAAAATGGTTCGTTTGTGGGGAAAAAAAAGAAATGGTGGCTCCTCAACATATCAGACACAGAATTCCACTGCAGCCTATATGCCCGCCCCCCAATTTAAAGTACAAGTAACCATGTTCAGAGAAGCTTTTCTCACAACAGCCAAAAGGGGGAAGCCACCCAAGCGTCGACTGACAGATGAATGGATAAACAAATTGTGGTTTATACACGCTGGAACACGATTCAGCCTTAAAAACAAAGGGTGTTCTGGGGCACCTGGGTGGCTCAGTGGGTTAAAGCCTCTGCCTTCAGCTCAGGTCATGATCTCAGGGTCCTGGGATCGAGCCCCACAAATTCGGAGCCTGCTTCCTCTTCTCTCTCTCCCTGCCTCTCTGCCTACTTGTCATCTCCCTCTCTGTCAAATAAATAAATAAATAAAAATCTTAAAAAAAAACAACAACAAAGGGTGTTCTGACACAGGCTACAAGACGGACTAAACCTGGAAGTCATTACGCTGAGTGAAATCAGCCCATCACGGAAGGACAGATATGGTATGATTTCACTCACATGAAGTACCCAGACACTCAGTGTTGAATGTGACTGTAGGGGCTGAGGAGAAAGGGGAACGGGGAGTTGGTGTTTCATGCATACGGTCTCCCTCGGGGAGAATGAGAAAGTTCTGGAGAATGGTGTACAACTGTGGGAACTCAGTGGGTTAAAGCCTCTGCCTTCAGCTCAGGTCATGATCTCAGGGTCCTGGGATCGAGCCCCACATTGGGGAGCCTGCTTCCAGAGAACTGTGTCCCTGAAATGTTTTAAGGGGTCAATGTTATTCTGTTTAGTCACCGTGAAAAAGTGAATGAAGGAATGATGCATGTCACAACGTAGATGGACACTAAACACAGCCCCAGTGACATAAGCAACGTAGAAATACCACTCAGATGGGAGCTGTCTGTGCTCCTGGAATCCATCAAGGTTACCCAAGTAAAGGAAAGTCCTAGGAGAAGGTCCAGAAGAAGAAAACTGGATCTGAATGGAGAAGACATTTCAGACCATCGGGCAGGTGGTGACAGCTGAAGTGGGCCTGTGGTCTGGGTTCAGATAGGGAAAGTGTCACGATTTCCTCACTTGGGGTTACGTGGTGTTTCTGCAGGACAGTGTCCCTGTTTGGGGTAAACTGCACCGAAGAAGGCCCTGTAAAGTGGCAAACATAGTAAAGAAATGACAGCTGGGGAGATGAAGTGCATGTGTGCAGCTGTGACAAGATGCCTGCACTTTGAACTCACCGCAGAGTAAATGACTCTCCCAAACATCCATGTTAGCACAAAGTCACAGAAGCAGAGAGGACATCGGACTTCAGGATGAAGGCCAAGCCCTCATAGATCCAGGTCACCCACTGTGCAGAGGTCACTCACCCTTGGAGGAGGCCACGTGTTAGCATGAAGGGAAGCCTCAGTAAAGCGGACTAGGCACTCCAGAAGGGGAGGGTGGAAGGGGGCACTTGCCGCTCAATGCCCATCACAGACCCCACATCAGAATCCCCCACAGGAGAGACTCATCCCTTCCAGGCCCCACAGGGGAAGCTGGAGGTTCATCTACCAGAAATCACCATCCCTGCAGCTCAGCCGGGGAGAATCCTCCATCACCCCGAACCCCCGCCTCTCTTCAGTGGACTTTCCTTCCAAGCACCCCTCCCAACTTCTTCCTCCTTCTCCATGAAATAACTTTCCTCTCCTTTGTTTCTTGCACTTGCCTGTGATGGAACCGGAGCTTGCTCAGCCCAGACTGCCGTTCTCTGCTCTTCCCAAATAAACCCATCTGGCTGGTCAAATAACTGGCAGTTTGAGTTCAAGGCAAACAGAACTCATAAATTCCAGACACTTGCAAGGAACAAAATCAATATACACTAATCACATGCATTTCCACATGCTCCAAAGGAACCATCAGAAAGAGACTACGGAGAACAATCTCATTCAGGACTGCATCCAAAAGACCAAGATACCCAGGAGTTCCCTGAACGAAGAGGTGACAGACCTGTCTTCTGACAGCCGTGAAACACTGATGACAGACATGGAGGGAGACACACGGAGTTGGGGAAACACTCTGTGCTCAGGGAGGAACCGACACCAGGAATATACATCCTCTCCCCAAAGCTGTCTACAGAGTCCACGCTGTCGCTCCTGAACTTCCAGACTCTGGACCAACCCTGAAGCGGGTGTGGACATGGGAAGGACCCCGCACGGCCAAGGCAGGGTGGGGGGCGTCGAGCACTGAGGCCGCTCCCTGACTGTATTCTGAGGAGCCCCAGGAACCAAATCCGCATGTGCCCAAACACAGAGGTGGAACCCGGGGCGCACATCCAAGCCTAGAAAGGGGAGAACCCGCAGCCGCACATAGCACTGCGGGAGACCACGTCACCGCACACATAACCATGGAAGCCCCGTTGTGTACACAGATTGCCCTTCTTCCCTGGGAGCCTGAGACCACACACCCCCTTCCCTGTCTCCGCTCAGGTGGCTTCTCCTCACCTTCTCCTCCAGAGGCTGGTCCTGAGGAGGCTGCACTGCTGTAAGTGTGGACGCGACCCCACATCCTCCACAGCGAGTCCTGTCAGGGCGGGAGTGGCCTCTGTCAGGGTGGGAGCGACTCCAGTGCCTCCAGAAGTCTCCCAGCAGGCCCTGATGAGGCTGGGCTCCTGTCTCTAGTGCAGCTGCCCAGGTCAGACTCAGGGCAGGAGCTGGGGTCTTGCGCCCTCTGCTGGCGAGGGAGGGCAGTGCAGGACTAGGGGAGCTCACCCTTCAATGGAAGCACCTGCTCCCTCCCAGGGTCCAGCTGAAGCCACTTCATTCCGGAAATTCAAGCTGCATGGAGCCCAATATACCCCCAGCTTCTCCAAAAATTGCTAAGGAACAGTGACTTGGAAACAATATGGAATGACAACAGTCCCTCAAACAGTGACACCGAACATGACACTGGCCCTGAAGCAAACCCACAATCAGACCTAAACTTGCTCTCAAGCCTGGCCCTCACCCCAATCCAACACCCTAACTCTAGCCCTCAACCTAAAATGTTCACAAAAATCAAAAGGTAGAAACTGTAAATATCTATCAATGACGAATGCATAAGCAAAGTGTGGTGAAGGGTTGGAATTTGGGTTCAGGTTCAGGTTTCAGTCAGAATTCTAGATCAGGGAGAGGGTTTAAGATTGGGGTGAGGATTTAGAGTGAGGGGCAAGGGAACAGTTAGTGTTTAGAGCTTTAAGTTTATGATTTAGGGTCTAAGTTTCAGGGCTTATGGTAAAAAGTTCAAGGTCAAATTTGGGGGTTGGCTTCATGCTGGGATTTCAGATCAGGGTTCATGACTCAGAGTTCTAGTTTAGGGTTAGGGTTTGTGGCTCAGGGCTTGGATCCAGGACTCAGATTCAGAGTCCAGGCTTTGGGCTCAATTTCAGTTTTAGGATTCAGGGTTCCAGTTTGGGTTATAGAGTCAGGTTAGGTTTCAGCATCAATGGTAGGAGTTAACATTAGGTTTAGTGATGACACATTTTCTTCAGTTTTCACTGTAAACACAAAATTTCTGTCTGATATGTCTAAATCTGAAATATATTTCGTTTGCTGTCAGGAGCTGGTTTGGAACTTAGGATTCCAGTAATTCCCTACTGAAAGAATTCTGGTACTAGAGTTTACCAGTCACCCAGAAACGGCTTTCATCTTGTCCCAAACATCCCCTTGGCAGAGAAGGGTGAGCTGGTGCCAATGCTGGGATGACTTCATAATGGTAGAGCTGTGAAACCAAATATCATGGAAATGTTCATGGAAAATGAAACAGGAGGGGCGCCTGGGTGGCTCAGTGGTTTGGTCTGCTGCCTTTGGCTCGGGTCATGATCTCAGGGTCCTGGGATCGAGCCCCGCATCAGGCTCCCTGCTCCGCAGGAAGCCTGCTTCTCTCTCTCTCTCTCTCTCTCTCTCTCTCTCTGCCTGCCTCTCTGCCTACTTGTGATCTCTGTCTGTCAAATAAATAAATAAAATCTTAAAAAAAAAAAAAGATAGAAAATGAAACAGGAGACAAAAATTGGTTGACTCCTGATTCTTCCACAATAAAAAGACCAAATTTCCAACAGAATCTGATAATGTTCCCTAGGAAGGCCTATGGTACTCAAAACTAGTACCAAAAGAGGACCCTCTTTCCTGGTTTAAACTAAGAATCCCAGCAGGATACATCCTACCTTGTGTCAAAAATGAAAAAAAAAAAATTTCACTATTTGGCTGTTCCAGTGTACAATCTGTAGAATCACTGACACATTTTCTTTTCTCAAATCCCCATTAACACACGGGTAAAATGCAGGCAATGTTTTAATGCACTGCTCATTGGAACACCAAGTACGAGGAAGACTATTAGAAGTAATAAAAAGATATCGAATATGAAATTCTGAAAAAGCACCTTTCTGGGTACTTAATGAGGATCCCTAACCATAAGATCTAACATCTCATCCTATGGAATTCACCCTTAAAAATCATCAATAACAATAGCAGGCTCACCACTGTAACCACCTCACCATTGACCTCTAGGTTTGTAATACACACTCCAACCGCTAGAGACACAATTCTCAGCAGCAGAAAGGGACTTGCCCACTCCTGGTGGACCAACTCTTACAGTGATGCCAAAAAATCCCACTCCTTGGAAATCCCAGCCATTAGAACACAGTTCCAGAAAGCACACCCAGAACTCAATAAAGGACAGACATCTCATGAGGCAGATACTGCAGATCACCACCACTCCCATGAAGTAACTCTACAGTGAACTGCAGACCTGTCCTCTTCCCAGGATTACATGGGACACCACATTCTTCCAATACTCCATCCTTAGAACTAAACCATGAAATGCCCTCATTAGTCCTGCATGCAGGCTCACAGTGAGCCCTCGAAAGCCAGACCCCTTCTAGAGACCACGCAGCCTCTCACGCCTATCCTAGCAGATGGAGGGTTCTGCTCTCCCCGACTTCTGTATCAACTAGAGATACTTGGAAGAAGTCTTGCCATAGTCCACGGAAAAGCCATATTCTTCATCTGCAAAATGATGGAAGGTGAAACACCACGGATTCCCTGCACCTTCTTGAACCTAGGTAAGTTGGAGATACAGCTTGGCCAGAGCTATTATCCCCAATCCCCTACACACACACCCCCTTCCCTTGTGCACTCCAGACCAGTTTCCAACCACCTTGCTCATTCTCAGCCATCACCTCTGCAGTGTAGTACAGTAGTACTGAGGTGCTGGGACTGAGGTGCGAGGTGCTAAGCCAGCATCTTGGACCCATGTATTATCAGAAATTAATAATCATTTTATTAACAGATGCATCCTAGAAGATCTTACCACCACAGCCATTAGAAAAATCATTACAACAGAGGTCCTAACAACATGTGCCAGCCTCCACTGCTCCACTCCCTGGCTCCAGGGATTGGCTCATCCACGGGCATGTGACCTGGTCCAAGCCAATGAGGTGGGAGGACCTCGGGTGTCAGCCTGCAGAGCCAGGCATGGGGTGGACCACCCAGACCAGGGGTTTTCCATCACAACTACAGAAGTGGCCTAGGCCAAGCCTGTGCCAGAGCCAACGAGGACCCAGGAAGCCAGGGGCTCCATAACATTGCTGAGGGCTGAACTGGAATTGTCCTGAGGCCCACACATGCTAGAACCTCTGCTAACTCAGGAGAACCCTCAATGTGCTCATGGTCTTGGCCTGAACAAGATGACCATCTGTGTGGTATATAACCCACAGATATACCCACGAGACAATAAGGGCATACTTAGCGAAGCAATACCTACATGGAATTCAACCACAGACAAACATCTTTTGGCAAGCGAGGCCTACAGAGAAATGTAGTTAAGATTGACATCCGAAAAGCTGTCCATAGTTGATGTATGCAATGGGACCTTGAGCCTAACTCTAATATCTAGTTAAGATACACTTGATTTAGAAGATCGCTCATAAATTAGAGGACGGTTTTTAACGAGCTAAGGAGTTCAGGGACCAACCCTCTTCTGTCCTAATGCCCTTACAGTCTGGTAAACTGGAAAACATTTGGCCATGTGCTACGAGAGAACAAGGTCGGAATCATTCACTGCAACCTTCCCACAGGGCTGGGAGACAGGCAGGAGGAGGGTGGCTTTGCCTGAATCCCAGAGCAGATCCAGGCCCCTCTGAGCTGTGTTCTATGCCCCGCCCAGCCCCCGCTCATCCCTGCATTCCCACGGGTGCGTACCAGCCTCCTTTGAGAGCAGGTACAGAACATATTTGGAGGTCCTACCCCTGAGCGTCCCTAGGAGTAGAAACCAGAAGCCCCCACTGGGCCGGCCGGGAGCCGGGGAGGCCCTGAGAAGCACAGGGTCTGTCCAGGCTCATAGCCCTGGGCATGAGCAGGAACCCAGTCCGAACCCAGCCCTGTATCCTCACAGTGGGGACACTGGCTGCCCCCTGGCCTCGCAGGGGCTGTGGGTGGGCTGTGTGGCTGTCACTGTATGGACTGGGCATGGAGCAGAGGGTGAGCATTGAGCACGTGAGGGAGGGGGACCCACCGGGCGGGGCTCTTGTGTGGGAGGAAGTGGTTGGTAAGCAGACCACAGGTAGTGGTGACCTCACTTTCCTCACAATAGAGCCCAACACAATTGGGGACCCAGGTAACCAGGCACCCACACACAGAGACAGCCCCCCGCCCAGCTCATTTTGTTGCGGATCTTTGAATAAGCAACATGCTCTTCTGTTGTGTTCCTACATGTGGAGGCTGCAGGCTGAAGAAATCATGCCCTGCACATGCTTTCCCTCACTGGGGATGTTGTCTTAAGGCTCCCCGATGGCTCTGGCCATTTGGCCAAAAGAAGAGAAAGGTAACACCATGAGGCCCAGAGCCAGCCCCCAGCCCCACATGCTCTGATTCAACCTGTACAGCTCTAGGTCCCCTCCCCATGCTTGAGTGTGTGTGTGTGTGTGTGTGTGTGTGTGTGTGTGTGTGTAAAGGCTCTAGTGAGGTGCGCCCACCCCATTCAAGAACAGGCTGACAAGGGGTCAGATGCCCGGTGGGCAGTTCATGTTCACACCCAGGTCGAGGCTGGCTGGGTGGGTTGTGGGCGTGGGAGGCTGCCTCCTGTGAGAGTAGGGACAGTAGCTTCCCCCCAGGGTGCATCCCGTGTCCTGCAGGTATGGGTCCCTGTCCCAGGTGTGGCGCTGTGCACACACCGTCTGGGTCTGATCTGGGAGCGGCAGGGGGGTGAGCAGGAAGACAGTGAGGACGGCTGGGCAGGGCTCTAACGGTCGGGGCTGGCTCCCGGGGTCTGTCTGTGCAGAGCACTAGTGACGATGAAATAGGAAGGAGGCTGGCGGACACCCGCTCCATCTCCCTGACCAGGAGAGTGACCGTACCGGGCTCTGCAGGAGCAGGGACTGGGGACTCTGGGGGAAGGCCGCTGACACTGCCTGCACGCCTACACCACAGCGTGGTCCAGGAGCCAGAGCCCATGCAGGCCGAGCCTGAGGGTGAGAAGGCCGGGGCTGGGGCACGTGGGTGTCTGCGGGTGGGTCGGTGCCGGGCCCCAAGGGCAGGAGACCCCAGAGGCTGGTGTGGGGCCAGGAGCCAGGACTGGCTCAGAGCTCGCAGCGGGTGGACCGCAGTCAGGGAGATGTCCCGGTGAGGGTTCCTCTGTGGCTGCGGCTTCTCCGGGAGGCCCTGGGCTGAGCTCTGTCTCTGCAAAAGCATATGGAGAAACAGGCATGCCGGTGCGCTTTCCTCCTGTCATAGCTGCTCCGTCCGGGGAGCCAGAGCCGGCCCCACCTGCATCCACAGCTCCAGAGGCGGGGATGGTGCCTGCAGGGACTTCAGGAGGAGACCCGGAGCCAGCAGGTGACTGGGCACCTGCCCACAGCGAGGCTGACTCTGTCCGGGAAGAGCTGGGGTCTGCATCTGTCCCGGGGCCTGCCTTTGCTATGGATCCTGCCCCTGACAACATCTGTGCCTCTGCTCTGGAATCCGCCCCTGCTCCTCCCCCTACTCCTCCTCCTGAGGAGCGCCCAGAGCCCCTTCTGGTGCCCACAGCCTTCCTCCTAGAACAGTTACCCTTTGTTCTATCCCCTGACCCTGGCAACCTGCAGGAACGTTTTGTGCCCGACGTGTACATTTTTCCTTTCTGCTACATATTGATTTTGATTTTGTCTTTACGTGTTCTGTATACTATTTATCATTCGTTTTAAATAAAATTACTTGTTTCCAGTTCAATGCATCATGAGTTTAAGTACATTCCCAGCGTTTACTCACCACACGACAGAACATTGCTGCAGGATATCTCCTTCCCCAAAGGAGACCCTGAACCCAAAGCCCTACCTGGCCATTTCTCTTCCAGCCCAGATGCTTGCACCCCTGAGCTGCTTTCTCTCTTCCATTCCCTGTTCTGCATGTTTCTATACGTGGAATCACACAACAGGTGCCTTTGTGTCTGCCCACCGATTTTGAAAGGGGATTTATTTTTTTCTGTGCTAATTTAACATAGATTTTCCTTTATTCGATATTGACATGCCTGATGGATTACAGATGAGATGTAATCACAGAGGCCCCTTTAGGAATTATGGGCACAATCTTGGGGTGAGACCCTTGTTCCTGCTGGGACACCACAGCCTGACCCCAGAAAGGACACGGCTGGCTCCTCTGTAGCTCATACGGAAACCAGGAAACACAGAAAGTTGGAAGACACACCACAGAGATCAAACACATAGCTCACAACTCAAGACCAAATAATACTTTCACCTCACTCTGGTCGAAACCAGGCTCCAAGTCATGGGGTCCGCAGGGACAGAGACCAAATGCTGCAAGTCCAGGGGGGAGAACAGGCACGTGGGGGCATGTGTTGGAGATTCGGGAGCTCCCGGGGAAGGACATGGGCAAAGGAAACCCTATGGAGGCAGCGCCAGTCACCCTCAGAATGGCAGGTGTCCGATCTGGGGACCGGCAGCCCTGGGGAGATGGTGAAGATCCGGAGGTGAATGCAGGTCCCCTGGAGAGAAGGGTGACTGGGAACAGTGAGCAGCACCTATTCTGGGCAGCAGGTGCAGCCACACCTAGCCGTGCCCGGCCTGGCACTCACCCCCGGCCACTCTGGCGCGGTCTTTCACGGATGTACCATCGGGAGTGTTCAGCGCAATGGTGGGGGAAAGACCGGGAATGGAACAGCGCTAACGCCCTAGGACATGGTGGGATCCTCAGTCCCAGTCCTTATGGCAGAATGTCCTGTAGCTACTGTCCCAGAGTCATCGGGGGCACGAGATCTAGAAAGCACCTCCTGGGACCCCCTCCTGCCACCCTGCTCCTGGGAATATCGGAGTTGTTGAGGAAGTGGAGAGGATCCAGGGTGACAAAGGGCCAAGGAGAAGGAAGCACAGCACCGAGAGGACAGATGGACGTGCCCAGTGCCACCATCCCGGGCCCGGGCTGTGATGCCCTCCAACCTCACCCTAAATAATGGTTCCTGATGTGTGCACCTGGCTTCGGGGTTTCCCTCCCCCCCCCCACTTACTCACCCTCCCATTCATCATCCCCCCACCCCCTGCTCCTTCCCCTCCACCCCCTTCCCCACTGCATCACCCACCCTGCCCCCCTCCCTCTCATCCCCCTTCCCTCCCTCTGACACTCCTCCCTTGTGTTCCTCTCTCCCTCTAAGCCTCCTCCTCCCCACCCTACCGTCCTCCTCCTCTCCACTTCCGCCCTCCCCCTCGCTGCCCCCCTCCCATCTCGGCCTCCCCCTCCCCTGCCTTCCTCCTCTCCCCCTCCCTGTTGTCCCGTTCCATCTCCTTTCCCTCCCTTCTCCCCCTCCCTCTCTCATGCCCTCCTGCATCCAGCAGAGGATCTGGGGGCCACAGGAGCACTGGGGCTTCATCAGGGAGCACCCCCAGCCCACGTGGTCATGTCCACTGGGGGAGGTGATGGGGCAGGCCTCAGGGCTAGCCGTGGTGATGAGCACCAGGAATCTGCTCCTGAAACGAGGCCCTTTGCACAAAGAAAACAAGGGAGACACCCATGCTTAGCACTTCCTCTAGGAAAATCTAGTCCCCAAGATTGATGAAAAGTAAATACATCCTAGACTTCATGCACCATGAGTGCTAATGGCTCTATACTCCCTGATTCCTACAAGCAACAAAGAGTAAATCATCCAGCGATGACTGTGGGTTTGTGACACAATTTTTCTGACCAAATGACAGTGTTTCAACCAACATCTCCAGCACCTCCGAGTGTTCCCAGGGTCTCTGCGAGCCTCTGATCCTTCCACCGACCTCCTTGGGAAGCTCTGTCCTGTCATGTTCCTTGTCTCCTGCCTCTCCTGTGACCTTCTGGTGGTCTATCTCCCCACACAGGGACACCCTCGCCAGGATATCCTGTGACCCTTGGCTGGGTGCCCACATCGCACACTGGGCTCCAAGAACCCCATGCTTTGTGCAGGCCTGTGTGCTCCCTCCGGGGTCACTTGGCATCTCCCTTGCAGTGGCCTGCATCTTCCTGCACTGGGTCCTCTCTGATGAGTCTGTGAGGCCAGCCTGTGCCCATGTCACGGCCATGGGAGCATGAGTCCAGAAGGTCTAGATGACCTGATGCCGTCCCAGCGTGTGGAGCCTAGGCCAGGGGTGGTCTCTGAGAAGGGGAGGAGTTGGGCCCAGGGAGCCTGACTGGGGATGTGCCACCTTGAGCCCCCAGGAGGAGAGCAAGCACCGGGGGGCCTGGCACTCAGCCCTGCTGGGAGACCATGTCCCACACACAGGGGATCTGTCCCCAGGGCTGGACATCATTGTGGTATCCACCTTCTCAGGCTGCGGGCTGGCGGTAACTGTTAGGCGAGGAGGCACCGCTGACGTGGAAGAGAGGGCCAGGTGCTCCCCCAGCAGCAGGTGCCCTGGGGCAGGTTGAGGGGGCATCGGCAGACAGCAGTGTCTGCAGCTGGGGTCTCCACACAGGCCCCCTCCTCAGGCTCAGCACAAGCTTTCTGGATGGCCTGTGTCCCCAAACACAGAATCTGGCCCACAATCTCCCCTCAAACCCCGACTCCAAATCCTCTGTCCTCAGCTCAAGTGCAAAAAGTGGCAATAGTTTAGGTGGGGTTAGGCGCTCGGAGACCTGATTTTCTGGCCCACGCTGTGATACTGCTGACATTTTAAAGATCTCAGGGCTTGATTCAAAACTGCTAGGATGCCAGGGATCACAAACAGCATTCTGGAAACCTGACTTGGGCCTTACAGCCCTCCCATCCGACCAGCTCTGCTCAGAAACCCTCCAGGCCACAGACCCACAGTCTTGGGTCCTCAGATGGCCCAGACGATGTACCTTTAAGAAGCGATCCAGGCGAGGCAGCCTGACACACTGCAGACTCCAGCAAATCCCCATCCCAGAAAGTGAGGGTACCACTGGACAAGCTGTCTGAAAAGAGCCAGGTCAGGGTCCCAGGAAGACACCAGAAGCTCAGGAGTAACTGAGTAGCATCTGGAGGTCAGGTAGGGACAGTGGGAATCTCGGGTGGTTTTGCCTGGGGGCAGCTCCTGTCCCATTAAACCCTCAGTGTGACGGCTCCACTGGGGGCCAGGGAGGGACCATGCCTGGAGGACCTGTGGCTCCACTGTCAGAGGTCGCCAACATGATCCGTGCACAGGTGGGCAACACCGGCCACATCCCAAAGAATTTCTGGAAACAGTAGCCATCTCAGTGGAGCCGACCTGGGAGGTCAACCTTCCAGCTGCCTGAGGTGGGATCGAGCCAGAGCGCAGCGCACTAGCCAGACATGGGAGAAGGAGAACCAGTTCTTCATTTCAATAGTTTCTGAGTTACCAGTTTGTTCCTGTGGTTAGTATAATTAGCAAGGTCTTGAAAATGTTCTCATGTTCTCTGCTGGTGAGGTTCTAGAAAAATCTCTGGTTTTAGGTAAAATCATGGAGAATTGACTTTGGTTAGTACAGCCATGGTGGGAAGAAATGGAGGTTCCCCAAGATACTAACATTAGAACTCCTGTATGATCCCACCACCGGGTAGACATTGCAGGAATGAAGACAGTTTCTTGAAGTAAGATCGGCACACTCTCACACTATCTCCCCAAGGAGGGGTAGCCACCCATAGCAACAGGGCACCCATGTGGGAAGTCATAGGCACCCCCCCAACCCTGCAGGCAGGTGCTCCCTGGACAAGGGACGGCCCCAGGGTTGGGATATCTCCAAAGCAGCACATCCAATGTCCTGGATACGAGGAGGAGAAGGAGCACAGTGCCAGGCTGGTGAGGGTCAGGACACACTACCCCAAATATGGCACCTTGGCAACACAGAAACGGAAAGAATTTTGCATTGAGCAGAAGCAGAAAAGTTCCTCGGATCCCCAGCCATCAGCCCTTCCTCCCTGAAGCAGGTCAGAAAACTCCCATGTGGCACTTGCTCTGCCTAGACCGCAGGGAGGACATGCTTCTCACCAGAGTCAAGGAAGAATTCAGGGCCCCAAAGGCTGTAGGAACAAACCTGCTTAACTGAACCTTTATCTTCCTAGTTACCTCTTCATCATTTACCAGCCCTAGTCCCAACCCCTGTCTCTCTCAGTTCTTCCCACATCCATGGCTTCTTTGTCTAAAGGGGAGAAGAGCCGCCTGCTCCAGTCACCTCTGCTGGTCTCCATGTTCATATGAGGTTCCCACCAAAAAAAATCAATACGCTTTGCCTGCTTTTCTCCTGTTCATCTCTCTCTGTCAATTTCCAGACCCCACTAGGGACCTAAAGAGAAGCTGAAGGAAACTGTCCACTCTTGCAGCCCTGGGTAGGGGGTGGTGAGGGGGAGTCAGGAAACCCATCCCATCTTCCGGACCTTGGTTAAATCTGCCCTCTCCTGGGAAGCAACACAGGGCTGTGCATGGCTGGGGGAGTCAGGGAGAGGCAGGTGGAACATTTGGAAGCTACCTGAACCCCAGCTTGGGGACTTGGCCCTACTGACGAATTCAGGGTGTGACGATGAATATTATCATGGAAGCATTCTGAAATCAGACCTTCCTTACACGAGGCCTCCTTCTGGCTGCTCGCTGTAGTTGCTACTGTTGGCTCTGACTTTTCTGAGCAATCTTTGTCAAGTCTGTGTTCTTTGCTGTGTGGGGTCACTGGATCCCTATGCTGTTAACTTAGGGGTCAGACAGTGGCAGGGCAGAGAGGTCACCCATTTTTCCGAGCTATGGGCTACAGATCGTAGGTCTGTACTCAGGTTCTAAGAGTCTGCTACTCAGGTTCCAAGAGTCTGCTCGCAGTCTGCTCTAATAGAGGCTCATGTAACTCAGGGAAACGTGTTACTGACTACCTCACCAATTCATTAGAAGGACAGAACTCACAACCAGGAAGCTGGAAGCAATGAACAGGGTAAGGTGTGTTGCAGGGGCCTGAAGCTTCCCGCTCTCTGAGCTAAAGAGGCCTTTACCCACCTGCACTCTGACCTTCCTAACCGATGACCTCCCTCCTTCAGGCTCATCTCTTAAGTCAAAGAGTCAAAGACCCGGCGGGCACCAAAATGACCCCTCCAGCATAACCACTCCCAGATGCCAGCAAGACCCACGAGATGGACGCCAAGGAAATGACTGTCCGGAACTTTAGTGCTCTGTGCACAACCCACCACCTTTGTAATATATACCCTAATTCTACAAAGATCCAGGACAAAATATCAATACACAAAAATCTCTCATTTGTATACACACGCAATGAATCATCCAAAATGGAATTTAAGGAAGAATCAATGAAACAAGATGGAATTGGGAGGGAGACAAACCATAAGTGACTCTTAATCTCACAAAACAAACTGAGGGTTGCTGGGGGGAGGGGGGTTGGGAGAAGGGGGTGGGATTATGGACATTGGGGAGGGTATGTGCTTTGGTGAGTGCTGTGAAGTGTGTAAACCTGGTGATTCACAGACCTGTACCCCTGGGGATAAAAATATATTATATGTTTATAAAAAATTAAAAATTAAAAAAAATCCCACTCCTTGGAAATCCCAGCCATTAGATCACAGTCCCAGAAAGCACACCCAGTACTCAATAAAGGACAGACATCTCATGAGACGGATGCTGCAGATCACCCCCATCCCATGAAGTAACTCAACAGTGGACTCTAGGTTTGTCCCCTTCCTGGGATTACATGGGGCACCGTATGCTTCCGATACTTCATCTTTTGAGCAAAACAGAGTCCTGTGTGCAGGGTCACAGTGAGCCCTCAAAAGCCAGCCACCTTCTTGAGAGCACACAGCCTCTCATGCCTATCCTAGCAGATGGAAGGTGCTGCTCTCCCCGACTTCTGTACCAACTAGAGGTACTTGGAACAAGTCTTGTCATAGTCCATGCAAAAGACATATTCTTCATCTGCAAAAGGATGGATGGTGAAACACCATGGATTCCCTGCACCTTCTTGAACCTAGGTAAGTTGGAGATACAGCTTGGCCAGAGCTATTATCCCCAATCCCCTACACACACACACACATACACACACACCCTTCCCTTGTGCATTCCAGACCAATTTCCAACCACCTTGCTCATTCTCAGCCATCGCCTCTGCAGAGCAGCACAATAGTACCGAGGTGCCAGGATTGAGGTGCTAGGTGCTAAACCAGCATCTTGGACCCACATAATATCAGAAATTAATATTCATTTTATTAACAGGTGCATCCTAGAAGACCTTACCACCATAGCCATTAGAAAAGTCATTACAACAGAGGTCCTAACAACATGTGCCAGTCTCCACTGCTCCACTCCCTGGCTCCAGGGATTGGCTCATCCATGGGCAGGTGACCTGGTCCCAGCCAAAGAAGTGGCATGAGCCTCAGGTCTCAGCCTGCAAAGCAAAGCATGGGGGGACCACCCAGCCAGGGGCTTTTCCATCATGACTGTAGAAGTGGCCTAGGCCAAGTCTGTGCCAGTGCCACCAAGGGCCCAAGAAGCCAGGGGCTCCATAACATTGCTGAGGGCTGAAGTGGACTTGTCCTGAAGCCCACACATGCTAGAACCTCTGCTAACTCAAGAGAACCCTCAATGTGCTCATGGTCTTGGCCCGAACAAGATGACCGTCTGTGTGGGATATAACCCGCAAGATATACCTGACAGGCAATGGGGACACACTCAGCCAAGCAATACCTACACGGAATTCAAGCACAGACAAACATCTTGTGGCAAGCTCGAGGCCACAGAGAAATGTGGGGGAATTCCTGAGGCCTTAATTGTTAGCCAATCCCACAATCATCTTTTTTTCCCTTCAAGTGGAGGGGCCGGGGTCTGCCAGGAGAGATCCCAGCGTACTCCCATCTGCCACGGAAAAGAAGAGCCCTCTCCCCCCACCATCCACCATGCTGCAAATCTGGGGTGTGGGAAACTACTCCCAAGGGCCAAATGAGACCACCCCCTGTATTGTCAATCAAGTGTGGCTGGAACATTCGGTGTGGACGGTCTGTGGCTGCTTTCAAGCCACAATACAAGAATGGAGTCACTGTATGAGAGACCACATGGATTGCAACACCGACCAGAAAATCTTTATAGAAGACTGTACAGAAAAGTCTGTTCCAACCTCTGGTCTCAAAGATCCTAGGGTCATGTCACTTCTTTGAGTGGAACGTAGCACCTGCTGGGTAAAACTGAATTTCTTCACCCCCAGAGGCAAGGACTTCCATCTTTTTAGCCAGAACTGCATCTCCATCCCCCTGTATTTATACCTTGAGTGGCATGTCTACATGTCTGCAGCCAGCAGGAATTCGGTGTAGTTTACGTGATGGTGATGCTCAGAAACGGAGGTGCAAGTGTGAATTTGTGAGTGTGAGATACGTTTCCTCCTTGTTAGCCACAGTGTGCAAGGAGAACACAGTACAGTACTGTGCTTTCTGTCCCACAGGAACGGCCACGTAATGGGGTTCAGACATCATCATGTCCTTCTGATGATCTCAGAAGGAGGCCACCTTCATAGAACAAACTTCATCTGTGAGGACTCCCAAATCCCTCGTCCTGGACGCTATGTTCCACAGGGGCTGGGGATACACAGAGGGACAGAGACTATCCCTGGCCATCAGGGTTTTGAAGGATGCCTGCTGTTCCAGGACAAAAGATCCTGAAAGCATTCCTCCACCTGTCATGCAGTCAGGCATCTGTGAGAGAAATCTACTCCATGCAGAAAAGGCAGACCAAGAGACCAAAAATGATAGCCTTGTGTGACAGGTGCCATGACAGGGGACACTCATGACTGGGGGTGTGCAGGGTTGGCCGGACCCAGGGGCAGGGGCACCTGGAATGCATCAGGAGGGTGATCACAGCTGTGTCACTACAGGGAATGCTCAGGAGGACTGGGGGTGTGCAGCATTGGCCGGACCAGGAGGCAGTGGGACTGGGAGTGCGCCAGGAGGATGTCAGTTGTTCGCCCTGTGTGGCTACACATGTCAGTGTGACCGGGCATTGTCCAGAATGGAAATGACAGGGCAGGCAAGGGACGGTGTCCCTAAACTGTCTTCTGCAAGGCCAAAGTTTGGTACGAGACTTCTTTCAGTACAATTTCATTTTACACACATCTATGAGTCCCTGAAGCTGATTGTGTAGAACATGAAGTTCGTAGTTGGTCATTGCTTTCAAGTCTGAGGTGCTGAGGGTTGAGCACACTTGATATTTCTTTTTGTTGCTTTCACAGTAAAGCAGTGACTTTTCCTGCCTTCATCTCTGACCCAAGAACAGGAACAAAGGCAACATAGATCAACACTTTGAAAAGTCAAGAGAAATCTGCAAACCCAAGTTCTCAGAGGAGCCAAAGGCTCAGGACCAGGGTGACAGAAAGGGGAGGCAGAGAGCAAGGCACCAAAGGAACATGTCATGTATGTGTGAGCTGGTCCACTTCTCTACCTGTCGGAAGCAAGCTATGCCTGACAGAAGGGAGTCACAACTGCACCTGGTCCATCTGTTTGATGCCCTTGAGCACAGCAGAGGACGTGCTGAGCTGGGTGTGGCTCTCACAGGGAGATGACACATGCTACCTGCCAAGTTCCTGTAGGACCAGCTCCTCACCCTCAGCTAAGATGGAACAATAATTATGTTTAGTTACCTATTTCCTGGGGCAGGTAATGTGCTCAGTGCTTTGGTGACTATATCCTCTTTCATTTTTATTTTTTTAAAAACTCTTTAGGCAGGTAAGATTGACATACAAAAAGCTGTCCATAGTTAATGTATGGAACTTGACCCTGAACCTTACTCTAATATCTAGTTAAGATATACTTGATTTAGAAGATCGCTCATGAGTTAGAGGATTGTTTGTAGGAGATAAGGAATTCGGGAACCAACCTTCTTATTGTCTTACTGCCCCTTGAATCTGATAACTTGAGACACATTTGGCCACGTGCTATCTGGAGAGTGGCCACACGGGGCAACAGTGAGTAAGCAGTGTCGCAAATCCCAGTACAAAGCCAATACTTCCTTCATCCTGTCATATTTACAGATGTTTACAGATCATTTTATAGATTATGAAAAGTGGGACTCTGTTGAATTCTTTAAAAACCTAACTCATTCTTTCAACCTGTTAAAAGTAGAATATGTTTTCAGAAATCTCGGAGTTGGCCAGCAGATGAAGGCCCAGGGACCTGGGAAAAGGCTATTACTATTGAATCTATTGAGGTACTTAGGAAACGAGGATGACTTCTATTCCACTTCTTTTCAGGAAGAATTTGTGTCAACTAACAGAACTGAATCAACACAAAATAGTGCAGCTCAGAGGAAAATAACAGGAGAACCAACAGCCTCCAGAAGCTGAGAAAGAGCCACACCCAGGAACCAAGAAGACATACCACCAAGCCTCTGCTCAGGCCAATATGCAGTCTTCAGATCCTCTGGAGCTAGAATGCCTCCAGTGTCCCTGGGAATCATGGGTCAGGCAGAGCACACACCCTGATGCTGCACTGTTGGAACCCATGACAAGTCTCCTGGTCCCTTCCTTCACGAGACACCCCCTACCCACTGACGACTCCAACCTACTTCTTGGAACTCTCACAGCCCTTTCTGAACCCATCGTTCACTTTTCCCATCACTGCCATAGTATAGAGTATGTTTAACTACATACTATTCTGTCATTAAATGGTTTTTGTCATGTCTGCTTTGAAACTATACTTTGCATCATCTACCCTGATGTAGAATCACCTGTTGCATTGCATGATTTAACTGTGGACTCCTAGTGCCCTCACAGTATCCTAGGGCTAGTGTCCTGGGCAAGGTCCTCACTAAGCTGGCTCAGTGTTGCATTAAAGGCCTGATCCAGGTACTGCTACTCTTGTGCAAGTAAGACAGCACATGGCCAGTTAGTCAAAAACTTGGTTTTGGTTCAGAATTGCTCAAGGCCCCTCAGCCACATCGGATGGTGTGGGGGAACACCCTGAAGACACTTGCTAGTCCAATGTTGCCCATCGGAATTTCCATGGAACAGCCATTGTGTCCAATGGGAGAGCTCAATAGGAGTGGGGAGGTTGGGAGTCAGAACTCCTGAGATAGAATCCGTCTTGGAAACTGCCTAGAACTTCCAAGGAGTTCATTCTATATTCTTGAATGAACCAGTTAATCTAAAAATATTTCCTCATTTTAGAAATGATGAGCCTGAAACTCCTAGGAAGTAAGTCTCCTTGGTCATATTGGAAATCAGCGAAAGAGCCAGCCTGAGATATGAGATGGCCTCCAGCACGATCCCCACAGTGGCTTTAACTAGAGCCATAATCACACATTTTACTTTCCTGGATTCCCAGACTCTCATGGGTATCTTCATGGGGCATATTCTGGGAACAAAGGTCATGTCAGTTATCCCAACCCTAATCCTAGGTTGGACTCAGAGGGGTCTTTCCCCAGAGACCTGTCTCCAAACCCCATGAAATGGGAATATCCGAGCAATTCCAGAGGACTCCACATGCCACCCAGAAGGAAACCATGTTGTTTGAAATTCTGGAAATGATTTAGAGTGGGAGAAATCTGCATGTGCACCTGAGGCCACCCCCACATTCAGTGGCCTGCTGGACACAAGTCTGGAGCCTGACACACACCCTCAACTCAGCGCTCTGGGAGTCTTACCATACAACTGGCAGATTGAATCTAGCATGATCAAAGGCCCCAACCCCATCCCTAGAGGACTGGCTCCAAATCCCCAGGGAATGGGGATACCAGAACAAAGCAGAGGGCTCATCCTGCAACAAAGTCAGAAATCATGCCTTTTGGAGCCCTAGAAAGGATTTGAGCAGAAAAAATCTGAATGAAATCTTGAGCCATTTCTTAGAATATTTTACAATGAGTAAAGGATGTAACCCAAAGAGTTACAGAGAAGAACCAATTACTTATTTATACTTTCATACTATACTGAATGCAAAGCCTCAGCCTGATATTCTCCTTAACTCTAATCCTTAATTCAAATGTCCTTGAAGGTCTCCACAACTAAGCAGATCACACCTTCCATGCTTCTGGGACTGCCCTTATCCAGCTTAAGGCATAGGTGTAAATATGAACACACCTTTCTATGAAAAGTGCATATAAGCACCCAAGAGACACATGAAAAAGTGCTCCACATCAATAGCCATCAGGGGAATACAAATCAAAACCACAATGAGATACCACCTTACAACTGTTGGCATGGCTAAAATTATCAAGGCAGGGAACAGCAAATGTTGGCAAGGATGTGGTGAAAGGGGGACACTCTTACATTGCTGGTGGGAATGCAAGCTCGTACAGCCACTCTGCCAAATGTTATCGAGTTTCTTCAGGAACTTAAAAATACAGCTGCTGCCCTATAACCCAGCAATTGCACTACTAGTTATTTACCCCAAAGATACAGATTGAGTGAAAAGTAGTGGCACCTGCCCCTCAGTGTTGAGTTCAGTAATATCCACTTTAGCCAAACTATGGAAAGAGCCCAGATGTCCACGGACACATGAATGGATAAAGAAAGATGTGGTTCATTTCTAACACGGAATATTATTCAGCCATCAGACAGGATGAAGACTTACCATCACATCCACCTGGATGGAACTGGAGGGTATTATCCTGAGGGAAATTAGTCTGTTAGAGAAAGACAATCGGCACATGGGTTCACTCATTTGTAAAATAGAAGAAACACCACAGAAGATCAGAAGGGAAGAAAGGGAAAACTGAATGGGAATTCAGCAGAGAGGGAGAAAAACCATAAGAGACTCCTCATTAGAGAAACAAACTGAGGGTTGCTGGAGGGGAGGTGGATGGGGGATGGGGTAACTGGGTGATGGGCATTAAGGAGGGCACATGGTGCAATGAGCACCAGGTGTTATACACACCGGATCTATTATTGAACACTACATCTGAAATGAATGATGTGCTATAAGTTGGCTCATTGAATTTAAGTTGAATAAAAAGAACTCAAGAAAACACTCCTAAACATTTGTAGGGAACCACCAAAGATACTGAACAGCCAATGCAATATTGAGTAAGAGAAACAAAGCTGGAGGAGTCACAATTCCAGATTTCAAGTTATACTACAAAGCTACAGTCATCCTAATGGTATGGTACTGGCACAAAAATACACACGGCAACAAAGGGAACAGGATAGAAGCTCATATATAAGCTCACAATTATGTGGCCAATTAATCTTGCAGAAACAGGGAAGAATATTGAAAAGAAAAAGGATAGTCTCTACAACAAATGTTGGGAAAACTGGACATCCATGCACAAAAGAATGAAATTACGCTACATTCTTACACCATACAGACAAATAAACTAAAAAGCTTCAAGACCTCAATGGAAGGCATGAAACCATAAAAATCCTATAAGAGGGTACAGATAGTAACTTCTTGACATGGACCAAGGCAACATTTTTCTAGACTGTCTCCTGGGGCAAAGGAAATAAAAGCAAAAATAAACTACTGGAAACATATCAAAATAAAGTTTCTGTTCAGCAGAAGAACTATAGACAAGAAAAATAAGACAAGTTACTGAAAGGGAGAAGATATTTGCAAATATTCTATGCAATAAAGGAATAGTGTCCAAAATGTATAGAATGGATACAACTGAACACCCAAAAAACAAACAATCCAGTTAAAAAATAATCAGAAGACATGAACAGACATTTCTCCAAAGAAGAAATACGGATGGCCAACGGTCACATGAAAAGATATTCACCATCACCAAACCTCAATGAATAACAAAATCAAAGAAACATGTGGACAATAATACAATAATGGTAGGGACTTTAACACACCTTTCATTGCAATGGACAGATTAAGCAAATCAACAAGGAAATAAGGATTTTGAATGACATATGGGACCAGATGGACTTCACAGATATATGCAAAACATTCCATCCCAAAGCAACAGAATACACATTCTCCTGTAGTGCACATGGAATGTTCTCCAGTATAGATCGTGAACTGGGTCACAAATCAGATCTCAAACAGTACCAAAAGATGGGGATCATTCCCTGCATATTTTCAGACTACAATGTTTTGAAAATGGAACTCAATCTCAAGAAGAAAGTTGGAAGGAACTCAAATACATGGGAGGCCAAAGAGCATCCTACTAAAGAATGAATGGGTCAACCAGTCAATTCAAGAAGAATTTTTTAAAATCACAGAAACAAATGAGAATGAAAACACAACTGTTTGATATCTTTGGGATACAGGAAAGGCAGACAATAAGAGGGGAGTATATAGCATTAAAGTCTTTCTCAAGAAGCAACAAAAGACAAATACACAACCTGACCCTACACTTAAAGGAACTGTAGAAAGAGCAGCATAGAAAACCTAAACCTAGAAGGAGAAGAGAAATAATAAAGATTAGAGCAGAAACCAATGAATTAGAAACCAAGAGAATTGTAGAACAGATCAACAAAACTAAAAGCTGGTTCTTTGAAAGAATAAATAAGATTGATACACCCCTGGCCAGACTTCTCCAAAAGAAAAGAGAAAGGACCCAAATCAATAAAATCTTGAATGAGTAAGGAGAAATCACACCCAACATCAAAGAATTACAAACAATTAAAGAACACAGGGTGGTAAATCTATGTCAACAAATCAGGCAGTCCTGAAGAAATGGATGCATTCCCAGAAACATAGAAATGACCAAAACTGAACTGGGAAGCACAGGAAACCTGAAGAGACCCATAATCAGCAAGGAAATTGAAGCAGTCATCAAAAATCCCCCAGGAAACAAGAGCCCAGCACCAGATGGCTTCCCAGGGGAATTGTACCAAACGTTTAAAGAAGATTTAATACCTCTTATTTGAAACTTTTCAAAAAAATAGAACTGGAAGGAAAACTTCCAAACCCATTTGATGAGGCCGGCATTACCTTGATCCCAAAACCAGACAAAGACCCCACTGAAAAGGAGAATTACTGACCACCATCCCTGATGAATATGGATTCAGAAATTCTCACCAGCATAATAGCCAATAGGATCCAACAGTACATTAAAAGGATGATTCACCATGACCAAATAGAATTGATTCTTGGGCTGTAAGGGTGGATCAACAACCAGAAATTAATCAGTGTAATACACTACCTTAATAGAAGAAAGAACAAGAACCACAGGTTCCTCTCAATACATGCAGAAAAAGTATTTGACAAATTACAGTATTCTTTCTTGTTCAAAACTCTTCATCATGGAGTGGTATAGGGCTCATGTATCCATATCATAAAGGACATCTATGAAAAACCCACAGTGAATATCATTCCTAATGGGGAAAAACTGAGAGCTTTTCCCTTCAGGTCAGGAACATGACAGGGATGCCCATTCTCATCACTGTTGTTCAAAATAGTACTAGAATTCCTAGCCTCAGCATTCAGACAACGAAAAGAAATAAAAGACATCCAGATCGGCAAGGAAGAAGTCAAACTCTCACTCTTTGAAGACAATAGGATACTTTCTGTGGAAAACCCAAAAGAGTCCACCCCAAAATTGCTAGAAATCACCCAGGAATTCCATAAAGTGGCAGAAAATAAAATGTGATATTGACATTTGTCTGCAGCAACATGCAATAGAAGAAAGAGAAATTAAGGAGTCCATCCCATGCATTACTGCACCCAAAACCATAAGATTCTTAGGAATCCATCTAATCAAAGAGGGAAAGTATCTGTACTCCAAAAACTAAACAACAGTCATGAAAGAAATGGAGGAAGACACAAAGAAAGGGGAAAACATTCCATGCTCATGGATTGGAAGAACAAATATTGTGAAAATGTCTATGCTCCCTAGAACAATCCACAGATTCAATACAATCCCTATCAAAATACCATCCACATTTTTCACAGAACTAAGTAAATCATCTCCAAATCTGTATGGAAGCAGAAAAGACATAGAAAAGCCAAACAGATGTTGAAAAAGAAAACCAAAGTTGGTGGCATCACAATTCCAGATTTCAAGCTCTATTACACAGCTGCAATCATCAAGACTGTATGGTACCAACACAAAAACAGACACACAGATTAATGGAACAGAACAGAGAACCTGGAAATGGACCCTCAAAGCTAAGTCAACTAATGTTCCTCAAAGCAGGTAAGACTATCTAATGGGGGGGGGGGGAAGTGTCTTCAATAAGTGGTGCTGGGAACACAGGACAGCCACATGCAAAAGAATGAAACTGGACCATTTCCTTATACGATACACAAAAAATAGACTCCGAATGGATGAAAGACCTCAAGGTGAGGCAGGAGTTCATCCAAATCCTTGAGGAGAACACAGGCAGCAACCTCTCTGACCTCACCCAGAGAAATTTCTTGCTAGACAGTCTCCAAAGGCAAGGGAAACAAAAGCAAAAACGAACAGTTGGGATTTCATCAAGACAGAAAGCTTTTGCACAACTAAGGAAATAGTCAACAAAACCAAAAGGCAACGAGCACAGAAGATATCTTCAAATGACATATCAGATAAAGGGGTAGTATCCAAAATCTAGAAAGAAAGTACCAAACTCAACGCCCACAGAACAAATAATTCAATCAAGACATAGGCCAAAGACATGAATGGACATTTCTCCAAAGAAAACATCCAAATGGCTAACAGACACGTAAAAAGGTGCTCAACATCCATCCACATTACAAATTAATTACAAATCAAATCCATAATGAGACACACCTTAGACCAGTCAGAATGGCTAAAATGAACAAGTCAGGAAATTACAGGTGTTGGTGAGGATGTGGAGAAAGGGGAACCCTCCTACACTGTTGGTGGTAATGCAAGCTGGTGAAGCCACCCTGAAAAACAGTGTGGAGGTTCCTCAGGAAGTTGAAAATAGAGCTACCCTATAACCCTGTAATTGCCCTCCTGGGTATTTACCCCAAAGATACAAATGCAGTAACCTGAAGGGGCATCACACCCCAATGTCTATAGCAGCAATGCCCACAATAGCCAAAGTATGCAAAGAACCCACAGGTTCATCAACAGATGAATGGATAAATACAGATATATATATATATATATATATATATATATATATATATATATATATATATATATCACTGAATATTACATAGCCATCAAAAACCAAAACTTTGCCACTTGCAATGACAGGAATGGAACTAGAGGGTATTATGCTAAGTGAAATAAGTCAATCAGAGAAAGACAATTATTATATGATCTCACTGATATGTGGAACTTAAGAAACAAGGTGTAGGATCAAAGGGGAAGACAGGAAAACAGGAAGCAAGATGAAATCAGAGAGGAAGACAAAGCATATGACACATTTAATATCAGGAAACAAACTGAGGGTTTCTGAAGGGAGGGGGGATGCGGTGGCTGGGTGATGGCCACTGGGGAGGGTATTGTACTGTGGCGAGCACTGTGTGTTGTGTAAAATGGAAGGATCTCAAACCTGTACCCCTGAAACAAATAACACAGTGAAGGAAAAAGATTTAGAATAAATATGTAAACTAGGTAAAAATAAACAAACAAATAAATAAATCATTTCACTTAAGATGAAAGAAAGAAACAAAGAAAGAAAGAGGAAGGGGGAGAGAAAGAGGCAAACAAGTGACTGAGAAACCTGGAGTCACCACACTCCAATTTCAAGCTAGATTACAAAGCTGTTGTCATCAAAACAGTATGGGACTAGAATAAAAACAGACACGTCAATGGAATGAGAGAAATGAGAGAAAGCTCAGAAACTGATAATCATAGTACTTTTGGTAAAGTTTATTCATTAGTATATTAAAAGTATATTTGTATGGAGAGGGTAGTTGGATTATGGACATTGGGAAGGGTATGTGCTATGGTGAGTGCTGTGAACTGTGTAAGCCTGACGATTCACAGACCTGTACACCTAGGCAAATAATACATTATATTTTAATAAAAATAATTAATAAAAAATACATTTACACTTAGCTGTAATAGAATTATTAACTTTGAATGGGAATTAGTAATATTTATGACCTGTTCCAACCATTGCTTCCAATAAATGCATTTCCTTAAACACACTGTTTTCTATAAATATATTATAAAATAAGGATGATTTAGAATCCACATTTTTAAGAGACATTAAATTCACTTTACTAAACCTATCACAGAGAAGGATATAGAGATATCTATCATCACAACTGAGAATATCACAAAAGGAGACAATCAGACACAATCTGGTGTCTGATGGAAGAATAGAATACTACGTAAGTAGTTCTGCCCCAGTGTTCAACCTGTCAAAAGCTATAGCCAGCTTGTTATTTACAAAAACAAAATCATCAGAGAAAAGTCCTAAGAAAGAGTGTGAGGACGTCACCAATCAAGTCCACACTGCATATATTCCAACAGGAAAAATAATTTCCCAACAAGTAAACAGTAAGATGAAAGAGGTAAAGAAAGATAAAAAGGAAGGAAGAAAGAAAGAAAGGAAGGAAGAAAGAAAAAGAATAGAGAAAGAAAGAAAGAGAAAGAAACCTCAGAAACTAACCCACACATGTATGGTCTTAACTTATGACACAGCAGCAGATAATATACTGTGGGGAAAGGAGTTCTCTTCACTGAACGGTATGGGGAAAACTGGACACTAAATGCAGAAAAATGTGACTGGATCACTGTCTTACACCATACATAAAAATTATGAATGGATGAATGAACTGAACATAAGAACTGAATCCATAAGCCTCCAAGAAGAAAACACAGGTAGTCAATTTCTCCATATTGGTTTTGGTGAAGAGTCTTTTACATCAGACACCAAAAGCAAAGGCAGCAAAAGCAAAAATAAACAAGTGGAAGGACATCAAACTAAAATTTCTGCATGACAAAAGAAACCATCCAACCCTTAAAAGACAACCTACCCACTGAGAAAAAATATCTGCAAATCCTATGTATGAGAAGAGGCTAATATCCAAAATACACAAAACACTCCTTCAAATCTAAACAAAAACAGAATAAAAACTGGGGAGAATATGTAAATACATACTTTCCAAAGATGGCATACAGGAGGCCAACAGACATGGAAGGAGTTGTTCAACATCATTAATTGTCGTCAGGGAAACATAAGTCAAAACTGCAATCAGCGGTCACCTCACAACTGTTGGAACAACAAACATCCCAGAGACAGAAACCAGGTGTGGTCAAGAGTGTGTAGACAAGGGGACCCTGTGCACTGTTGGTGCAGCCACTGTGACAAATGCTATGGAGGTTCCGGGAAAAAATTAATACAACTACCACATGACCTGGTAATTGCTCTACTGAGTATTTCTTTGGAGAACACAAAAACACTCGCTCAAAAAAAGAGATGCCGCCCATGATCACTGCAGCATTGTTCACAATAACCAGACATGGAAACATCGACCTTGGGAGCATTATGCTAAGTAACTCAGACACAGAAGGACCAACACCAGAGGCTCTCATGGACATTCCACATGGAATCAAAGAAATACTGAACACATGCATACTGACCACAGATTGGTGGTCGCCAGATTCAGGGAAGGGGGGAAAGGGGTGAAGGTGGTCAAAGGTGCCATGTTTGAGTGATAAAATCCACAAGTCATGGAATGTTCTGTGCAGCATGGAGACTAAAGCTACCCCTGCAGGATGGGGTACAGGCTCCCCAACTATTTGAAAGCACAGTGATCCTAGGAAACCTTTCACAGCAGAAATGGTGTAAACTGAAAAGAAAATTACCATTCATTACTACAGAAAAATTAGTGAGCATGCTCAGACAACAAAAGTTCCTTCTCTTTGCCACCTCTTAGGTCTCAGGACACAACATCCCAATGGATACCCAAATTAAATGGAGATAGAGCCCAGCAGATGCTCACAGACCCAATTCAAAGTGCTGGTGGCTGGACGTGGAGAGCAGTGCCCTGGAAGGAGCTGGTTGGGGTGCACACCTCTGTAGTGGCTCCCCACAAAACAGATGCTGCACCCGATGTCCACTTTTTTACTTTTTTCCTAAGAGGGAAATCCTCTTTAGGTTTTGTTCCTGCTGCTGGAGCTGGGGAATAATGTAGATCTTTCCAACAGTAGAGTGTCTAACCATGAACTTTGAAAAAAGTTGGGGAGACTTGTACTTAAAAGTTGCTGAGGTGGTAGAAGTTCAACATTCTCGCAGACACAAACATCAGCATATCCCCTGTGAAAGGCCCCTTCCTCAGCAGGTGGAACATGGATTACCTCCTTCCCCCAGAAACCTCCTTCTTTGCCTCACTCAGGACAACCAACAAGAGCTGGGAGATACATCAGTTCCTCCTTTTTCCCATTCCTAATATCAAACCCATTAGCAAATCCTGTGAGCTCTAGCTTCCGTAGGTACCCAGAATAGGACTCACTCCTTCTTCCAAGGCCACCTGTCTGGTCCACACTGGAGTCCATCTCTTGCCCGAGTTCCTAGAAAAGCTTCATCATTGACCTCCCTTGCCCTACCTCAATCCTTTGTCATCTGTTCTCAACACTGTAGCCAGGATGGCCCAGTGAAACAGGGTCCCATGGGGTCATGGCTCTGTAATGGCTTTCAGTCACCCTAGTATCATCTCCCTTTGATCTTGTCCTAAGCTGTCTCCTGTGGCCACAGAGCCTTCTTGGTGCTCCTGGACATACCTGGTAGGTAGGTTCCTGTCCCAGGGCTTTTGCATATGCTTTCCCTTCCATTCTCTTTCCTTCCCACTCCTAACGGGACATCACTCACCTTCTTTAGAACTTGACTCAAGCGTCACCTTCCTAGTGATGTCCCACCTGGCTACGATGTGAATAGCAAGCACCACCACCAACTCCCCTTCAGCAACCCAGTCCTGTCACCTGGTCTCTATTTCCAGAGCAGTTATCACAGTCACCAGGCCACCTCAGTAAGGAAGAAATGGAGGCCTACTTGGATGGTTTCACCACTGACTCCCTCCGATTTCCTAGTCCAGAGCCCTGGGGGAAAAAGAGCTCTTGCACAGCCAGGATGCCTGAGACAATGGGTCCCCCTACTGCACCCTGAAGACCATGAGGATAATGAGCCATAAGAGGAATCCACTTGCACATGAAACCGGAAACCAGATACCTTCCTTGATTCTAGGTGAGCATACATAATTCTTCCCCTTGTCTGATATGCTCATCTGAGAAAGCTGAGCAGAGAAGCATCCCAGAGTCCAAATCTCCCTCTGGCCAAGGTCCTGGGAAACAGATGTCTCTCTTCCCTGCACCAGCCACCTGTGATTGATGTCCGGCATCCTCCTGTCCTGGGGCAGAAGGGTGCACCTGTCCCTCTTTCCTCGGACGTCATCACAAACCAGGCTTTGCTGCAGTTTTCAGGAAGGAACCACCAGCAGCAGCAGGGCACCAGGGTTGGTCTCAGTCTTGCATGTTAGGCCCATGTGGAACTAGAGCTTCAAGGACAATGGTGTGCTGTGTGGCCTTGGAACCCGATGGCAGGAGCTGAGCTTTCTGTTCCAAATGAAAACTGGCCTCTTGCACACAGCACAGGAAAGGGGAGGATTTCTCAGGGTTGTGGCTCTGGAAGAAGTGCTGCTGCTGGCTGAATTCACAGATGCCAGGCAGAGGACACCTGCGGTGCCTCAGCTAAGGAAGCAAGAATCCATAATGCTGCCTGTGGGCTGCTTCCCACCAGGCCCCCTGCTGAGACCAGGGCCCGAGAGCCCAACAGGAAGCAAGTTTCCTATCACATCTGCAGCAGGAGGGATGGCCAGGGACAAGAGTCCTGTCGCTGGAGCAAGCTGGTCCGCCCATCAAGAGTGATGGCCCACTGCCAAAGCCTCAGAGTCTCCCAGCTATCTGGTCTGACCAACCTGCCAGGCTCACGCCTGCTGACCTAGTGACTCCTACGACCAGAGACTGCTTTCCTCCCCAGCTCGGTGCTGCTCACAGAGAAGCCAACTCCAGTCTCAGAAACGTGTTCCTGGTTAGCTCTAAAATTGCCTGGGTTTGCCTACATGGGCCCACCCAGGTGTGCCTTCCAGATCATTCCTCAAGTGCCCTAGGGTTTCAAGACACCTTCAAGCTGCCCTTCAAAAGGCAGGAGCGGGTCCGATGAGGCAGACCAGTTCATCTACTCTGTGTGTGGGAAACTCGGACCACATCCCCCCTGAACACCAATGCTCCCAAATCCAAGCTTTAAATCCTCACTCACTGGGCACTGGGCACCACGTCAGCATGAACCCTGCTCTTTCAAATCTCGTCTCCCATTCCTTCAAATCAGAAACCAAGCTCCAGTCACCACTCCTTTTTCCCTTCAGAGAACTAAGGAAAAGTCAGCACAGCACACTTCTATCCAAATAGAATGCCTTGTTCTTTCTCATACAGGCAGCCCTGCATTGCCCGTACTAATGAGAGATACCACAAGTTCGGCCCTCATCTATATTTTTGACCTTATGTTTTTCCATTTGATATTTGTATCTCAAAGTCAATGTCTAGATTTCTTTGTTACCATCACAAGAAGAATAATGACATGGTCACATAAAGGTCTGGGTCTCCATAACAGACAACATGGCTCTGGTTCAGATAAAGATGAAGATGCAACCTCTTCCCATGAGCAAAGCCCACACCCTCGGGGATCTTGACACATCTCATGGGGGAGGAGTTCCTTTGCTCGGTGGAGTTGCCCTAGTGCACAGGATACAGGCCCCCTCCTGGGTTCATTCTATTTTCTTCATGAATTCCCCAGTTCAAGTCGCAACTGATTCACCGGGTCAGGTTTTAGAGCCCAGGATGGGCACCAGGTGTGCAGCACCTACCCGCCCTCCCATCCCCCATCCCCCCCAACCCCTGCTGCCAGGGAAGGCTAACAGGGGCCTGTGCTCCATTGGGAGCACAGTGAGCCACTGTTTCTCCCCCTCGCAAAGGGCACTGCACCCTGTTATAACTTTGAGGCTCTGCTTTACTTAAAAAAATAATTTCTCTTTTTTGAAGATTTTATTTACTTATTTGGCATAGAAAGTCACACACCAAGAAAGGGAAGACAGCAGTGGGAGTGAGAGAGGGAGAAGCAGGCTTCCCACCCAGCTGGGGGCCCAATGCGGGGATCCATCCCAGGACCCCGGAATCATGACTTGAGCTGAAGGCAGACGCTGAACAACTGAGCCACCCAGGCGCCCCTCAAAAATAATCTCCAATATCAGAAAGTGGTTCATGGAAGAGAAAAACATGAACCCCCACAAAGGATCCTTGGACTATTTCAGAAGACTGCTTTCCCATTGTTTAATTAAAACAGGAAAGAAAAACACAGACTGCCCCTTCCAGTGGCAGGTCTGATTCATGTAGCAATTAAAAGAAGAGCAGGAAATAAAAGAGAAACAGATGTTCTGATGACCCATCATTTCTATCATCCAACTTTTGAAACATCACCCACATGAAAAGAAAGAAGCCCAAACCAATGTCTCCGGCTGGCAACATGGGGAGGTCTGAACTGGAGTGACAGGGACAGATGACGAGGTTGTGCACGTTGGGGGAGGCTGGTGGCACAGAAGCAGGTGTTCCGCCAGCTCTCCGCCTGCGCCTCACCTGTCCTCAGCCAGGAACCTGCTCCCGGCCCTGACCTGTCACAACTGTCACACGGGACACACAGCTAGCCCGGGAGCCGGCCCTGCCCACAGCCTCCTGCAGAATGCACTCCGCTCTCCTCCGGGACCCCTGTCAGCTCTGCCCAGCCCTGGAGCTCCCCTGTCTGCCGCAGAGCTCCGGGATCCCCCCCTTCCAAAATTACACTGGCCCAGGGCTTTCAGGAGAAAGACAGGAGGCTCCTTCCTGAACGGTTAACACCTCCTTTCCCCTTCTGTCGTGGTTCTCTGCACTTACCTTCCTCCCTGGGCAAACTGTAAGTCACGTTTCAATGGAACATGAACGTGCTCTGAGATCTGAGTCTTTCCCTGCAGCTGTCTGAGGGCTCCTTGTGCAATAAGAAACTAGCGTGTCCCACCACAGTGGGTTTGAAAACTATCGTCTACAGAATAGGAGAGCGAAAATCACTCCATTTTTACCTCACTCTTCATGAAGCAGAACACGGTCTTTTCTTTTCTTCACTGACTTCAATTCCAGGTAGTTTCCATGCAGTGTTCATTCCTTTGCTTCGGGGCTCAGATTTAGTGATTCCTCACCTGCAGACAACAGCCGGTGCTGTCATAAGTGCCCTCCCTCATAGCATCGCCCCTTTGACCCTTCCCCACACACACCTGCCCTCTAGCGACCCACAGTTTGTGCTCTAAGGTGAGTGTGTTTCCTCATTTGCCTATCTTCCTGCCCGCACGGTGTGCATCTGTGCTCTTTCTGAAATTCCACAGGACTGAAGTCAGTGGGGATTTGTCTTCCTTACAGAGTTTGCTTAGCTTAGTCCACTCCGGGTCCAACCGCATCCTTGCAGATGCTAAGATTTCATTCTTTGGGAAGCTGGGTCCTGATCCATTGCATATCTATCTCCCACGTCTTCTCTGTCCATTCATCAGTGAATGGACACTGGGACTCCCTCCACAGTTTCGCTATTGCTGATAATGCTGCGATAAACATCCCGGTGCTCATACCCCACTGAACGTGCATTCTCGTGTCCTTTGGGTAAATACCTAGGAGTGCGATTGCTGCATCCTAGGGTTGTTCGATTCTTAGCTTTATGGAGGAACCACCACACTGTGTTTCAGAGTGGCTGCCTCAGCCCACATGCCCACCAACAGTGCAGGAGGTTCTGCTTTAAGCACATTACCTGCCAGCAATTTCCTAAGGAGGAAACGGAAAACCTGTGGGATAGCCTGACTCACCCAGTGTCAGGCAAGCAGTACCAGAAATTCACCCCAGGGTTCCTGATTCCAAGTCCCTTGAAGCCACCAGCATGCCTCTATCCAGGAGAATTCCCAAAGACTCTCCTGACTTCACCACAAATGAAACTACAGAGAAAATACGGCATGTCCGAACATCTCAATGATTCATTTAGTGAAACTAGAAAGTCAAGTTTAACTTTTAAATCATAAAAGTCTCCTTGGAATCATTTAGAATTTTCTCTCCGCCTTCACTATGACTCTTCGGATGAAAAGACTAGTCAATTAGGAAACAATCACCTTTGATAAATAAGAAGACATCATCCAAGTCTCTATCAGACTGCAGACAGCCACCTATCTCTAGATGCTGGCCACTCTTCCACAACCTTGGCCCAATGAAATAAACACTATTAGATGAAGGAACAAATTATATGTTGAAAACACACACAGAGGAAATCTCATCTTCCCTTTGTAATCAAAGTGATTGCTTTGGAAAAAGATGTTCCAAATACCTTCGTAAGCTAGAAATAAACAGAGAAAATGGGACCCCCTGCCACGTTCTCTCTGCAGAGAAACTCGGGAACTCTGGCACCCGCTCTAGATTGCTGACAGCTGCTTCGGTTTGACTTTGTGGCTCCATTAGAGACAAGGGAAAAACCTGGGAGGATTGGGGTGAAAGAAGCTTTACCTCTCGTCCTGACGTGGATGTGACATTGTGCCCAAGGTACTGCTGCTTTCTCTGAACGCTGACGTCCTGTGACATGACCAGCCGCCTGACTGATTCAGACACTGATTTCAAAACTTCAGATCTTGTGGAGCCAGAGTGGAGAAGTGCTGTCAGGTGGAGATAAGAAGGTACCTCTGACCCAAGACCTGCACACCTGCTCCAGTTCCTGGGAGAAGGGAAGACACATGCTTAAGTAGTAATTAGCTTCATTTTAAACTCGACCAATGCCATCGTCCTTTTTGGAGAAGCGAAGTTACTCTTCCAAAAAAACGCTCAACTGATTGGCTCTAAATGCAACATGAAGGGGTCTGGTTTTCAAACACCCATCAGGAGGCCCCTCCTGTACCATCCTGACAGCCCATTACCACGATCCCTGGGGACACAGACACAATGCTGGGTTGGCAGATGGCTTTAGGGGTTGTTACCACCACTCCTGAGCCTGGAGAAACAGAGACAATAGAGCTCGCCACTGCCTCCTGGACAAACAAGCTGCAGTGTGTCACCTCCTAGGGTCTCTCACCCAGCACCTCACCACTGCCCTCAGTGCCAATACATCGCACTGACTCATCTTCCAGCATCTTTCACACTGCCACTTGCCACTGCCACCAGTGGTGGCACGCAGCATGCCATGCCTTCCAGAGATTTGCGTGAAGCTGCACTGCCAGGCCTTCCAGCATCTTCCAATGCAGCGTACAACTGCCGCTGCTGGTCTGAAGCCACACAGGCATGTCTTCCACCATCACTGAGACTGCAACTCATCACTGCCTCTAGTGGTGGAAATCCACACTGCCTCTCCTTTCCATGCCTTGCACTCTAAAGTGCCAGCCACACGTCTTCCAGTGTCTCATTCACTGCAGTTCAGCACTTCCTACCTTGGCAGAAAGCTGAACTGCTCCACATTTCAGCATCTCTTGCACTGTAACTCAGCACTGCCTCCAGTGGTGGAAAGCTGAATTATGAGAGCTGCTTGATAGCATGGCAATGCACAATTCTCTCACTGGAGGCGGGGCTGAGCTCCATTGCGAGACCCAGGAAGAAATCGAAACGGTGGTTCCCACCACTGAAGATAGTGGTCTGCTGCAGTGCAAGGGATGCCAGAGGTTTTGCAGCGCTCATCAACGCCACTCGAGGCAGTGATGTTCTGCAGTGCGAGACAATTAATGGCATGCTTGTGCAGAATGTGCTCACTGGAGGCAGTGTGGAGCTGCAGTGAGAGACCCTGGAAGACATGCAGTGATGGTCCTGCCACTGGAGGGGGTGTCCAGCTGCAGTGTCAGGGATGCCTGAGGGCTTTGCCATGCTCCTTACCACCACTAGAGGCAGTAGTGAGAGTCTGGGTCCATGGGTGGTGTGGCTATGTCACTTGTTGCCACTGGAGGCAGTTAGTGCTGCAGGGTAAGACCTTGCAAGAGTGGACATGCAGGTTCCTACGACTTGAGGCAGTGGTGAGCTGCAGTGAGATGCTGGAAGAAGTGGCAGTGTCAGTTCCCACCACTGGAGGCAGTGGTGAGCTGCAACTCAAGACGCTGCAAGGAGTGGCAATCTAGTTACAGAGCCCTAGAAACAGTGGTGAGCTGCATAGTGAGATGCTGGAAGATGAAGCCATGTCGATTCTTGCCACTGGAGGTAGTGGTCAGCGGCAGTTCAGGGGATGCCTAAAGGTTTTGCAGTGCTGCTTATGGCCACTAGAGGTAGGATTTAGATGCACTGCGAGTCTGTGGCCGGCATGGCTGTGCAACTTGTCTCCAATGGAGGCAGTGGTAAGCTGCAGGGTGCGATGCTACAAGGAGTGACACTGCAATTTGCTACCACTGGAGGCAGTGTAGTGCTGCAGGGTGAGACTCAGGAAGAGGAGGCAGTGTTGGTTCTCCTCACTGGAGGCAGTGGTGAGCTGCAGTGTGAGGGATGCCTGAAGGCTTTGCAGTGCTGCTTATGGCCAACTAGAGTTCAGATGCAGTGTGAGACCATGGATGCCATGGCTCTGCAGCTTGTTGCCCCAGGAGGCAGTGCTGAGCTGCCATGCGAGATGCTGGAAGGAGTGACAGTGAACTGTCTTGCCACTGGAGGCAGTGGAGATTTGCAGCTTAAGATGCTGGAAGGAGTGGCAGTGCAGTTTCCTACTAGTGGAGGCAGTGGTGAGCTGCAGAGCAAGACACTGGTAGGAGAGGCTGTGTGTGTCCCTGTCACTGGAGGCAGTGGTCAGCTGCTGTGTGCGGTATTCCTAAAGGCTTTGCAGTGCTGCTTATGGACACTAGGGGAACTGTTGAGATGCAGTGTGAGCCATGGATAGTGTGGCTATCACCATTGGAGGCAGTGCTGAGCTGCCTTGAGAGATGCTGGAAGGAGTGCCAGGAATATATTCTGCCATTGGAGGCGGCGGAGAGCTACAATTTGAGATGCTGCAAGCGTGGCAGTCTAGTTACCTACCATAGGAGTAGTGGTGAGCTGCAGAGTGAGACGCTGGAAGAAGAAGCCATGATGATTCTTGCCACTGGAGGCAATGGTGAGCTGCAGTGGGAGGGATGCTGGAACGCTTAACAGCACTGCTTACTGCCACAAGAGGCAGTGTTGAACTTCAGAGCAAGAGAATGGATTCCATCACTGTGCAGCTTATTGCCACGGAAGGCAGTGAAGTGCTCCAATGTGAGATGGAGAAAGAAGATGGAGTGCCATTTAGTGCCACTGGAGGCAGTGGTGATCTGCACAGTGAGCGATGCTGGAGATGGGACACTGCAGCTTGCTGTCACTGGAAGTGGTGGTGAGCTCCAGTGTGAGACTCTGGAAGAAGCTGCACTGCACTTTCACGCCACTGGATGCAGTGAAGAGCTATAGTGTGAGATGCTGGAAGAGGCAGTGTCCGTTCACGCCAATGGAGGCAGTAGTCAGCAGCAGGGCGAGGGAAGCCAGAAGTTTTTGCAGTGTTCTTTACTGCCACTAGAGGAAGTGTTGAGATGCAATGCAGGACCAGGGATTGCGTGGCCGTGCACCTTGTCATCAGTGAAAGCAGTGGTGAGCTGCAGTGTGAGATGCTGGAAGGAATGGCAGTGTCACTTCCCACCACTGGACATAGGAGATCTCAGTCCAAATCTCCTGAGAACTCTGGCAGTTCTTGTGATATTTTTACCCAAATATCATGAGAACTCATTCCAAATATCATGAAATGAGAACTTATTCCAAATCTTGAGAAATCTCAGTTCAAATCCAGTAAGAACTCATTTCAAATATCATGAGACTCAGGGAAATCATGTGAATTCAGTCCAAATCTGGTGATAGGTAGGTGACAAAAACCTGACTGGGTGACAGGCTCGTGGAGGGTGAATCAGAGTAAAACAGTCTGCCAACAAGTGCATCAAAACCCCTAGACTTACAAAGTGGCAACCCTCTTGGGCCCCCTTCCTCTCCAGGAGCTTTGTACTATCACTCAATAAACTTAGCTTTGCTGCCCAATACTCTTTGTCTGGTCTACCTCTTCATTCTTCGAAGTGGTGTGACCAAGAACTGCAGACGCTGGAGGAAAAGAAATCCTGTAACATCAACACCAAGGCAACTGCGGAGCCAACTCCAGCCTATTTCTCCTGATGGCTTCCATTCCTCAAGGTAACTTTATGGTCCAAGATGGCTACTAGGGTGCCAGCCATCTCAAACACTTTCCAGGTAACTGACAGGAGGAAAAATGCTCTTCCCAAATGAGTTAGATTCCTTTAAAGAGACTTCCAGGGCATCTTATGCCCTTCTGCTTATATCCCATTTGCTGGAAATCGGATATATAGTCAAGCTAGCTGCAAGGGAGATTGGGAAATGTAGTTCTTTTTAACTGTGCACTACCATGGTCTGAATGAAATCAATGTTCTGTTAGTAACAAAGAGAGGAACAATAGTTACTGACTGGTAACTGGCAGCCTCTGCTGCAGTTAAACCACCTACAGGTATTATTAGCCCCAGGGTGGACGGGTGCTCACCAATCACAATACAGAACAGTCGTGCACCTTCCAGGTCTCGACAAAAGCTCTGCCAAAGAACTCCTCAAGCAGCACCAAAGATTTATTCTCATGAAAGAGTAAACATGCTCCCCCAAATGGAAGAGTTTCTAATACTGCCTTTAAGCCAAGAAGGGAGCAACTATGAATCCAAAAGGACCAGCTGTAAGCAGCTACCCCTACAGTGCAATCTTGGGGTCTGATAGATGCCAACACTTGCTTTCTCGCAGATGCAAGCTCAGGTGAAGGAAACGAGTTTTCCATGTTGGTGTTCTTGGTACTTATAGCAAGGAGATGGGAGGAGAAGGGTAATGGCCAGCATAGGAATGGAGATACCAGATTTCTGGGTTCTGAGAACAACAGGCTATGTTCTTCCTTGTCCACATTCCTGTGGACATTCATTACACCTTCTGCCCAGAGACACGGGCTGAACTCCACACTATCTTCATTGAGGTCCCAACAGTCCTTAGGAGAAAGCCCCTGCCTTCTGGGAGGTGGGGGGGGGAGGGCAGATGGTGAGTGAGCCTGGGCTGGAGGGAGGGCTGGGGGCTGTGGCCACTGAGATGGATGGAGCAGCATGGGCTCCTTCATCCTTGCTGGAAAGGTCCCCAAAAGGGCTTATGCCAATATCTTCCTGCCTGAGATGGACCCTTTCAGCCTTAGAAGTCCTACAGTTTACCACAAGGGAACCAGAACAGATCTTTGAGCAGTTCAGAGACCACATCTTATAGCAGAATAGCCTGCCTTTTTAGTTAACGATCTCAGCCTGGAAACACAGCAAGGAAATGTACCCAAACCCCTTTCCTGGTTATGAATATTTGTATTTATAGATATATCTCTATTGAAGATGTGCCCCTGTAACTCTTATTTTTTTGTCAGACTTCATGACTAAAGGCAAAAATGAAACAGGAGCCACAAGAAAACATTTAAAGATGTCAGAGGGAGAAAGCTGTGGCAGGTGTCACTGCTCATGAGGTGTAACAGCACGATGGAGAACATTCTGAAGGGCATGGTATACTCTCAATGGTGGGTCTTCCTAGGAGGGCCAGAAATGTTGAGCTCAGATTGGGTGGGTGTGCTAGTTAAGCAGGGGAGGAGAGGCTAGAGGACCGTGGGGAAAGATGACCACCGTATTTTGGCAAACCTAGGACACATGGCATTATTTGTTTGAAAGAAAATGGTGTCAGTTAAATTATTAAGCTCATCCCCATTTTAGAGATGTTAAGATGTGAGACAGAGATGTGCCCATACAGTTGATTAAATGCAGTCACTAACCTTCACTCCCTCTCCCAGCCTCCATGAGCACCTTTCTGCCTGGCTGGAGCCTGTGGGGATGGTTCTGGAATGAGCAGCCTGTGCTCCAGGAGTACACAGGCCATCCACACAAGGAGTGACCCCCCAGGCTGTGGCTTTCAAACTTGGGTGTATATCCCAGTGCCTGGAACTTGTTAGAAGAGAAAAAGAAATACGACACTTCTTTTTTAACACGTGGGCATGCGATTTCCACGTCCGCCGTTCCATAGACATCTGGGGGATGTCTGGAGTCTTCAGAAGCAATTCAATAGGGAAGACACCAGAGCTTCTCTCTGTCCTTCCTAGCTGGGAGCCCCTTCTCTTCCCTGGACAATGTCCATTCACCCTTTATTTCTCAGATGAAACCTCAGGTCCTGCCACGGCTTCCCTGATGTGGCCACATGAGGGGGTGGTGTGGTCTGAAAATGTCCTCCAAAATCTGTGTGTTGAAGCTTAATGGCCAAGGTGATGGTATTGGGAGGTGGGGACTTTGGAAGGTGATTGGGTCAGGAGGTTGGAGCCCTCAGGAATGAGATTTGTGGTCTTTATAAAGGAGCACTCAGAGGGCTCCTTTGTCCCTTCTACTACCTGAGGACACAAGAAGTCTAACACCCAGCAGAGGGCCCTCATCCAGCCACACTGGCCCCCTGAACTAAGAAGTCAATTCCTGCTGTTTATAAGGGACCCGTCTGTGGTCATTCATGAGAGCTGCCCCTGGGAGGACTAAGTCAGGTTGGGCGGTAGCTCTGGGATGCATTTCCCCCTGTAAGGCACTGACCATAATGACCATGAGGGAGTGTACTTAGGGTGTCAGATGTCACTGTCCCTTCATCCGAGGTGACAAGCATCTGAGGGTTTGTGTTGTGTCTGTCTTGGGAATCCACAGAGCCTAACACAGTTCCTTGCACATCTGGATGACCTCGGTTACCAATAAACTTTCAGAAGTGAGATGGAAGGGAGAAGCCGAGGCTACTAGCTCCCCTGCTGTGTTTCCGGAGAGCGGGGAGTCAATACCACAGTGCAGCCAACATTTAAAACAAGCCTGGACGTGTTTTCACCAAGAGGGTAACCACTGTTATCTCTGGAGCTGGGAGTATGGGTATGGATGTATGGACGTACACACTGTTTTTCTGTGTTTTCTATAGCAAAACTGCCATTGTGTGGAAAAAGAAGAAAGGTTTTAAAAACAGAGAAAGAAGAAACGGACAGAGAAATGAACTGGATCCTGAGGTGGTGGTAAGGCCAGAGTTGCCTGCGTTAATGCGGGGTAGGTGGGATTCTGCGATTCAGATGGGGCAAGGGGGCTTGCTGGGGAGGAAGCCTCAGGGCTGTGGAGACTGAGCAACACAGAGAAGGTCCCAGCTCTGTCCCCAGCGTGCAGGGAAGGGGGACAGAGGGCTTGAGAGGGCTGCACCGTCCCACATGGCCGGCTGTGGAGTCTGTCCTCCCCATGCAGCCTGGGGCTGGCCCTTCCCGACCCTTCCTGTGAGCCCTGAGGATGGGCCAAACGAAGGACCCCAAGTGGAGAAAGCCAGCAGACCCTGCAAGGCCTCCATCCCAGCTCACTCTCTCCAGAACCCATCTGGTTTCCCTCACAACCAACCTTATGTAAGCCAGCAGGAAGTGACAGCCCCAGTGTCCATGCCCACTGCTCTTGGCACAGGCCTCCATCCTTTCAGTACAACAAAACCTTTTATTACAACTAGGGATAAGACCCAGTGCTGGTCAATGCAATTGTCACCTGATGTGCACTCTGAAATCTAACCACTCGATGAGCCTGGGTCAATAATTGATATTAGATTCATTTCCATTTTAAAAGGAGAAAGGGATTTCTTTTTAAAAGGCCCCAGTGAGTTGGAGGCCTCCAAAATGGCCCCCACAGTAATCGTTGCCCTAAGTTATTCCTGGGTTTATGAGTCTTCTCCCACTTTAAGGAAGGCTGAACTTTGTAACCAAAGGCATGGTGAAAGACTTACGGTGTGTGAACTCTGAAGCTAGACCATAAAGAACACACGGCAGTGTCCAGCCTGCTCTCTTGGGTGCCTCACTTTGAGGGAAGCTTGCTGTTCTGTCAGAAAGGACAAGCCTGAGGCCCTGGCGAGGGTGCCATGTGGTGGAACTGAGGCCTCTTGCTGGTAGCTTCCAGCCTCGGGAGGGAGTTCCCTGGAAGAGGAACCTTCTAGCCCCAGGGGGGCCTTCCAGACACCACAGCTGACATCTTGAATACAGCCTCACCAGAGACCTCCAAGTCATCCAGCTCAGCTGTTCCTATATGCTGACAGAAATAACGGAAGACAGTAAGACTGCTCTTTTCAACTGCTGTATTAGGAAACAATTTGTTTGGCAGAAAGAGAACATTAATCCTCAATGTTTCACCTTGAACCTGAGCAAGTAAGTCAGAAAGCAAAGGGAAACTTGTGGTCGCTCTCGGGAAAAGAAGATGACAGGTCAGCCCGGGGCCTGAGAGGATTTGTTTGGACAGCTTCATAATTTTGCCATGGGGTCTGATTTTTTTGGTTTTTGACTCTGAAGAACACAGGCAAGCTGCTGAGAGAGTTATTTCTGCCTTCTGGAAGCCCTGCACACAAACTTGGACACAGTCATGCAGATGGGCCACACGGTATATCCACTATTTTTAAATGACTTTCTTAAAAAAAGTTCTGTTACACGGAAGATTCTCTGTTGCAGTTATAATTGTGCCCATATTATCTCTGGTTCAGATCTATCTCACATCTGTAAGGCTGTATGTACCATGAAAAAAAATTAAGCTGAAGTTTTGCAGAATTTGTTATTTCATTGACGATAGACCATCTTTAAAAAAAAAAAACTTATTTATTTATTTGATAGAGAGAGAGAGATCACAAGTAGGTAGAGAGGCAGGCAGAAGGTGAGGGGAAGCAGGCTCTCTGAGCCACCCAGGTGCTCCTACATTAGGCCATCTTTTCTTAAGTTTGACTGCCTCCAGTGGATGGTTTCAGTTTTTTCTAATTCCAAAAAAGTTTCAAAGTCACAGAACCATCGCACAGATCCTGGTATTTCATACAGTAGAAAGAAAACACCTTCTTATGCAACTAAAATGTGGTTTCCCAGAGCAGGTTTCTCCAATAGGCCTTGCTCGTGGCATATGGGAGACCCTGTGCCAGGCCGCCCAGTTCGAGGCATGAGCTCTGGGATGAGAGCCAGGAGTCTCACAGAGGAGTGTCTCCATAGACAACTCCACTTTGACAACCCTGAGCACCTGCCTGGATGGAGAAACCTCGGCCCAAGGAAACCACCATCCCGGAGCCTTTGGCAAGTTGGCCTGCCTAGTTTTGAGCCTTCTTGAATGGTCTGTATGAAGAGCAGCAAGTGGTCATAAATAAACCATCCTATTTGAAGCTGATGCAGAAGAAGAGGTTACCCACCAGGGATGCCTGGGTGGCTCCGTCATTAAGTGTCTGCCTTCAGCTCAGGTCATGATCCCAGGGTCCCGGTTCGGAGCCCTGCATCAGAGGCAAGCCTGCTTCTCCCTCTCCCACTCCCCCTCCTTGTGTTCCCTCTCTCATTATGTCTTTCTGTCAAATAAAGAAATAAATAAAATCTTTTTTTTTTTTTTTAAAGGTCACCCACCAGCGAGTCGACCCAGCATCTGCCTCCACATAGGTCTGTCTATCCCACCTGCTGATTGAGTCAAAGGCATATTACGAACCAAAGGGGTGCAGTCATTTGGATTACGGTTGAACAAATGTTCATTCTCTAATCTCCACTCCCCCCTCCCCAGGGCACACTCTGATGGCAGAGAATAAATCCCTGCCATTGATTCGAGGCTTGGCTGCATGGCCTGCTTTGGCCAATGATATATCAGCAGATGTGATCTGAACAAAGACTTAAAAGGTGTGCACGTGGTTGGGTTTTCCCTTTTGGGCTTCTCCCATTGCCAGGAGACTATGCCCTAGACAGCTCTTCCTTCTGGAAACATGAGAGACATGGAGAGGTGGGCCACACACAGCTTGAAGTAGGGTCAGCCCAGCTATCCCACAGATGCGTGAGAAAAACAAATGTTCACTGGGGTATGCTCCTGAAGAGCTGGTGGTCACTTGTTACACAGCATGACAATGGTAGTCCTGCTGATTGGGACACGGGCTAATTACCTTTTTTACTTATATACCATTGCATTTGAGGGGAGTGTGTACCTGAGGTCAGGGCCTTCAGGAATATCAAGAATCTTCTGGAGATGGGGTATACTCAAGACATCCTCTCCTTGCCCTCTGACCCTGAGTCCGTTATGGAAACATGAGTGCTAGATCAATCTAGGCCTGCTGCCTTGAGAAGTCTCCCCCCGTACCCTCACCCCCATTTGTTCCTGGAGGTCGAGTTGAACTCAGACTTGTCCTCTTGCACTTCTTCAAAGGGTAAAAGATTAGAGGGCTCCTCTGCATTTGGTACTCTTGAACATTTTCTAAAATCTTTTTTTTTTTTAAGATTTTATTTATTTGTCAGAGAGAGAGAGGGAGAGAGCGAGCACAGGCAGACAGAATGGCAGGCAGAGGCAGAGGGAGAAGCAGGCTCCCCGCCAAGCAAGGAGCCCGATGTGGAACTCGATCCCAGGACGCTGGGATCATGACCTGAGCCAAAGGAGCTGCTTAACCAACTGAGCCACCCAGGCGTCCCCATTTTCTAAAATCTTAACACAAGGGGTTGCTGTATTCCTTAGCGTACAGATTATTGTCTTTGGAGATATGTTTCTAGGTCACATGGGAGAGAATAGGAAATATATTTGAGGTTTGTGGAATCCAAGCTGAAAACAGTTCAACATCGGGGCGCCTGGGTGGCTCAGTGGGTTAAGCCGCTGCCTTCGGCTCAGGTCATGATCTCAGGGTCCTGGGATGGAGCCCCGCATCAGGCTCTCTGCTCAGCAGGGAGCCTGCTTCCCTTCCTCTCTCTCTGCCTGCCTCTCTGCCTACTTGTGATCTCTGTCTGTCAAATAAATAAATAAAATCTTTAAAAAATATATAGTTCAACATCAACACGCCATTGGCCACTGGGATAAAGGGCCTCTGCGGAGGCTGTACCCAACAGCAAACGAGAGTCCCCCCAGAGAAAATCCTTTCTTGTAGAGCTGAACCTGCAGAGGATGGCTGGGCGGGGGCCTCGTTGTCGGGGTGGGACAGTCCGCTGGGAAGGGGTTCGTTCTTCTGAGTGAGAAAGTGGGGTCTCTGCTGGGAACTTCCAGGGAAGACCAGGGGCAGCTGTGCAGCCCAAGCTGAGATGTCCCGCGGCGCTTTGAACACAAGAGGGCAGTGTACATTCACGCCAAGGACAGAGTTGCTTCCTGGCCCCCTCCCAATACCCCTCCGCGACGTGACAGTGGCTGCAGCTTTTCCTGCGAACAGAGTCCACAGAGAAGCTCATCTACAGATCTAGGTTGAGGAACTTTGCTGAGACGGGCTGGCACAGAGGAAAGGCTTTTAAGAGGTTCTGTCCTGGCCCCCTACTTGTAAAAATGTGCAGAGACGCCACAAGTCCTTGGCTGGAACCCTTCGTGGACAGGCCTTTGATGAACAGAAGTTGTGTGACTCGAGCATGTCACCATGGACATGGATCTCGTGAGGATTACATAAAGACGATGCATGAGAAGGGCTTGGCCCAGGACCTGTCCAACCAGGGTTAACTGGCCATCATACTGGTGGACCAGAAAGAGGACCCCACGGGGCAAGAGCCCCCTGAAAACACAGAGCCGGCCTGCTCCTACACAAACCCCTTCCCCGCCCCTAGGGGGCGCAGTGAGACACCCTACCCCCACCCCTACTGCACAGGCCCCACTGCTCCCACTCCTCCCCAGGCAGGCTCACCTCGCACATCCCCCTGGGGCCTGACTGCTCCTGGGTGTCTGTGAGCTCTGGCTTATCCTTCTGACACGAAAGTTGGCAGGTCAGGGCAGCCCCACAAATCATTCTGATAACCCAGAACAGAGCCCACTTATTTCGTGCCCATATCACCTGTTTTCAAATGAGCTCTGCCTTGGAAGCTTCAGAATATTCTAACGGCGGTGACTGCCGAGCGCTCCCGGGCGTTACAATTTGTAGATTGTAGTGGGCATGAATGATTGAGAGACCAGCTTGCCAGTGGCCTGGAGTCTAGACTTCTCAGTGTTAGACATGCCAGTTCACCAAGGGGCTGGGGGGCCATGGGCAAATACTTAACCCCTTCCTACCCCAGGCTCTCAAGCCAGACAAGTGGCAAAATGGTGATTTCTGCCTCTCCTGCCCTCCTCTGTGGCAATTTCCAGAGTCAACGAAGCAGGATCCTCCATGTGTCCCCCAGTCACCCTTCACACAGCCCTTTTGTGGGGAGACAATTCCCCATGGGTCTCCTGCCCTTCTGTCCCTTGTGCCCACAGATGGGCTGACTACTTGTTCTGGACGTTGCTTGGCACCGGCTTTCCAAGGGTGTCTGCAGAGTGACCAGCCTAGGAAGACAGAAGCAGCGCTGTCTGCACATAAGGCAGGTCTGTTTACTGCACAGGAGAAGGAAGAGAATATGTCCCAGTGGGGCAGAGCTCGGATGGGCTCACTGCCCAGGGTCAACGCAGGGGGCTTCCTGAACTCAGGGTCCTGTCCCTTGGCAGGCCTCATATGGCCCTGTGGGACCTGGGGTTTGGGGATGGGGTAAGAAGCGCTGCCACCTGCCCGCTGCTAGAGCTGTGAGGAGCACAGGAATTCATCTCTGACCTGAGTCTGGTGTCTTCCACTGGCAGCCGTGGATCCGGCAGGCTCCCTGGCTAACTTCCAAGGAAGGCCGCAGTCACAGACCCTCCTTGTTGTGAACCAGCATGAGCCCACGTGTCCTTTCCAGCTCCCTGTGCAGCAGGCACGGCAGTATTTTCATTCCCATTCTGCAGGCGAAGCACCAGAGGCTCGGGAAGTGTGGGGACACTTTCGGGTCCCGCTGACACCATGGCAGAGGAGACACCTTCCATCTCAAGCTTAAGTGAATACACTCCTTGCTCCAAAGCTCTCTTCTCTTCCCAAACCTGGAGGGGATGACTAGGGGTTACTGTGTGTTTGCTTTTATGTTATTATCCGCTTCCCTACAGAGAACAAGGGGTTTCAGTGGGATCTTGTTTTATTATCCTCTTGCCCAAAGTACAGGGGGTTTCTGTCAGCATAGCCTCCCTGGGGTTGCAGCAGCCCCACACCTGGATGGACACCTGTGCCCGGGGCAGGGCTCTCTCCACTATGGAAATGCCTGGGAACCCTGAAAAATCACCAGCACACCCCACCCCAGCCTGTGGGCACAGTGGGGGGGCCAGGGTAAGGTTGAGGGTGGGGTAGTGGGGGGTGGGGGAGGGAGTTGGCCCCTGAGGGGCCTGGAAGGGCATGATAAGAGGCAGCCAGAGCAGGAGCAGAGGAGGAGCATCTGCCGAGAGCAGCATGGAGCTCCCCTCGGGGACACAGGGGTCCCCCAAGTAAAGGGGCTGAAAGGCCAGTTAGGCAGAAACGCGGAAGTTTGATTCTCTCTTCCATCCCTTTGTTTTTTGTTTTTTAAAAAAGGGAAGTCTGATGAACCTCTTTAGGTTCCAAACATTGTGTGTGTGTGTGTATCTTTTTGTATACCTGTGTGTGTATGTATTTGTGTGTCTGTATGTGTGTATATATTTCTACGTGTGTTTGTGTGTATATCTATGTATAGTATATGTGTGTGTGTTTGTATGTGTCTGTGTGTGCGTATATTTGTGCATGGCTATGTATCTGTGTGTGTGTGCATATGTGAAGAGAAGGATGAGCATTCACACACAGGTATACAAAAAGGGCTAGGCTGGCATCTGGTGTCTGATGACCATCTCAGGCTTCTGACAAAATAGAATCGACACAGTGCAGTCTGGGCTCCGTATCTGTTTGTTGTATGTTGTTTCAGGTGTGGGGAATTTTGTAATGCTGATCTATGCCCTCCAAGGCCTCAGGCCAACCTGTGCAGCATGGTGAGCACGGGCCACCACCGATGATGGGGCCTGTCCCAAGATGTGTTCTAAGTGGAAACTGAACCCCAGATGGGAAGGCTTCATGCAAGAAACAAATGTAAAATAGCTCAGTATTTTTGCATTACACATTGAAATATTACTCTGATACAGTGGGTTAAATGAAATACAAGATTAACATGAATTGTACCTATTTCTTTCACTTCAACAGCACTGCTAGAGAGTTTAAGGTCACCAGTGTGGCTTGCACTTGTTGCTCACACGGAATTTCCATGGATGCTGCAGCGCTATGCGCCCCTTTCGTGTTCCAGAAAAGGGGCAGAGATTAAGCGGCTCGCCTAATCTCACCCCGCTGTGGAGTGCGGGGCTGGATGGGAGGCGCAGCTCTACTACCCCACGCCGGTCCCAGAGTCAGGCGGCCTCGCACCGGCTCTGCTCGGGGCGCAGCCCCGAGCTTGAGAGCTTCAGAAGGAAGCTCAGTCTCGAAGCAAGAGATGTTCCCGTTGTCTTCACTGCCCGCTGCCCGTCGCACCGCGCACAATGCCTGCCACTGGGCAGAGGATCAGTTGGCCGGAGCTGTAAAGTGAACCCTCCGCGCTGGCCGCCTCCGGATGCAAAGTCCTGCTCCTCCCAAAGCCTTTGCAATACTGTCCCCTGCTGGCGGGTTACTGCCAATGCTCAGTGAGCTCCCTAAGAAGCAACTTGGGCTCCAGGGGGGTGGGGTGCATGCACGAGTCGCATGAGAGTGTGTTAGACCTGCATGCGCTGTGTATATGCACTGCATGAGTGTGTTACATGTGCTGTGCACGTTGAAAGTGTGTGTGTTGCATGAGTGCACGAGTGTGTGTTGCATGAGTGTGGGTTACATGTGCTCGGGCTGTGTATGTCCTGTAGTGTTGTAGTGAGCTGTGTTGTGTGTGTGTGTGTGGGGGGGGGGGGTGACGATGCATGTGCACAACACTTGCCCCTGCTTTAACACTGCAAATGTGATAGTGTTCCTTGGCTTAACTCTCCCCGCCCCGTCACCCAGGCAGCAACAGTTCCCAGGCTTGACTTCCTCAGGCGGTTGTGGGAAGAGTCCTCTGTCTACAGATAAGGGGCCCCACACTTCATGAGGGTCTGCAGCAGTTTGGGTCTTGCTACGACACAAAATTATTTCCCTAATTGTACCCAAATGTCCTCTGATGGCCACAAGATGTCTCAAGTAGGAAAAATTCTTGTGCAAACTTGGTTTGCTGGTTTAGATGTCCCCTGCTTTGCACCACACAGCTTGCTTTTGGGCCTGAGGTGATATTTTCTTGGGGGAAAAAGGGGCTAGTGACTGAGAGCAGAAGGGGAGAGTTGGATTCTCCATAGTGGAGAGACCCTAGCTTTACACCAGACAAGAAAAAAACGAGACAAAAATGTCTAACGGCTGAGCTTCCTTGAGAGACCAAAACCATGTGGCATAAACATTCACACACTGGAAACGTTTCAAGCAGTGATTGTCCTCAGCACCACCCCCTCCCCGAACACAGGCTCACCTGCGTGTGGTGCACAGAGAACATAGGTAGGGCCCCACGTACTCAGATGGCCTTCCCTCAGTCCCTTTTGCAAGAGTAAAATGAAATTGTATTATCCTTAGAAACCACACAGGCAGGGACAACTGGCGAATCCATTCCGAAAAACACTTTCTCCTCCCTGCAGGGCAGTTAAATTTCGATTTCTGGACAAGAATCCAATGACTAGTCTATGATGATCTTATGCAAATCATCTCACTTTTGAGATGGTTTCCTGATTCTTAAAACGTCCCAGCCTTTCTCATTGGGCTAACAGATCCCTTGAGGTCCTCCTCCATACCAGTGGCTACACATTTATAAAGACTTTTTTTTAAATTTATTTGACAGAGATCACAAGTAGGCAGAGAGGCAGGCAGAGAGAGAGAAAGGAGGAAACAGGCTCCCCGCCGAGCAAAGAGCCCGATGTGGGGGTCGATCCCAGGACGCTGGGATCATGACCTGGGCCGAAGGCAGAGGCTTTAACCCACTGAGCCACCCAGGCGCCCCAGTGGCTACACATTTAGAAAGACTGCTGCTGGGGTCTCCATCCACACCCATTACATCGGAACTTCTGGGTGTCCAGATCAGCAAACATTCATAGCTCATCACAGACTGGACACATCTCTCCTTCTCCCGTCCTCTGGGTACTCCCAGTGGCAGATGACGGGGCGAGAACTGGCCCTAGGAGAATGGTGAGCAGGATCACTAACAGTTTACTTAACCTAAGGGAGACTTGACTCTGCATGAAATCAGGGCCAACATTCCCCATGGTAAACGCAAGCCCCGGGGCCAGGCTGTGCTGCCCTCAGCTACTCTGGCTTTGTAGGTCCTGCTCTCTCCCTCTGCCCTCCTTTCCTCCACAGACCCCTTCCTTTGGTTACTCTTTCTGAGGCTGCCCAGGAGCCTCACAGGGCTCCTCTCTCACAGGGGAGAGCTCATTTCTGTCCCTTTCCTCAGCCTGGCCAGGTGTAGGTCTGTAGACTTTGCTCAGGAACCTGAACCAAAAACCCACCACAACGGAAGCCCCTTCATTCTTGTTTTATTATTTTTCCTGGGTCTTTGCATTATGCACACTTAGCTCTAACTGCCAGATATGGGAAGAGGAGGAAGTTGGGAAGATCATGAATTCCTTCCACGCAGACATTCTTTAGGGAGGTAGAAAAAATGTCAGGCTGCCCATTGTTGGCGTTCCCACAGTCCTAGTGCTGTGTCACCAGCAGGACCATCCCCACCAGGGAGGTGCCTGACCTTACCAGGTTGGCACTCCCTCATCTCTCAAAAACCCAGGGCCCTTAGACAGTTTCCTCTCTTCCCCCAGGACTGTGTTTTGGGAAAAGGTAGATGCCTGTCTTTAAACAAATCTTTGGTCCCAAATCAAGGAATATGTGGAAAGGCTGAGGAGATCAAGTACAATCTAGAGAGATTATGAAAAAAACCACATTCATTTTAGATTAATTAGTACATTAAGTGGAAATTCACCACTTCCGAATTTAAACTGGAATTCCTCATTTGGTAGACATGGGTCCCTGTTCTCCCACCCCAATCTGCTCACCCCTTCTTTCTGGGGACATGACCCCACAACTGAAGTCCTGTAGACACATCCCGGCCTTCCTTGTGGCAGGGTGCGGCCGCATAGCTGGTTGTCATCCACGGAATGTGAACACAAGAGGTATGTGCCACTCCTGCCTCACATGCTCAAGAAGGAATTTGCTGCCCTGGACCCTCTTTCCCCTTCCGTGACATTTCCTGATCTGGCTTCAATCGTGCAGCCAGCAACGACACACTAGGAGATGGCAGGGTCACAAGGCAGGAATCTGGGTCCTTGTCAGTAGGAGTCAAAGCTCTAATTCATTTTCTAGAGCTGGTCTCGCAGTGTGGAGACTATTACGAGTGGGAAATAGGCATCTGTCCTCCTTAAGGCACTGATCTGTGGCCTCTTTGTTACAAGTGCAGAGCCTTTACCGAAATGTGCTCACCCACCGCGTGAGATTTGTGGACCACATCCCCTACATCTGGGTTCACTCCTTGCGCGGCCATTCACGCCTGTCTTCCCCAGAATGGCAACTGGCATGCCTCTATTTTCAAAATGCCTAGAATTCCATCCATCTTTTTTGTAATCTCAGGAGCAGCAGAGGGTTCAGAGGGTTCTTACAATGGAATGAGATCCTACTTAGAGGTTTGGGTCTAAAGTTAGAGCATAAAGTGAGGATCATATAGAGTCAAAGTACTCCTTGAAGAGTCTTATAGTGCCTCTTCACGTCAAGAGCATCTCTCAATAAGCCCACCATGGGCCAGCTTTTCATCTATGCTGGGTAAAGTGTCTGGGCTACATTCACAAGTCATGTAGTAGAAGAAATGCCTCTCTCTCTCTCTCCCTGTGTATTTTTTTTAATAAAGTAATCTCTTTTTTTTTAAAGTAATTACTTTTTTTTTTTTTTTAAGTAATCTCTACATTCAACATGGGGCTCGAACTCACGACCCTGAGATGAAGGATTGCATGCTCTTCCAAATGACCGAGCCAGGTACCCCAAAGAAACGTCGTTTTTGTTGTTGTTGTTGTTGTTGTTGTGTTTTTTTAAATACTTTATCTAGTTATTTGAGAGACAGTGAGAGAGAGAGAGAGAGAGCGAGAACACGAATGCAGAGTAGGGACAGAGAGAGAGGGAGAAGCAGACTCCCCACTAAGCAGGGAGCTCAACATGGGGCTTGATCCCTGGACCCTGGGATCATGACCTGAGCCGAAGGCAGACACTTAACTGACTGAGTCACCCAGGCGTCACATCGAGACCAAAGATGTCCTATTTGGGTCAACCCCGGGCTGGTTCAGGAAGTTCATCAACAGTAATTAACAGTGCTTTATCTTGTCTAATGTTTTTGCTTTCGAAATGACATAGGCTCCTACTCTCCTGTTGAAAAGAAGCTCTCCTGACCTGTTGCTTTTTGTCAGGGACACACCACAAGAAGAAATGCTTTAAATCATATTTAGTGTGACAAGATACTCAATTTGAGAAGGGCTTGGGTTCTAGGTAGAACAAATATCAGATTCTCATGCTAACTTTCTCTTGGGCACTGGTTCTCAACCAGAGGCAGTTTTGTCCCTGAGAGGCACATTTGACAATGTCTAGAGATATTTTTGATTGTTAGGATTGGGAGGGGGTGCTACTGGCATCTGATGGGTAGAAGCAGAAATGCCATCAAACATCTTACAAGGCACAGGACAGCCCCTAGAGAAATGAATTATCTGGCCCCCAGTGTCTAGAATTTGGAGGTTGAAAACCCCTTCTCTAAGGCATAGGTTTATAGAAAAAAATGGCAGGTGAAGTTGTACATGAACCTTCCAGAACTCTCCCTAGCCCTTTCCCTGACCTACACACGTTTACTTTAGTTTTAATTTGAGAAAGTTACACATACTGCTATTGTGGGTCCTTTGGACCAGACAGGCTAAAGACAGCAAGATCATGGGTCCTTGACAGTTTCCTTGATGTACCAGTGTCATCGAGACCAAAGATGTCCTATTTGGGTCAACCCCAGGCTGGTTCAGGAAGTTCATCAACAGTAATTAACAGTGCTTTATCTTGTCTAATGTTTTTGCTTTCTAAATGACATAGGCTCCTACTCTCCTGTTGAAAAGAAGCTCTCCTGACCTGTTGTTTTTTGTCAGGGACACACCACAACAGCAGTCTCAAAGTGTCTCTCCTTCGTTTTATCCTGGAGTGGTTCAAGAAGCAGCCTCCTCATGCAAGCCTCACAGCACAGGAATAGCTGCTCTCCTGGTAGACTCTTCTGCTCTCAGTAGCCCTTTCTCCAGCCATACCTGTCAGCTATCTTCACTGTAAACCAGCCTATCAGCTATCTTCACTGGAGCCATAGCTCTTTTCTGAACCCAAACAAGTGTCCTGCCGTATTTGGGTGATGAGATGCCAGATGTGAATGGGCAGCACCTGTGTGCCCTGTGGGAGGCTCTTCAATCCTGCTCTGGGTGGCACTCCCAGTGGGGGCAAGAAAGGAAGCTTCAGAAAGCTCTAGTGCTTGAGGAGCTAAAACAGGCACCTCATTTCACAATTCTTATTGGTACCTTTCATGGGGGACAGCCCCAGATACGCCCCTGGACAGAATGTGAGCTACACACAAGTCACCTGGCACGATCACACAGTCAGAACAAGGATGAAAAATAAACCAACAAGCCACCATTCACGAGGTTCTGTTGTGCTTTGGATGTTATGCCTGCTGTGTTACACACATTATCTCCTGTAATCCCACAACCTCATGAATGTTACTCTACGTATTTATTCTAGGCATCATGGAAACAACAGGAAGCAAAGCAGACAAAAAGTCCCTGCTCTCAGAAGGGTTGCATTCTAGTGAAGAAAATGGACACACAAAATAAGTAAAATACAGAGTACTTTAATTCAATCCTCATCTGTGATAAATAGAAAATTAGGAATAGAGCTTCCTTAATATGCTAAAGGCTAACTCTAAAAATGCCATCAGCAAACACTGCAGTCAATGGTCAAATATTGATGTCTTTCCCTCTGATACCAGGAGGGAAACAAAGAAGTCTGCTCTCACCACTTCTATTCATTCTGTTATTGGAGGTCCTAGCAGGTGTAATAAGGCAAGAAAAACAAATTGATACATAAATAACTTTTTTAAGAAATTATTTTGGGGCACCTGGGTGGCTCAGTTGGTTGAGCAACTGCCTTTGGCTTGGGTTGTGAACCTGGAGTCCGGGGATCAAGTCCTACATCGGGCTCCCTGCTCAGCAGGGAGTCTGCTTCTCCCACTGATCTCTCTCTCATTCTCCCTCTTTCTCTCTCTCTCTCTCTCAAATAAATAAATAAAATCTTTAAAAAAAGAAATTATTTTGAACATAGTGATTAACTATTAGGATAAATAAGTATATTTCTTAAGTATACTGGGTTTTAATTTTTTAAAAACTCAGTTGTATTTATAGCAACAAACAATTATAAAATTAAGATTTAAAATGACATTTAAATAGAATTAAAAAGTCAAATATCTAGGAACTAAAGGTATTCAGTATCTCTACACCAACAACTACAAATATTGAGAGAAATTCAAGAAAACCTAAATAAATGGAGAGATAGCTCACCTTCATGTATTGAGACAAAGATTGGATATCATAAAGACTACAGTTTTCTCCCCAGTTTTCCCCAGGGTGAACCAGTAGATTCAATGCAATTCTACCTAAAACACCTGCCATTTTCTGTAAAAATTAGCTGATTCTAGGGGGGTTGGGAGAAGGGGGGTGGGGTTATGGACATTGGGGAGGGTATGTGCTATGGTGAGTCCTGTGAAATGTATAAACCTGGTGATTCACAGATCTGTACCCCTGGGGATAAAAATATACGTTTATAAAAAATAAAAAATTTTTAAAAAATAGCTGATTCTAAATTTTATATGGAAGTGCAAAGGGCCAAGAATAGCAAAGACAGTTTTGAGGGACAAAACTGGAAAGTTTACACTATTGAATACCAAGTTTATTACAATGCTATATAATTCAGAAAACATGGTGTTGGCCCAAGGGGGGAAAAAAAAAAAACAACAGAGCAGAGAAAAAGGATGGGAGGTCCAGAAACAGATTATCACCTATATGGTCACTTGATTTATGACAGTGTCTTGGCAAAGACTGTTCTAGCCAATCAACTGGGCCTGGGGGTACTGGATATTCATATAAGACAGAAATCAATTTTATCCTTCCCTTATGTGATTAATAAAACCAATTCCAGTTGGATTTTAGATTTAGTTATGATAGGTAAATCATAAAGTTCTATAAGCTAATATAGCAGAGTATCTTCATGACTTTGGATAGCCAACGTGTTTGTAAGCATGCACAAAGAAAGCTGATTTAAAAATTAATAAATTGGGTTATATTAAAATTAAGAATTTCTTCCCATTAAAAGCTTTCACTAAGAACACAAGGAGGCAAGCCACAATGTGGGAGAATATATTGGCAATTCATGTCCCGATAAAAAAACTCAGATTTAAAATACATAAAGAATTCTTACAAATCAGTCAGAAAAAAGGCAGATAACCCAAAGAAATATTACAAAAATACTGAATGCATACCAGAGGAAAATATCCAAATGGCCATCAACATAGGAAAAGGTGTTCAATCTCATTAGTCACTAAAGAAATGCAAATCAAAACCGCAATGTAGTATCTATACACTCACACCAGAATGGTACACATGTTTTGGAAAGACTGACAATACAAAGTGTTAGTGAGGTGCAGAATGAAGCTGACTACCAGCTCTGCCTGTGGTCATGCAAATATGTGCAACCACCTTAGAAAACTGGCTGGAAGGATCTACTGAAACAACATATGAGCCCTATGACCCAGTAATTCCATTCTTCATTTATGCCCAATACATTGATCAAAAGATGTGCAAGAATAGCTCCAAATTAGAAACAATACAAATGGATAAATTATCCTATATCCATGCAATGAAATATACATAGTCATGAAGATAACAAGAAACCTAGTCCTGTGACAACGTAAACAAATCTCACACACAATATTCAATGATAAAAACCAGACATGGAGAGGACATATTCTATTTATATAAAGTTAAGAAATAGGTGTGGGCAGCTGGATGGCTCAGTCGGTTAAGAGTCTGCCTTTGGCTCCGGTCATAATCCCAGGGTCCTGGGGATGGAGCCGGGTGCTTGGCATCCTGTTCAGCAGGCAGTCTCCCTCTCCCTCTCCCTCTGCCCTTACCCTCCAACCCCCACCCCAGCTCATGCTCTCTCTCATATACATAAATAAATAAATAATCTTAAATAATAAAAAAAGAAATAGGCAAACCTAATCCATACTGACAGAAGTCAAGCTAATAATGGACACTTGGGGAGAGAGCTAGGGAGTATGGAGGGCTTCTGAGGTGCTAGAAATGTCCTGTATGTAGCTTTGGTGGTAGTCACAGGTCAATTACATGTGTAAAATAAATCAAGCTGTGCACTTAGGCAGGGGGCACTTCCCATATTTTGCTATAAGTGTTTAGTCCCCCAATTTAAATAATTAACCCAATTAAATAAATTTATAGAGTTAAAAAAAAACACTCCAGTTTGTTCTTGGTGGAAGTGGTGTGTGTGGGGGTGATGCAAGCACTGAGGAAAGGGGCTGGGGGTGTGGGTCTAGGAGTCCAAGTACCTGGACTTCTGTAACCCCCAGCATGACCTCCTCCTCTCCTAGCTCTTTGAGGGAAAGGGATAAAGCATGATGAGGACTTAAAATCTCTCTGCTAACCCAAAACTCTACAACTGACCATATCCAGTGTTCTTTTGGGGGGCAATCGGTACCTTTCACACGCAGATGATGAGAGCGTAAACTGCAGGCACTCTGGCAGTAATCGATCACAGGTTGTAGGATGCACAAGGTCTCATCCAGCAATCAGGTCTAGGAGTGTGTACGTGTGCATATAGACCCACGTACGTAGATGGAGGACATTTATTGCAGCATGCTGAGGGAAAAATAAGCAATGGTCTAAAGGTCAATAGGAAATGATTAAGTAAAACACAGAGCATATGAATGGAATGTTATACATTATGTAGCCATTTAAAGGGATGAGATGAACTGACAAGGAAATGTATTTACAAAAGACATTTTTTAAAAAGATCTATTTATTATTTATTTTAGAGAAAGCACACTCAGATGTGCGCATATGTATGAGAGGGGGAGGGGCAGAAGGAGAGAGAGAGAGAGAATCTCAAGCAGACTACCCGCTGAGTACAAAGCCCTACTCTGGGCTCAATCTCATGACCCTGAGATGACCTGAGCTGAAACCAAAAGTTGGACACAACTGACAGAGTCACCCAGGCACACCAAAAGACATTTTTAAATAAGAAATGTTATAGAACAGGAGAGATGGCCTGACTTGGTCATAAGCGAGAGTTCTACAACCAGACCTGGGGCTCAAACCCTGGCTCTACCACTTCCCAGCCACGTGACCCTGGCCAAGCCACTTACTTTCTATGTGCCTTTTCTTCCTCTCTCTATAATGGGGGTACAGATTGTACTTGCAGGGCAATTAGGAGACTAAAACAAGATACGCATATTAAGGACTTATGGTTACACCCCCAAAATGTTAGTTGTTACTACACATACAGCGTGATCCCATTTATGAAAATCGAGATAATGGTAAATGCATGTGTATCTCCACAAATATGTGCTGAGGCATTTAAAGAAGAGCTAGATAATACTTGCCTCTGTACAGGTATTAGCGGTGTACTAATCTTTTTTTTTTTTTTTTAAGATTTTATTTATTTATTTGACAGACAGAGATCACAAGTAGGCAGAGAGGCAGGCAGAGAGAGAAGAAGGGAAGCAGGCTCCCTGCTAAGCAGAGAGCCTGATGTGGGCCTCCATCCTAGAACCCTGAGATCATGATCGGGATCCTAGGACCAGGCTTTTTCACTCCCCACCCCCACCCCTCTGCTCCGTCTCGCAGCCCCACCCACTTGCAGTGCACGATTCAGAGAAGACCCCGCCTGGGTGATGCCGATGGTCATCCGCACACAGTAAAGGGCTCCCACAATTACAAAGTCAGAGTTTTGCCTCCTCTCTTGTCTCCTCTTCTTGCAGTCTTTCTACTCTGTCGCACTGCCCTGGGACAGTAGTTCTTTCCCCTCTAGAAAAGCTCCTGTAGGAAAGTTTTTCATAGACTCACCCGTAATGAATTCATTCTAGGCTGACAAAGTTTTGTATCTGCTTTCCAGAAGTGTTTACTTTTTGCCATGAATAAGAGAAGACTTAGACACCCAAAGAAGACTCTTAGTGGGGAGCAGCAGAGGGCCGTGGTGTCTCTCTTTATTCTAATGGGTGGAGAGCTTGCTTCCATGTGTGATGTCCCCCTCCGTCAGGAGAGCTGGGCCCTCTAGGGCAACCAGGGCCGGCTTCCATTATACACGTTAGTATATCAAACCAGGTGTTAAGCCCCAAAGTCATGGGATTTGGAAGTGAGGCCTGGATTCTACCTTGATTGTCTGTGGGATATCCAGAAATAGGGTTTTAACTCCAGACCTTAGAAAGCGAGGATGATAATAGTTCTTGAGTGTTATAAAAATTTATGACATTTTCCTCAGGAAGTACCTTAGACTTGTTAAGAAAGCCTCTCAATGTGCTAAAATAGTTTAATGCTTTCCCTTTCATGCATATTTATTTAATCACCTCGTATTTTTGCTTATAAATAAGAAATAATTCACTGCCTCTTTCTTTTCTCTTCTTTCTACCTCTAATCAGGAAACATTCATGGAATATTGCAAGAGAGCTTCATTAAGAAGCAGAACTGATTATAAACATAAAAGTATCACTTCTTAACCAATACAGTCAAACAAACATGTTGTCCTGAAAGGAGCCAAGCATCTTTTCCAATAATGCTGGAATTTTCTCGAAGTCCCAGGGCTTAAGGAGTGTAAACCAGTACTGAAGCCTCAAGGAGGAGCCTCAAAGTAGCTCCCTTAGAGATAAATAATACTCAAGTGTTTATCTTTCACACATACTTGTGGGAATATTACTTGAGTTTGACTCACTGGTTCAAGCCTGAATTGTGAGAAAGTTCTTAAAAAGCCTAACAATCTAGCTCCCATGAAGTTTTTAAGAGGGTACCACAAGTACGACAGGAGATGCTAGCAGTCAGTGCGGTGAGGCTGGAAGAGAGAGCAGTTAGGGACATCTGGGAGGCAGGGATACTTCTGCTTTGTCTTGAAAGCTAGATAACATCACATCAACAAACAGCCGTTAAGCAACTGAGGAAAGATGGAAAGATGAAATGCACAGAGCCTCCAGGCAGTCTTTCTCCAGGGGCTCGGTTTCTACTTCCACCTCCAGTAGAATAGTCCATTGGGTTACCGGGGGAGGGGGGTGGATTTTAGAGCTTAAGCAATGGAGGGAGGAAGTTACCAAAAATACACTGAGCTAGATGTTGTGCTGGGGTTCTGTCCTCAGTATCCTAGGGTTTTATAAAGAGGTAGCAAGTAGCCATCGAAGATATATTATTATTATTATTATTATTATTATTATTATTATTATTTTCATCATGCTAAGCATATTCTTTAATCCTCCTCACCTATTTCACCTATACCCCCACCCACCTCCCTCTGGTAACCATCTGTTTATTCTCTATAGTTAAGAGTCTGTTTCTTAATTGTCTCTCTCTCCCTTTTTTCCCCCTTGCTCATTTGTTTTGTTTCTTAAACTCCATATATGAGTGAGATCATATTGTATTTGTCTTTCTCTGATGGACTTATTTGCTTAGCATAATACTCTCTAGCTCAATCCATGTCATGGCAAATGGCAAGATTTCATCAATTTTTATGGCTGAATAATACTTCCATATTCTATATTATATATATAGAATCTATTCTATAGATTCTATATATATAATTTATGTATATAAATTTATGTATATAAATATATTCTATATATATTCTATATTTATATATATAAATTATATATATAATGTGTGTGTGTGTGTGTGTATATATATGTATATATATATATATATCTATCTCACATCTTCTTTATCCTTCATCTACCGATGGACACTTGGGCTGCTTCCATATCTTGATTATGGTAAATAAAGCTGCAATAAACAGAGGGGTGCACATAGCCCTTTGGATTAGTGTTGTTGTATCTTGGGGTAAATACTCAGTAGAGCAATGACTGGATCACAGAGTAGCTCTCTTTTTAATTTTTTGAGGTACCTCCATACTGTTTTCCACAGTGGCTGCACCGGTTGGCATTTTCACCAAAAGTGCACGAGGACTTCTTTTTCTCCACATCCTTGCCAACATTTGCTGTTTTGCCATGGAAGATTTTTTTTTTAAGATTTTATTTATTTATTTGACAGAGAGAGATCACAAGTAGGCAGAGAGGCAGGCAGAGAGAGAGAGAGGAGGAAGCAGGCTCCATGCCGAGCAGACAGCCCGATGCAGGACTCGATCCCAGGACCCTGAGATCATGACCTGAGCTAAAGGTAGAGGCTTAACCCACTGAGCCACCCAGGCGCCCTGCTGTGGAAGATTTTTGAACAAGTGAACGAATAGATCAAAATAACATTTGAAAAATACTAGTCAAGCAACAGGAATGTTCATTCATTGCTGGTGGAATACCAAATGGTACAGCTACTTTGAAAGACAGCTTGGCAGATTTTTACAAAACTAAACACCCTCTTACCATGCAATCCAACAATAGTGCTACGTGGTATTTCAACTCACCGGTATTTTCCATGCACTTGGTATCCACCCACACAAAAATCTGCACACAAACTCGTAATTGCCAAAACTTGGAAGCACTCCACAGAGAGGTGAATGGATAAACAGTGCATTCATACAATTAAATATTCTTCAGTGATAAAAAGAAATAAGCTATTAAGCCATGAAATGAAGGAATCTCAAATGTATATGATTAAGTGAATATAATAATATAATAATGTGTGTTTATTAAGTGAAAGAAGCCAATCTGAAAAGTCTACCAACTGTATGATTCCAATAGTATAACATTCTGAGAAAGGGAAAACTGTGTAAGATCAGTGGTTGCCAGGGTTGGGACGAGGGAGGGTTTAATAGATGGAGCACAGAGGATTTTTCAGGCTGTGAAACTAATCAATCTAGTAATGGAATGGTGGATACATTTCATTATACATTTGTCAAAATCCATACAATGTACTTCATACAGAGTGAACTCTAATATAAACTATGGACTTTAATAAGGTATCAATATTGGCTCAAAAAAAAAGTTAACCGAAAAGATTAACTTGGGAATGCTTGGGAATGAGGTTGGCCAGGCTTGAAATACAATGTTGAAATGAGACTTGAAAAGCAGAAATGGATTTAACCTGGGGCTCTTTCAGCAGATTCAAATTCTCTTGGGATTGGGTCATGGAATCCATGTTTTTATGAAATTATTCCAGATGACTGGAATGACCAGCCCATGTGGGAGTTTCTGGTCTTGAGGTTCTTAAGGTGTCTGGGACTTGTGATTCTTTGCCATTGCAATTCAGCCCCAAGAACTGTCAGTCACCTGAAAGGTAATATTTCCTCATTTGGACTTTTAAAAGACACTTGGAAGCATTATCCTATTTCAAGCAGCTCACTCCGATTTTTAGATAAAGATACTGTGTAGATAAAAGATTTGCCTAAAGTCATTCCGTAAGTTAATGGCCAATGGAAACCACCTTCTTTTCTCATGAATCTTCTTTTCTAGTGAATCTGCACTGTCACAAAATCCTTGAATGATTCATTTCCATTCTAGAGCTCCCCTCCACCTGCCAGACTCACCTGCTTTTCTTTCCCAGCTTTGCCTGGGCTCCCCATCCTGCCTGTGGGCTTCACTGCCATCTCCCAGGCTTGGCTTGTGTCTCTGGACATCCATCTCTGTGCCATCAATCCCATCACCATCACCATTTTTCTGCTTATCTGTCCATGGAGACCCACATGGTTATGGGAACAACCAAAAAGAAGCCAAGAGTCATCACAGAAGAAAACCAGTCTGCTAGTTGTTGCTCATGGTTTCTTTCCTTCCCTTTCCCTTCCCTTCCCTTTCCTCCCTCCCTCCCTCCCTCCCTCCCTCCCTCCCTTCCTTCCTTCCTTCCTTCCTTCCTTCTTGTTCTCTAAGTATGTTCTCTGAACTGTGGGTGGAATGAGGTTGGAGGGCGAGGGGTGGCAGAGAAGTTTCTGGAAATAAGACTTGAGTGAGTCCTTCTGACAAACCACAGTTTCGCTCTGAGGCCTGACAGGGAGGGCTGAGTGGGCCCTCAGGCTCCTTTAGGGCTTTAGGTAGGGATGCTCTTTCCAAAGGACATCACCTGGGAATTTGTCAGAAATGCAAAATCTGGGGCCCCAGCCTAGAACCAGGGAATCAGCAGCTGTAGGGCTGGGCCCAGCAGACCGTGCTTTAATGAGCCAGTTCTCTTCCTTGCTCTGCAGGAGAGGATTTGTGTGGTGCTACCTCTTATGTAGTAAGGCAGCCCATCACAGGTGAAATCACCAGCTTCTTTGAGGTGTCACAGTCCCTCTCTTGATTCTCATCTATCCCCATGTGTTATTGATTCGGAAAACAAAATAAAAGATACATGAATGGCTACTGAACTAGCAGATCGTAGTATCCTGAGTAGGCTGATGATTCTGTAGTAATTGAAATACAGCACAGGGTATTTCTGACGTCTAATTATTGATCCCTGAGGCTGACAAGCCCTTTCGGCCCATTCAGCCTATTGTGTGAGGCCAGCTCCTTCTGCTTCACTAGGAGGCAGTTCTGTCCTCCAGATAATTACAGACCCTCCTCCCCACACAGCCCTTACCCCATGTGGTAGGAAAATGATCATGAGGCTGAAAATTTTGAGAAAAAGAAATCAGATTCAGAAGAAATTTTTTTTTTTACATGCAAAAGATTTCAGTTTCAAAAATCCATTTCCTTCCAGGAATGAAAGGCATCATTTTTTAAGTCAGAGATGAGCACTGAATGTGTGTTTAAAAAGTGGCTCAGCACTTGAATTTTATGTTCTAGCATGTAAGCTCAGCACATAAAACAAAGCAGAGGTACAAAACTCCACATAAATGTGTTTCAATCTTACTGTACACAGTCACAAGTAACAGGGAGAGACTGTTGGGCCCCTGAAATGAAACTGAGCCCTTGGGACAATGAAGGCCTGCTCTTACAGATAGAAATCTGTGCCTGTGTCCTGGGTCTTGGGGGCAAGCTGTTCCCTGTCCTCCTGCCTCCTGCTCTGTGGCAACTGAATTGCCACGTCCTACTTCTGGGTCCTTCTGCCCTTCTCTCTGCTGTGGCTAAGTCCTATTCATCCTTCAAGTCTCTGTTGGTAAGTCACCTCACAGAGGAACTCCATGACAGCCAAACAGGGTTTGCTCCCTTAGCTCAGCTGCCCCATGGTTCCCTGACCTTCTTTCCCAACACAGTGTGTGTTCCTAAATTTACCTCAAAATCCATCAGCAGAGACAGTATGGACTAATTTATTGCCATTAGTTGAAAGATTGGCACTTAAGCAGGTACAATCATCTAACACATTAGAGACAAATAATCTGATTTAAAAATAAGCAAAGGACGTGAATGGATATAGTTCCAAAGAAGACACTTGGATGGCAATGAGTTCAATGGAAATGTGCTCTATATCACTGTTCAGCAGGGAAAGACAAATCAAAATACCACTTCACACCTGTTAGGATGGCTAGTATCAAACAGACAAGAGATAGATGTTGGCCAGGACGTGGGGAAAAGGGGACCCGTGGGACTGCAAATTGGTGCAGTCACTGTGGAAAACAGTATATTCATTTAAATATTGAAAACAGAACCGCTATATTATCCAGTAATTCCACCTCTGGGTATCTATCTAAAGGAGAAGAAACCAGTATCTCAAAGAGACAGCTGTGCTCTCCCATTTGCTAAAGCATTATTAACAAAAGCTAAGATAGAGAAACAACCTAGGTGTCTGTCAATGAACGAATAAGATGTAGTATATATACACACCATAGACTATCTCCCAGCCATAAAAAGGGGAACCCTGCCATTTGTGAACATATGAATGAAACTGGAAGGAATTCTACTAAGTGAATAAGCCAGAGAAGGAAAATACTGTATGATCTCCCTTACAAGTAGAGTCTAAATAAGTCAAACCCGTGGAAACAGAGAACAGAATGGTGGTTGCCAGGGAGTGGGAGTGGAGGCTAGGGAAACTGGGGGGATGTTGGCAAAGGGGACAGACTTTTAGTTTTCAAATGAGTAAGTCTGGAGATCTAATGTACAGCATACAATTTCTGACTGCAGTCAACGATACTGTATTGTACATTTGAAATTTGCTGGGAGAGTAGATCTTCTGTGTCCTCACCATATGCACACATACCCACCAATGTGAGGTGATGCGTGCATTACTGAACTTGATTACGACAATCATTTCATAATGTATACAAATACAAACTCATCACATTGTACACCTTAAACATACATAATTTGATTTGTCAGTAATACCGCAATAAAGTGGGGGAAAATAAAGCCATGGCCTGAAGGTTGCCACCACAAGCTCCTGTTATCTCTTCCTGATCAACTGTTCATGCTTTCCTTTAGCATATGATCTCCAGAAATCAGGTTTTTAATGGACAAATAATGGACTGTCAACTAGTGTATTAAATGTTATCAATAAGCCTTCTTCATTCGTGAAATGAAAGGAGGTCAAGATATGTGAGCTACATGGACAGGAAAATATATATTAGAAATTCTCCTCACCTTGTAAAAGGGAAGTCCATACTTAAGGATGGTTCTGTGGCTTGACCCCTGTGATATTGTTTCGGATGGACTTTTGGGGGAACATTTTTGTTGCCTAATGCCCACAGATTCTGTCCATAGAATGCGCTCTTCTCTGGAGCAAGCTTTTCATGCAAGGGAACACATGACAGCTAAACAGGCAAGAACAGCCTTTGTCAACTTTCTAGATTAGGTATGTAAACTATTTGGGGCATTCACGCTAATAAACATGTGTTTAATAAATGTCTTCATGTGGGGTGAAATCTGGTCGAAGGCTTGTTTTTATGATCAGCTGGTCGAGAGATGGAGATGATGGCCACGTCTGAAGCACCCTGAATTTCTTCAAGGCCACAGTGGCTGTGCAGTAAGAAGCCTGGCACTGTGCAATCTCTGACTGTCATCACCCCTGCCTTACGTCTGGCTGTTCCTGGCCAAGAGTCAGGCGAGGTAGGGACCACATATTAAACACATCATGGCAGCAAAGTAGCTTCTGGAATGGATGGCCAGAGTGTTCAGGCTCGCTGCTAGAGCTCCATGAAGACAGCCCAGAAGCTCCCAGAAAGGAGACATAAACAGACATAGGAAGCCTACGTATGAGAATATGTGTGCCAAGTAAATACTATGTTTTAGGTAATTACGCCATAAAGGTTGGCAGGTAGAAATACAACAGGAGTTCTCATATGCTGACTTTTTAAAATTGAAATTCATTTTTCTTTTGCATGTTAGTCCTTATTTTCTGTAATTTGAAATTCCCCACTTCCATAATGATGGGAGATTCTATGAGAAAGTGGGGAGGGGGACAGACAGTTTCCATATTTTTAAATCATCGAATCATTGTAAAGTTCCCTGATAGCTCAGTGTCTGTCATTTCCTTGTGCTTTCATGTCAGCAGTGTATAGAACACAGTGTGTGTAAGGAATTAAAAACAAAAACAAAAACAAAAACAACAACTAAAAGGGGAAAAAACCCTCACCTGGTCCAAATGTGTGATAAGTATCTGTTAGACTGAGCTGAGGGAAGCCCAGAATTCCTTCCTTCTGGTGCTTGCTGTCTTCATCTATCATCAGGCATGAGTTGAACCTCTTTTCATAGTGAAAATCATCCTTTTCATAGGAGGAATCATTGTGGACACTTGGCCCTGGCTATCTAGGGTTCCTGCTAAGATGCTCCTCTGGACCTGGGTAACTCAGGCCAGATGTAAAGTCCTTCCCTTCTGCTTCGCCCCATTTTTGGGGGGCCTCAGTTTGGTGCCAGGTGATCATAAGCTAATTTGCTGAATTAATCCTTGTGAACGAGTGACAGATCCTGATGGGTTCACGACCTATCCCTTTCCATGCCCCACTTCTGAAATTCCACATGGTCTTTGTGAATATACATGACGATTTACTGTCCAGTCATTCAATAGATACCTACTGACTATAGACTGTATGCCATTCGCACTGCTAGTCCCCAGACCAGAGACACTGTCTCCTGAAAGTGAGACAGAGACAGACAGAGAATTTCAATGCAGTGGGCAAGATTCTAGAGCAGTGGAGTAGAGGTCCATGTAAGTAAATGGGTTTGGAATAGGGACGATAACATGACTCGATGTTCAGACAGGCCCAGGGAGATTTCACAGAGGAGCTAGAGTTTAAGAAGCATTTTGAAGAGTGAGTAAGTGATCTCTGGGGGAGAAGTGAGGAAACAGCCTTCTACACGCTCTTTTGGGAATCCTGTCAGGGATGGAGAGGGTTCTCGACTCTCTCTGTTCCCTTGGGTTACTGATTTGATGTGGTTATGATGTTCATCGCCCTCTTGCTCCCTCACTAGCTCACACTAGCACACAGCTCTGCCTACACAAACGCTGGCCGGGACTTCCTTTCTCCCCTCTGGAGCCGTTCACTTCTCTTGCACATGTGGAGTTGAACTTTTCTTCTCCCCTTTCATTCTGCTTAGTAAGCAGACCCTGACTAACAACACCTGCATCCTATTCACTCTGCAACCCCAGCCAAAGGTAGAGAAGCTGGTCTTGGCGGGAGGGGGAGGCTGGGCACAGCGTGGGGACAGCTGGCTTCTCTTCCTCCTCATTTCCTATCAAGGGGGGCCACGGGGAGGTGTCACAGAGACTCATGTCACACATCCATAGACAGTGCTGTTGACTGTCATTAGTCCACACGTACATCCTAGCTAGGGCGCACTCGCGGCCAGCCCCTCAGTGGCCTCTGTTCCTTGCTACTTCCCCTTTAGTCCAACAAAAACTGCACTCCTCATTACGGCCTTCATGAGACAGAATTTGGAACAAAGGAGAAAGCAAAAATAAACTGTTTCCTTCCCAAATGGAAAATTTTGTACACTGGCATCCTTAAAGCCTTTATTCACCACGTACAAGGACATGAGCTGTTGCTTTGATAAACCACTAGTTTGAGAACAGGGTCATCCACAGGGACACCGAGAGCCTTGGAGTCACCTTTAGTGGACCTGGCCTCGGCGTATTCGTGTAAACGTTAGCTGGATAAGTCTACACCACGATGTCATTACTTCTGGTATTTTAAAATGTTGTTGTCGGAGATTCTTAACATAAAAGTTAACATGACCAGTCATATGACCCAGATCATATTTGTTTTTCTCTAGACAAACATTTAAGTCACATTTTCCGTTCCTTTCTCAAGCTGGGCATGCATGACATCCGATGAGCTCCCCCGCTGACTCACTGCTGGGATAGGGACCCCCGGGGCTAGCAGCTGAGCAGTTAGCCCGTGGGGCCGCATGTCCATGTGTGAACATGCATTTCTTTTTTTTTTTTTTTAAAGATTTTATTTATTTATTTGACAGAGAGAGATCACAAGCAGACAGAGAGAAAGGAGGAAGCAGGCTTGTGGCTGAGCAGAGAGCCCGATGCGGGGCTCGATCCCAGGACCCTGGGATCATGACCTGAGCAGAAGGCAGCGGCTTAACCCACTGAGCCACCCAGGCGCCCTGTGAACATGCATTTATGATTCAAGAGATTCTAATATAAATGCTTATCTGCCGAGCACATGAGGGTACTGAGCACAGTACTAAGTACAGATATCTTGTTTATTCCCTACCTTTTGAGGAAATTCGTAAATAAAAGAAAGTAAAAATACTCTCCATCAGTGGATGAATGATATACAAAATATGGTCTACACAAACAATGGAATGTTATGCAGCCTTTAAAAGGAAGGAAATTCTGGCATATGTTACAACATGGAAGAACCTGGAAGACATTATGGGAAGTAAAATGAGTCAGTCACAAAACAACAAACACTGTCTGATTGCTCTTATTCGAGGCACCTAGAATGGTCAGACTCATAGTGACGAAAAGTGCAATGGTGGTGTCGGAGGCTTAAAGGAAAATGGGGAGTTGGCGTCTAATGGGGATAGAATTTCAGCTGGGGAGGATGAGAAAGTTCTGGAGATGGACAGTAGTCATGGGAGGAAAACTATGTGAAAGTACTTAATGCCACTTAAACATGGTTAATATGGTATATTTTATGTTATGCATATTTTGCACCAATAAAGAGAATAAGAATACCATCATGTGAGAAGCTGATAATGCAAAGAAATGTTCTTATTTGTTCAGTTTGGGAATACCGATCTGAAAATTTCTTTTTATTTTTTTGAAATGTCCTGTCTTTAGATTGAACATTTAACAATAGAGATGTTTTTCATGAACTACCTATGTAATATTTTCCACAATGTCCTAAAAAAAAAAAAAATTTCTTTCTCTGTTCATTATACATTTAATTTGCCTCTCATGTGATAGGGAAGCTTTCCTAACCGCCCCCTGAATGTCTCTCTCTTGGGTTTGCTACCACTCATTTCTTAGGAACTCCGAAGAAAAAAACTCCTTGTCTGGCCTGCAGTATGTGGCCTGATGCCCACACCTGCTGGGCCTACGCATCTGAAAATCTGGAGTTCTTTCCACTTCAAACACGCAGACACTGAATGACTGAACCAACCCTGTGAGGATGAGTGACAGGTTTTATCTTGTGTGAGTATTTAAAATACAGTCTTATATGGGGGGCACTTCTCGACATTCTTCACAATGCAGACCACTCCTGAAATAGAAAGCCCTAATCATTGCCCAAAGTGGCTTATCTTCTTCAGAGAAGTTTTATGCTTTGCCCTGGTGATAATTAGCTGTTATTTATTAATGTCTGTTAATATTTGTTAATGTTCTGGGTGCCTGGGTGGCTCAGTCATTAAGCATCTGCCTTCAGCTCAGGTCATGATCCCAGCGTCCTGGGATCGAGCCTTGCATCGGGCTCCCTGCTTGGCAGGAAGCCTGCTTCTCCCTCTCCCACTCCCCCTGCTTGTGTTCCCTCTCTCGCTGTCTCTGTCTCCATCAAATAAATAAAATCTTAAAAAAATAATTTGTTAATGTTCTTTGCCGTCTGTAAGTGCCTGGCTCAGCTTATTTGATCCCCACAACTTAATGGGGTGGATGGACCATGACACACCAGTTTTACTATGTGGGGGGTGGTGAGGAAAATAAGGCCAAAGAGATAAAAGGGATTGCCAAAAACTGTGGCTCTTACACTTAAGTACGTTTCAGAATCACCTGGAAGGTTGTTAAAACAGCATGGCGGGCCCTACTCGTAAAACTTCTGATTCATTAAGTCTGCGGTCAGCACAGAATTGCATTTCTCACAAGCTACCTGGAGACAGTGATGCTGCTGCTGCCCGTCAGGGGCCACACTTGAGAAGTCCTGGCCTACGGTCCCGGAGTTGGTGGGTGGCAGAACCAGGCCATGAGCCTTCTGCTCCCAGTCCTGTGCACCAGCTGGTGGTGGTGTATGGACAATGTGTGATGCCATTCACAAACGGATTCCACAGACCATTCCCCCAAGAAGTGGTGGCATCACTCACAGGCGACCAGTCCATTCACCTTGAAGGCAGAACTCCCGTTGCCCACTGCTCTACCCCCAAGCTTCCCAAGCTTCCCGCGCAGTGAGCCACAGGTGGCTCTCGGTTAACAGAGAGAGAAATAATTCACCCAGCCCATCTACTGATGTCTAGGATGTGCTTTACAAATGGGAAAACCAAGGAGCCACATGCACTGCACTGCACCCTTACCTGCTTGAATGTTCTTTATTATCACGGAGATCAACGTGATGACTTGAACACAGAAGCCTCTGCTTCTAGAAACAGAATCTGCAGCAGAACACCCTGCCACTCATCAATCCCCTTCTCGTGAACGGGGCCCGCAGGCTGCGTTAGCTATGAAGTTGGGCAGCGTCCGCCGCTGTCAGTGCGGCCAACAACAATATGAAGGCTGTTCACTGTCATCTGGGCATTGGGGAGTGGCCAGGAGGCTCTCTGGCTCTGAACGGCCACATCTGCAGCCCATTAACGTAGGGCCAGATGACTTCCCAGGATCTGCTGCGTTCCTGGGAGGGTTTTCTCCATCTCTCTCTCTTAACACACACACACACACATATACACACACACACACACACACACAAGCACTGCTTTATTTGTTCAGACTTCCATATGAATATATATTCTCAAAGACACAAAGCATTTTAACTCTTCTTGTTTTAACCACCTAAAAGTGTGAGTTTCAGTTTTCTGGCAAACACAAATATTTGAGTATCTGTGTGTTCCTGTGTGTGTGTGTTAGATGCAAGGAAGAGGTCCACTGAGGCCTCGGGATTTGGGAGGAGGAGGATCTACTGCTTTGGGTCTGAATTTTGGGCTCTGTTGGCCAAGTCTGACTCTAGCCTCCCAGGCCCACAGGCCTCCGAGGCTGCATGTCTAAATTGACAGGGTGCTATGTTAATTATTGATGTGTTTTTACTTTCTCAGGCTCTGTTAATAACAATGGGAAGCTCTCTGTTTTTATATCAACAAAACAGAACAGCGAAAGCTCCAACTCTGAAAAATCTGAAGGAGAGGATAAAGGGAGTTTCTAAAAGTATGTTTAGCAATTGGGATTTTCACTAACAGTTACGCTTCAGGGAGAAGAGAGCAAATGTGTCTGTGCCCTGGGACCATGTGGGATGTGCCCAAGAGCAGAGTGAATGAACTTGGATTTGTGGCTGTGAGTTTGGGCCTATGTGAAGCTAACTTGGACCCTGAGGCAAAAGGGAAATTGGGTAATGATGATTCCATTTTTATTTAAAGTTGTGACATTTTGTTCATCATGGATTCTTCTGCCTTATTTTTTATTTTTATGGATGTCGTATTAGAGATTTTTGGTGCCACCTGAAGTTCTGCACTTGAGATGAATGCCTCACTCTCTTGACCGTGGTCCAACTTTGGATTTGTGTGTAATCCTCAGATGGCCACAAGCCTGAAAGCTTGGTGAAATGGGTAATTTGGGGAGGACAATACCAGCTAAATTTATAGAGAGCTTTATATCTGCTGGACACATCTCATGCCTTCTCTTGTTCTATAAGTCCTGTAAGAGTGGATCCCATCTGCTTAGCCCCATTCTATTCTTCAAAACAAGGACAGTCCATACCACCTAGTAGATACTCAATAAATATCTGTTGGAACACTCCTATGAAATTAGTGTTATTTTGTCTCACAAATGAGGAAATTAAGGTTTTGGTGGAATCTGATAATGGCCTAAATTCACACAGCTTGTGAGTGGTGAAGCCCAGACCATCCACACCAAACCTGTGCTCTCCACAGTGGCCTCTGTGTGGTCACATAAAGCTGAGGAGTCTATCTCATTGCCTGTAGGAGTTGATGACTGTTATTGCTTGGGAAATCAACTAAAAGAACTCTGGCAATGGATGCCTTTTTTTTTTTCCTGTTTAAGTCTTATTAAAATTCCTAGTATCTGTCAGACCCACTATTTTATTTTGAGAAATGCTTTCAAGCCTGACCTATTCAGCCTACTGTTAAAAGAGCAAAGATGTCAAGACACCTCAACAGACACAGACAAGGGTATGCCTCTGCTTCCCACCTGTCAGGCAGCTGGGAGCTTCTGAAAGCCATGGGCAGGACCCTCTATCAAGCGCCAGTGCCTACTAGTCACTGAGACTTTGTACGGGCTGGTCAAAGTATCCTAAGTATATTCATCCAGAGTATCAATCTAAGATAAAATGCCAGGACTAGTGGTCCTCATGTTCTATTTTTACTAGTCTTATAGCACAATAATACAATACTGGCTGTACCCATCTATTTCTAGCACTTCTCTTGTCTAGGAAGATTGGCAATTGCCTTACTTTGAAGGCAGAAATGAGAGAGGAATCCTGAAGCTCTCAGGATGGGCAAAGCCAGAGAAAATGTCAGGAAATTCAGCTTTCATCAAGAGAAAGCATAATGATCTAGAATAGAAATTAGCAAGGTTGTCTGTAAAGTAATAAGTATTTTAAGCTTTGCAAACCCTGTGGTTTCAGTTACAACTACTCAGCTCACTGGGTGAAAGCAGCCATAAACAATATGTAAAGAAGGGAGGCGTGGCTGTGTTCCAATAAAGCTTTATTGACAAAAGTAGGCAGCAGGCCAGCTTTGACCCACAGGAGGGCTGTGGTTTGCCAGCTCTTGATCTGGAATGCTGTTTCCCTTTACTTAATGATGCTATGTTAATTTATCTCCATGCTTCCAAACAAAATACGTGGACCATAACAAGAAAGATGAGGGTTGATATTTGTAGCACACTTACTACTGAGCACATACGCAATGACTCGCTCTTGGGCCCGCAGAAACACACAGCCAGCCGGTCCCCTCCATCTCGTCTGACAACCCTAATCCCAGTCCATCCTCTCACCTCTCAATGGGAGTCCCAAGTGGGCATCCTATCCTCCAGTCCTGCCCTGTGCAATCCATTTCTACACAGAAGCCGGAGTGGTCTTTTAAAAATGTAAATCAGATCCTATCCTCTTTGATGACTTGTAGCATCTCTTAGGATGAAAACCCAGGTCTGCCCCTGTGACCCACAGAACACAGCAGGGCCCGGCCCAGCTCTTTGCCCTGTCTCCTGCTGCCTCCTTGCTCTCCAGGCTCTGGCCAACTCACCCTTTTAAAGCCCCTTGACTCACTAGCTCCTGCTGCCTTCCCACAGCAGTTTCTTCTCTCTGGACTCCTCTCCAACCCCCATCCCTTTTTTTTCTTGGTGACTCCCCCACAACCATTTCAAATATCACTTTCTCAAGGGAGCTTTTCCTGATTCCCAGATGAGGTCGGGACCCCCTTAGTCTGCTTACTCGGCTCCCCAGAATTTTCCTTCATCGTGCTCATTTCCATTGATGAATGACTACTCATTCATCTGTCAGATGCCTGGCACCTGTTACACCATAAGCTCCATGAGGGCAATGACAGTGACTATCTTCTTCTAGCCCTGTCCCCTGCACCCAGCAAAGAGCCTGGCCCACAGTGGGTGTGCCATACATACTTCATGAAGGCACATGGAAACAAATCAAGGCACGAAATAGCCGACAGACTTGGCCCCTCACCCAAGGTGCCATCATTAGCGAGATTAATGGAAAGGAAGGAATCACAAGGACACAGGGCAACCGAGAACCTGAGAGTGTCATTCAGCTCAGAGAGAGGTGGGGAATGGGTGACAGATAGATATGTCTAGAAGGAAGAAGACAGCTACAATTCTCAGGCCAAGAGCACAGGCAGGACCACCCCAGACAGCAAAACAACAAATGTCCCGCTCAGGACAGGGAAGTGGGCATCTGGGTCAGAATAGACAGTGTCTGCAAAGACACATTACCCTAGCCCAGTTAAAAGTTTCCTTCTTATTGTTTCCTAACCTAGCTAGCTGGTTAAGATCAAAAGGCTGATGCTCAGTTCCCAGTGATCCTGGATAGCAGTGTGCCAAAAAGCTACTTGTGCTTTTTGCCCTTCTTGACAATATTTTTAAAAATCCACTGGATGGCATAACATTTGAATACAAGCCTACATTGGGGTTCTCACAGAAGCGTGTTGTAAACAGAATAATGGTGTTTAAAAACTACTTTTCTTCCTTTCTCTGCTGAGAAAGGAGCTGACTTCCTGAGTGTGAATCTCAACCCCCTGCCTATATACAGCTGTTGATCTGGTGAAAGTTCCAGAAACACATCCATCATCTCCATCTACACCATGGGGGAAATCAGAGTGTCCATCTCAAGGAGCAGTTATGTAGATTATGTGGTACGATCCAGAGAAAGGCCTAGTACACTACCCATGCTCAGTAACATTATTGCTATTATGACATCAGATCAGACTGTGGGGTCATCCTGGCCTCAAAAGACTGAAAGGATCTACAGGCCATCCTAGGATCTAAAACTTCTTTTCTCGTTCAGGTGTGAGGTGGTCCTTGGGACCCTGATGTGGAATGTATCTCCTGGCTACCCCTAGTTGTAGGACTGTGACCACACAGGGTCAGGGGAATGGGATTTGGTGAAAATGGATACAACCATTCTCCCTGCCACTAAATTGTCAGCTTCCAAGGCCCAGAAGAAACCTGCTCCCCCTCCCAGGGCCAAATCACAGGCTTCCTTTTAGGCTCCAAAAGGACACAATAACAGAGCATGGCGGGGTGGAGGGACACTTCTTTGATCTCTGTCCCATCCATTCTTCTCCAAATCACAGAACTAGGACTTCCTGCCAATTTCTGATCTTTTGTCCCAAGTCAATTCATGAACACTCACACATTACTTTGAAGATAAAAGCACCACATTGGTGCACCATGATACCACTATTATTTTAATAAGAGGAGCCTGCACATGTCTCTCTGACATACGAGCTGTTCAAAATATTTGTCTAGTTTTTCAACTCCCCTGCATGGGAAAAGTACTGCCTCACTTCTCCTGTGTACTCCTACACCTACCACTATGTGGAACAAGCACTGTTTTCATAAAAATGTTGGCCTTTTCTCCAACAAAAGAAATTGATGTTCCTCTTGGGGATATCTCTCCGTTAGCCAAAACTCAAGTAATTATTTTCAGAGATACATATATTTTAAATGTCTAATTTATCGCCATGCTTACAAAGGCCAATAAAATATGCTACAGTATTCACAAGGCCAACACAGCTCAGAAGAAATTGAGAAGAAATACGTGCGTGTACATGATAATAGGTTTATAAGCAAACAGAAAAATGGATTCTACTTGAAGAAGAGGAAGAGAAGAAAGCATTTTATTCTCTAGATCTACAGTGATTATTTTATACCCAGGCTCAAAAGACCCCTTTTGAGGCACTTCCCTGGGGAAAGCATATTCCACCAAGTCTTGGTACATCGTTTTGGCACCTCCACCAGCCCTCTGCAGGTGTTACCAGCATCTCACGTGCTCTCATTTGCTCAGGTTCATGGGCAGCAGAAGCATCAGGGCTGACCCACGTGCAGGGAGCCAAGAAGGCCGCTGGAGTTGGTGAGGAGGCACCAGCAGGAGCCTGGAAGCACATAAACCATAAACCATGGGCCTATGACTGGAGCCTGGGGGCAGCCCTCATACCCATCCTAGGCTGCAGCTTTGTCCCTTGGTTTCCACTCCGAGCCTGAGCCAGGTGAGCCTGGTTTTGCCTCCCAGCCATGATGGAGTCCATGGTCTTGCCTCAGGAATATACTACTTGTTCTGCAGGAGGAAGTCACATTTCCAGTAGTCTGGGCCCCTCCTCTGTCTGGGGCTGAAATCCTTGGGGTTTTGGTTTGAACCATTTTCCTGATTCCTGTTTTGTTCAAATGTTTCCTTAGAAGTCCATCTGGCTTTCCACAGACCTAACTCTCTGGGATTAGCCAGAGGCCCTGACCTGGCTGGTCCTGACCTGCCTTTGGACTCACTGAGCTCCACTGACCACTAACCCCACAGCACCCTCCCTACCCCTCAAATGTCCAGGCACTCCCTGCCTGTCCCATATCTGTGGCCCACTGCCTTGTGGCATTTCCGGCATTGTTGGGTCCATATTGTAATTCAACTTTTTGCGTCTGCCTTGTTTTCTCAACTAATTAGCACAGAGCGGGAGAGGAAGAAGCAATCTGGTTAGATCCACCCTGAGGAATTCCAATCCCGGGATGTCTGCCCGGGACTGGCAGCCACTCCAAGTCAGTCAGCACCCCACTGGGCTCGGTTTCTCCGACATATGTCAGACTAGACACATCCTAGAATAGTTTAATACCCCCAAAGGCAAGAATATGTTCCAGAACAGTCCCTCAAACACCTCCAGAAGGAGAGGGTCTCCACTCATTGCAAAAGAAATGAATGCATTCAAAGGTCTTCGATCTCTCGCAAGAGCGGTCCCCTGCTGTGGCGGAGGTGCCCCTCCCATCCCCCCTCACTGGCAAAGTGGGCTGATGGGGAAAACTGAAGCCCTGACTTCAAGACGTGAGCATTTGTGGACCCTGTCTGAGCCACGGTATTTCCGTGAGGAGTTCCAGGGAGTGACAGAAACATTCTTCCCTGGAACCAAGTGTCCTGTTTTACCGATGATTTCCAGAAAGTGCTAGCCTCACTCTGGACACAACTTACTCTTCACTAGGGTGTGAGTTATTGAGGCCACAGGGGGGATCTTCCTCCCTCGCAGGCCCTTACCCCCACCCCCAGGTCTGGGTGGCTGGGCGGCCTCCTGTAGCCTCTTCGTGAAATTGCCCCCCCCTCCCCGCCCCACCCAGAGTGATCCTCCAAGGATGGGACTGTTTACCCGCAGCGCCCAAACTGACAGGCTGGATCCCTTTCTCTCGGGGCAAATGTGGCTCTCTCTGTGCAGCTGGCTTCGAGGGCAGTTTTGAGCATGGGCCAGGAAATCTATAACATTCTCAGGTCGGGCCAAGCAAGCGGCATGTGTCCCAGTCCCCATATGCCACAGCTTGAGAATGCCGTTTCTCCCCTTGCAGGTGGCTGGGGGAGCCCACGAACACAGACATTCGTCCATGTATAATTGATGACATAATAAAAGCGGTTCTGGCTGCAGGAGGAAATATGATATGGCATAAATCACCCTGCCAGGGCGAAAATGAAATTGAGATCCAAAACTTAAAAATAACGACGGACTTTTGCTCATTAAATCCTCATGCGATTAAGGAATTCTACTCCTGTCTCAAAACCTTGGGTGGGAAGGCAGGGGAAGCATCCTGTTCTGCTCAGGGGACCTGCAGCACAGAGAAGAGGGAAGGAAATCTCTGCTGGTGAGTCCTCCTTGTAATCCTCCCAACAAGCTGAAGGGGAAGGCCCTCATTCGACAAAATGGGAAACTAAAGAACTAAGAAATCTGTCTGTGGTCATGTTGCCAAGTGATGCACGTGGAATTCTAATATGAATCTTAAATGCAGGGCCCCTTCCAACATGAGAAGGTGGAAATGAGACAGGAGGACAGGGCATCCCACTGCTGGGAGGCACAGATGGGCAGAAGCTGGGGACAGCCCTGTGGCGGCAGGAAGAGGCCTGGGAGAGCAGCGGACACGAAACCTGGCGGTGCCTGTGTAGTCTGAGGCGCAGAGGGGCTCTGGCATCAGAGCAACACTGGGAACTTTATACTTGCTGAGCAAAGTGTGTAACTGCATCCCAAAATGAATGCATCCTCTCTGATGGGGCAGCATGCATATTATCATGCACAGAGATGGTCTTCTTTATCTTCTTTTTCCTCCTCACCGTGCCTGACTGAAGACTTTGCACATAGTAGGTGCTCAGTAAATATTCGGGAATGTCTTTATTGAGTCCAAGATGACAACCATTATTCTTTCTTTCTTTCTTTCTTTCTTTCTTTTTTAAGATTTTATTTATTTGTTTGATGAGAGAGATCACAAGTAGGCAGAGAGAGAGAGGGAGAAGCAGGCTCCCCACCAAGTAGAGAGCCCGATGCGGGCCTCGATCCCAGGACCCCTGAGAACATGACCCGAGCTGAAGGCAGAGGCTTAACCCACTGAGCCACCCAGGAGCCCGGCCATCATTCTTTCTGTACCCTCATGCTGCTTCTCCTTCCTCATTTTGGTGTGCTTCCCAAGCTAATGCTGTGTCCAACATTAGCTCACTTGACACCAACAACATCGAGGGAGACAGTGTTGTTGGAACAAGTCTCTCAATCCCTTTTCTGAGTGTGTCACTTCTGAGAAGTGTCTCTTGGGTGCTTCCCACAAGGACTCTGAATCTATCCAGATTGTGTGCATTGTACAAACACTGCTTATTCTTCTGCTGACTTTTTCCCCTTTTGAATCTCTTCCTTCCTTGGACATGTCCATCTCCTATAGAGTACATTGCTGAAACAGAAGAACAAGGAGAGAAGACACTGCCAGCTGGCTTGACAACTGTTTCACATGAAGTGAGAAAGGATGCCCCACTTTGCAAGGATGAAGACAAGAAGCATTCCCCTGGGACCAGGATTTGGGCCCCCACTGGGCTGCCCATGGGTCATTCCCCTGCAGCTCTGTGGGAATCAGAGCCCTGCCTGGCCTCACCTGCCTGGGGGGCCCAGCGACCCCAGCACTAACTATCTGAGCATCTTCCTTCCCTGAGCCTGATGGCACAAGAGGGTCCCGCATACAAGCAAAGAGGGAGAAGGATCTTAGCTCCCTACAGACCAAGGGGGCATGCTGTGGGGAAGATGAAGAGAAATATATTCACTGGATAGAACTTCAGCAGAATCATGCCAGAAGTCCCCTTGCATTCAAAAGAAAAGTTTTCAATTCGAAGCAAGTGTCTTCCCTCTTATCAAACACGCCCAGTAATCATGTTCATGCCCAGATTGCTGCCCCAGCAACTGCTCATTTCCTGTCCTAGCAGTAGCTTGCAGGGAAGGAGAGGGGCCTGAGGTAGCAGATCCACCAGGCTCCATGAGCCTGGTGAGTCCTTCCCAGAAGCCCGGAGAAAGGAGAGGCTGAGGGAGATGAGGAAGGAACTTTAATATCAAAGAGTGGCGTGGTTGTATTACTTCTGCGTGGTGGTTACCATTATACATCGTACTTTCCACACATCTTTGGGGTTCTGGGACCCAGTTCCAATGTGGGGGTGGGGTTTTCACCATGGGGAATTCCTCCACGGAGCAATTTTCCGACACCAGCTGGATGTTCTACAATTGATTCTGATGCTGTCTATATAACAGCACCAGCTACCACAGAGTAAGGGTTCCATTCTACCAGACTACCCAGCCAGCCTCAGACACCAGTGGCAAGCTCAGACTACCACCCGGGCTTCTGACGGAGCAGCTATAGATCAGAGGGGCCAATAAACTTCTGCTTAGGTTCACTGAATTTGCTAGAGCAGCTCACATAACTCAGAGAAACATTTTACTTACCAGGTGACCAGTTTCTTACAAAAGGAATGAACTCAAGAATAGCCAGATGGAGGAGACACACAGGGCAAGTATGAGGGAAAGGGATGCAGCCCTTCCCTGCCGTCTCTGAGCACCCCAATCTCGCTGCATCTCCAATGTTCACTAACCCAGAAGCTCCCAGACCCTCTCCTTCTGTGTTTTTAAGGTAGCTTTATTAAATAGGCATAATTGGTTAAATCACTGATCATTCTCCTGCCCCTCACTCCTCTAAGGAGGGCACAGGCTGGGACTAAAAGTTCCAACCGTCTAATCACATGGTTGGCTCCACCTGCAACCAGTCCCACCCTTAGGTGCTTTCCAAAATCATCTCATAGCATAACGCAATAGACACCTTTAAACTCTCATCACTTAGGAAGTTCTAATTCCTGTGAGTCAGGAACCATGGACAAAGACAAAGCCCAAATATATATGAGAAATAGATACTTGGTATCTAAATGACATATAGTTTCTTATAATCATAATATTGCAAAATGGCCCAAGCTGTATAATCTACTTTAAACTAAGCCAACCACCAATCTCTGGGGATTCAGAGATTTTTCAAAGCATATGTGGACACTAGAGATTTAAGGGAATCAATTTCCAGATTCTCAACTACTCCTTTCCAACATATTTGCAAGAGAACTATCTCTTGGTGGAAACACCAAGCCAGCACTATCGTCTACTTCCCTGTCACAAACACCCATCTCCCACTTGATAAGAGAAAGTGATGCTCTTCCCTTAGCTCAACTGTAATTACTGTGCTAGTCTGGGGTACATCTGTCACTTACTGCCACATGAACAATTACTCTGAACTTAGTGGCTTAACACAATACACATTTATGATTTCCTGGCGTCTGTGGCTCAGGAGTCTGCATGTGGCTTGGCTGGGTTCTCTGCTTTAGGGTCTCTCACAAGATGTCATTCAAAGGATCTCTTGGGGTTAGGGTCTCATTAGAGGCGCAACTGGGGAAGGATCTGCTTCCAAGCTCATGTGGTTCTGGTCAGGATTTGGTTCCTTATAGGTTGTCAGAATGAAGGCCTCAGTTCCCAGCTGGCTGGCAGCTTCAGGATGCTCCGAGTTCCTGGCCACACGGGCTTCTTCACAAGGTGGCTTACTTCACCAAAGCCAACAACGGAGAGAGTCAAGAGTGTCTGCTAGGAAGATAACAATTACAAAAGTGATATCCTATTTACCCTTGCCATGTCTTGTGGGCTAGAAGCAAGGCATAGCTTCTTCCCACATTCAGGGAGGGGATGACACAGCATGTGGACACCAAGAGGTGGGTATAAGTAGAGACCATCTTAAGGTCCATCTACTATAGCAGGGAACCAAAAACAGGATCGTTAGAAGTATCGGTATCAGCAAGATATCCCTTCATCAAGGTATCATGCTACCTGTAACTGTCTCATTAAAGATATATTTACAACAAAAAATTTTTTATATTTAATAAATATTTTCATCACAATTTATTGAAATGTATTTGTTTGGCTCAAATGTGGGCTGATATTAAAATAACTAAATCTGGAAAAATATTTTTAATTTCTGTTTTTATACATTTTCTGTGGCAAAGGAGTATGAAGGACAATCAATAAAAGATTTTCAATAATAAAAATATATATTCTTGGAATAAAATCCTGTGTGGAAGAGGGAATGGAAATGCAATTTAAAGATAATGCATTTCCAATGGCTGAAGAAGAGAATGTTAATGTATTTTTAAATGGGTGATATTAGACATGAAATCACTATAGGGTTTACCTTCCATTAGATATATTTGACAGAGTGATGCAAACTTTTTATTTTAAAATATGAACATTTGCATTATGCTGGAAATCCTACCTTTTGTAGCTATTTAAACTTAATGAAGGAAAAAAGTGTAGATGTCAGCTTAAAAATGTACAAAGAGGGAAGACTTTTAGGGTATAGGTTAGTAAAATGCCTAGAAGACAACGGTTGCTTTACAGAGATTGGGGGTTACTGGATCTGAGGTACAAAAGAATGAGACCCATCGTTGTCATGGTATCTTACTAAGAAAAACTGCCAGGATTTTATATCAAATTAACACATTTTTTTGCATAGTCTTCAACTTAACACGTTGCATGTGCTCTTTCAAAGCAAGATGAACCCCTCGGTTCTTCTCGTTTCCAACTTCTTAATCTCATGCTTTTTGAGATTCAGGCGGTGTGAGGTGAGGGTGGGGACATTAACTGGGCTCTGCTTTAATTCTCCCCCTACCATATATATCTCACACCTATTTTGGACAGAACAGATAAGCGTTTGGCTGTCTTCTTTAAAATACTTATGATAGGGGCGCCTGGGTGGCTCAGGGGGTTACCTCTGCCTTCGGCTCAGGTCATGATCTCAGGGTCCTGGGATTGAGCCCCACATCGGGCTCTCTGCTTAGCGGGGAGCCTGCTTCCCCCCCCCCCCCCCGTCTGCCTCTCTGCCTACTTGTGATCTCTGTCTGTCAAATAAATAAATAAAATATCTTAAAAAAATTAAATAAAATACTTATGATAATTTTGATTAACCAGAAAGGAGTCATGATAAATTTTCTAATTCCTGTTTTTTTAGAAAATCGGTGGACTGTTGGCACATAGCTATATTGTAATGTATTGTAATGTCAGACCAGTGCTGGATGCCCTAAGCATGTCCTGCTTGTGTTTTAAATAAAGTGGACAATGGTTTGTAAAAAAGGAATCTGGAGGCTGTGGTTTCCTCTTGGCTGTTGCGCCTCATTCCTGGGCTCCTATCAAAGGGAGGAGAGACAAGAAGGCTCAAGTGACAGAGCCCAAGGCCAAGGCTGCCTGCTGGCCCTCCAACAGCGCTCTGTTTGTTACTTGAGCTGCAACAGCTGCGGGACTTGTCTACACCCACCCAGAGCATGTGACTCAGCTTCGTCTAGACTCCACTCTCATGTGCTCCCAGCATTTACACGGTTGGCGAGTAGAACCATAGCCAGATTAATACCCTCTAAACAAAGGGCTGTGGGAGGCATATCTTTCTCTCTTCCCCCCCCCCCCCAGTTTCATTAAGAAATAATTGACCTACATCACTATATACATTTAAGATGTACAGCATAATGTTTTGATTTACATGTATTGTGATCACCTAATAGGTTCAACTAACATCCATCTTCTCAGATAGATACAATACAAAGAAAAGAAAGAAAAAAGGGAAAACATTTTTCTACTTGTGAGAACTCTTAACCACTTCCCTGTATGTCACAGAGCAATGGCAGCTATAGTCATCCTGGTGTATACACCATACTTGCTGTCCCCAGTGCTTACCTGTAACTGAAAGTGTGCACCTTTCCACTACTTCCTCCAATTCCCCCTGCTCCCCTCCTCCGCCTCTGATAACCACAAGTCTGATCTCATTCTCTATGAGTTTGTTTGTTTTAGATTCCCCATACAAGTGAGATCATACAGCATTCGTCTTTTTCTGCCTGACTTACTTCACTTATAGCATAATGCCTTCAAGGCCTACCCTTGTTGTTGCATATGATAGGATCTCCTCATTTTTTATGGCTGAATAATATTCGTGTGTTTGTGTGTATGTGTGTCCCAGCTTGAAACTTCAGGGGTCGGAAAATTCCACACAGTACTGCTAATCTCTCAGCATTTTGAATGTCATCCTTTTCATATACTCCCTGGCTGGCAGCCAAGCTGCTCTGTACTCATCACCTTTCAATATATTCATCTGCTAGCAGTACTCAGTAAGGAATGGCTTTAGGTCTATGTTTCTGAGAAAGAAGGAAAAGAAAAGAAAATCACACAGTACACCACACAGGACAGATGCTGACAGAGCTGTACAGTGTACAGTGTAAAACAGAGATCTGTGCTCCAGAAAACAAGGAAAGCCCACACAACCTTGGTTTACTTGTTTCTACAACAGGAATCACGATACTCCATAACCTGTCAGAATGAAGCCTATTACAATGTTGTAGCTTAGAGGTGGACTGGAAAGAAACATGGTGGGTGCTAAGTTTACAGTATTAAGATGTAGTGAAATGTCACCACTAAAACCAATCTTGCACAGAGCTTTCAATAATCCCAAGCTATTATGACTATACTTTGCCTTAGAAGTGTGTAGCGACTTCTCTCAACTTCTCAAATTATGACCCCACTTCCAGCTGTTCAATCTCCCTCATCATTGCTCTGCATTGGGAAGAATTCTAGGCACTTGTCCATGGGAAGTTCTCCCCTGTGTGTGTGTGTGGGGGGTGCCACATCCTACTCCAAGACATCTAATTTCTCTTCTTTCCTAAAAGGAAAAGGCCTGGACTCAGGGAGAACATTCCTGTCCACATTGGCCAGGATGTTTGCAAGTTATATGGAATGTTTCTTCTCTGGCCTTTCCCCCATGGTATTAAGATGACTTCTGAGGCACTATCACTTCCCTAGAGAAGACTCAAAAGCCCCACGGGCCACTGTTGGAGAAGACCGTGGCCCAAAGTTCGGACTGAGTAGTTTATATCCAGCAGGATGTTGGCATGGGTTATTGGATTTATACCTATTTAGCATAGACAGGCGTCAAGCCACCAGGAGTGTGGATTCTCAGACACTAAGAGACATTTTGGTTTGGCTCCATTGCTCTGCATAATGGCTCGGTGAGCTTTCCAGGTGCTGTCACAGGTATGTCTCAAGAAACAGAAACCACAAATCATGTTGAATGTATCATAACCAGCACACTTATCCTCAGCTGGACGTAAACCTGATGTCATGGCCAAGTCTCTCTGTACAACCACAGTGTTTCATGAGGAAACAAAAGTTCACTTTGTGAGTGGGGCAAAGGCTTAAATACTACGGTCTGTAATAAAGGTCAAAGGTCAAGGATAGATTTGGGTGAAATCAACTAAGGTTCTTTGCTTTGCTTGGACCTGGAGCTAGTCGGGGTTTCAGATTTCGAAATGAAACTTCTGCTCAGCAACAAGGCTTATTATGTGTCATTTAGAAACCAGTTTTCATACCCAGAGGCCTCTTTAGCATGCATGTTGCTTGAAACGGTCTAAAAGCCACAGGGAACATTTTTCCAATGAATCACAATCTGTCTGGGATGTCAGAGAAATCAGTCAAATAAGCCTCAATTTTTCCTTGGACCATTTGGACAATTCAGATAACAATGTACTATGGCTGCCATCCATGTTTTCTCAGACGTAAAGATGAATTTGTTATTTGAATGTGGCTGAGTTGGAGAGTGAAAGTCTACAGAGGTAAATGAAAAAGGGAATGACTTTAGCAAACAGACCTGGGCTCCATTTTCAAAGTGATTTTTCCAAGATTCACTGATCCCATGTCCAAATCCTAACATAGGAGAAATGTCAGAATTCTTTTGCCACATACTGTCTAGATTCTTGTACCTGGGCCAAAAGAAGAGGTTAATGAGCTCAGGAGTACCTTTCAGACTGAGAATCAAAACAGCCAAGGGCAAAGAATGATAAATAGCCAAAGCGAATTGCAGGCTCCCATTCTAGAACCCATAGTGTGGCTGTGACATTCACATTTCTTCACACCTCATCGAAGCCAGACGAACAGTAGCTGCCATTCAGACCAAGCCTTGTTTGCACAGAGCCTGCCTGTGGCTGGTTACATTTGGCCCAATCCAAGAAACCTAAACAGCTGGTTCTCTACTTCAAATTCCCTGTGCGTGGAAAGCGATTGCCTTCCAACTGGGAAGAAATTAGTGCAGGGAAGACCCAGTAGTGATAGTTTGGGGAGAGTGGCTGGACTGATACTCATCCTTACACTGTGACAGAATGAACTGTCAAGCATATTCAGAATATGAGCACGATTTGAGGGCTAGGTGTTTTTCTTTAGCTCTTACACGCTTTCCAAGTGTTTCTGAAAATATCGCTATAAGCAGCAACAAACGCTAGAAGACTAGTTAGTGGTTCTTCTCCATGTGCCAAATCAGGTGTATGATATTAGGACTGCATCTCCTGTATGTTTGTTAGGGAAAGGTCACAAATTAGGCTTGGAGGGGCACCTGGGTGGCTCAGTGGGTTAAGCCTCTGCCTTGGGCTCAGGTCATGATCTCAGAGTCCTGGGATCAAGTCCCACATCGGGCTCTCTGCTCAGCAGGGAGTCTACTTCCCTCTCGCTCTCTCTCTGCCTGCCTCTCCATCTACCTGTGATCTCTCTCTGTTAAATAAATAAATAAAATCTTTAAAAAAAAATTAGGCTTGGAAATTTCTCTAAGCCAGTGTAAAGAGAAAACGCTTCCAGTTCCATTAAGCTACTCTATCTACAAAGTAAAGCTTGGCTCGGTGGCTCAGGACAGGCACAGATATTAGGGAGAGGGGAAGGTACATTGCCCAGGGGGCATGGGAGCAGGACAACAAATTGTCCCCATTGCCTCAAGACTCAGGAGAGTGCCAGGATGTGTGTCTTTTGGTGCTGACAAGACAGCTCAGGCAACGCAGGGGAGGTTGCTGACTCTCTCATCCTGGAGTGAAGCACACTGTCTCCACTGAACATGATGACTGCCTTGGGGCCTCACGTTTATTCCAGAGCCAAAGCTGCTGGTGGTGACAGGTTCTGCAGGCGCTGACCTTGAAGTTCTTGCAAGTTCTTGACCTTGCAAGCTGCTGGCTCCCTGTTTACAAAACACCGTCAAAGCCATAGGGTGTGGGAGACTAAAAGGACAGCAAAGGGAAAAGGGGACCCTTTCCCATGGAAATCCCAGCAGAAGCCCTGGCTTTGATTTTGCAGCTGAGGCTTCAAGGAGAGGGCTCAGTGAGGGAAACTGCCCACAGAGGGCATTGTGAAACATGGGCTCAGGTCATCTACCTCAAATAGGCCCAGTGAATCACGCTGGATGCCTCCCGGCACCAGTGAGGTAGCAACAGCTGGCGACCCCTCAGCAGGCAGCCTGCATTGGGGGAGCAGCCTTCTGTTCCTGGCTAGCCAGCCTTGGGCCTTTTGGTTAGCTCACCAGAAAAATCCTTAGACTGACTGCTAGCAACGAAAGCTTGTGGTGTGGAACCACAGACCCATTAGGCAGCTGCCATGGCATCCTTTTCCCTGGTGTTGGAGGTGAGAACCAGGCACCCCTCCCTTTCATAACCAGCGATCCAAGATAGCTATCCTTGTGCTGGGACATTCTGTCCCATGTCAACAGAGCCCTTCATCTCAGCACAGGGACTTTTGCTCAACAGAGGGACTTTTGCTATCCTATTCTAGGAATACGACATAATTCCACCCGTCCCTACAGAGTCATCCTCCTTGGAAGGCTGACAATCACTATGGCTTCCCCAGGCAGAAGAAAGCTGCCTCCTGGCAAAATGTGTCTTTCTCGAACCCTCTATGGAGTTACTGCCCTTTCTTCCACCACACTGGTAAGGAGGCTGCAGCATCATACTCCATATCTACTTGTACATTTTTTCTTGCACTTAGCCTACTGAGAGAATTTTCCAGACATCTTAGAGAAGGTGAAAGACTTCACAACACTGCTGTGTTTCAGCCAGCACGCGCCTGAGGCTGGGATAGATCCAGATCCAGGCAAACTTGTTTTTAAAACAGTTTTCGGGCTTTTAAAAAATATATGTATGTTAAGTTTTTCTAAAAATAGAAATTTCAACTTATATCTTCCATGAAATAGGCCACCTGCCATATATATATATGTGTGTATGTGTGTGTGTGTGTATATATATTCCCCCCACCCCCACCCCAGAACGTCTTCCAAAGGTTGAACATTCCCAATCAATAGTTCCCTGGGTATTTCTGAATTAGCACCCCAACCTGAATATTTCCACAATGTGCCTTGGATACAGAAGGTAAAGGCACAGTCCTTGTTCTTGAGGAGTTTGCTATTTATTAGAAGAGGATAAACAGCCACAGTAATTGTGATCAGTGGTATCAGAGACAGACACACACATGGGCCTGGGGAGAGACCTAGAGACCTAGAGCAGAGGGCACTCCTGGGCTGAGGGCAGAGGGGCACAAAGGGAAGGTTTTTAGGAAATGAAGTCTGGACATGATCTCGAAGGATAAGTGAAATCAGTCATGGAGAAAGGGGAAAAACCCACATAAGACAGGTGGTTTGTGCTTCAAACAGCAGCATATCAGCCTGGAAAGGTAAAGCAAGGCCAGATCTTAGGGGGCCTTGTGTGGTAAGTTAAGGACACCAGGCTCTACCCTGTGAGTGCTGGGGTTTACCATAAAGAACTTTAGACATAGAAGTAACTGACTAGATTTGCACCTGATGTCTCTGTAAAGGGGTAGAGAATAGTCTAGAGGCAAAGAAATAAGCTAAGAGCTTTCAGCAACGGTCTAGATGAGAGGTGAGGAGGGGCTGGAACCAGAGGTAGTAGAGGGGGTTAGGGAGAAGGCATCAAAATTACATGCAATTTAGGAGGAAAAACTAAAAGGTTTTTGAAATATTGGATATTGGAGGTAAGGAGGCGGGAGCATCAAGAAAAACATCCCCTAGAAGAGAAAACATCTCTTCGAAGATGAGACAGCATACCCTGAATGCAGGCATCAGACTCTGTAAATCCTGGGAAAAGATTTACCTTCCCCTAAGAAACTAGATTTAATTTCTTGTGTGGGAGGAAGCCCATGGTGTATCTGGATAACGCAGAATATTCCAAGAGGGTGCGGAAGAGCTGACGGGTAGGTGGGGACCAGACTGCGGAGCAGAGGGCTCAAGCTGAAATACTGTTTGTCCTCCTTGCACACAGAAGGAAGATGTGACCCAGCGAGGGTTCAGAACACACTGATGTTCCAACCAAACTCAGGACAATTCTAGGCTACCTCTACACCTCATTTTGACCAGGAAAGATGTGAAGGAAGCATACTACGCTAGAGTCACTTTGGAAAATTCTGTCCAGTCCCAATGGCTTTCCTTCCAAAGAATGAACCTAGGAGGTCAGAACTAGAAGTCCAGAGAGAGACTCACAGAGAAGCATATCGATCACTGCTGTGGGTCAGGAAGACTATGCTGCTAGTTTAACCTGAATGCAGGGAGAGTGGTTCTTCCAGTATCCTCAATAGTCCTGCTTTATTGGGAAACTTGATTTACGGAAAATGTTTCATGACTAACCTAATGTGAGGCTTGGGCAGTTTGACAGGACAGGAATCTCTGGCTGTATGTCCCTTGTGTACATGGAGGCTCGTTCAACAATCCTACCTCCTCACTACTTTTCTTTGTAGGTCATTTTGCCACCATAATAGGAGCACTCTTATCCAAGTTCCCCCCAAGACTATCAGATAAACCGTAACTTCACTTTTCTCAGGAAAACACATGGCCTAAAGCTCATAATACATGCAGGCTGCGCTCCAGGAGCCCAGCCCCCTCTGCTCTTGCTGGTCAAGTTGTGTGGGTGCCAAGAGTCTGATGTGTTTGCTACCAGATAAGTTTCAGTCAGTTGCATTTGTTTATAACGATTATGTAATTTAGTTAATAACACAGGCATATGGCATTCTACTATGCTTCGTAGATTTTTAAAAACATAAATGAAGGTTTACAGCAACCCTGCATCGAGCAGGTCTATCAGCGCCATTTTTCCAACAGCATTTGCCCCCTTCATGTGTCTGTGGCACATTTTGGTAATTCTTGCAATATTTCAAACTGTTTCATTGTTATTAGATCTGTCATGGTGATCTGTGATCAGTAATTATGATGCACTGAAAGCTCAATAAAGAACTTTTTAACTAAGACATGTACATTGTTTTTTCAACACTGTGCTATTGCACATTCAACAGACTATGGTGTAGTGGACACGTAAATTTTATATTCACTAGGAAACCAAAAAATCTATTTGACTTGCTTTATTGTAATATTGTTTTATTGCAGTGGTCTGGAACCAAACCCTCAAAGTTTCTGAGGTATGCTTATATGTAAACTAGTGAAATATGAGTGCAGAAAAGACAAGTTTCTACAAAAACAAAGTTGAATGCCTTGCTACTGAATTATATACTGGTGAGAAAACTATAAAAGAAGAGGGAAACAGTGAACAGTTCAGAAGGATGCTGCATTCAGAATGCTTCCCATATGGTTTTAACTTCTCCCTCTACTTTGAAGAAATCCAAATTAGGGGTGAGTCCTATAGGTGTGGTTCATACCAGAAAGCCACGGTGGAAGTTCATCCAGCAGACCCAGTCTTCAGGAGAAGACTTCGGTGCTACACTCAAGACTGGCTGACCAAGGTCTATTTATACTGTGTTAAAGTAAAACAGTTAATAAATAAATATATATATGTAATTTTTTATTATTAATGATTCCCCCACTTTTTCTCTTCATTACATACATATTTTTAAAAGATTTTACTTATTTGAGAGAGAGAGAGAGTGAGAGAGAGAGTATTAGAGGGGAGAGGGTCAGAGGGAGAAGCAGACTCCCTGAGCAGGGAGCCCAGTGCAGGACTCGATCCTGAGACTCCAGGATAATGACCTGAGCTGAAGGCAGCTGCTTAACCAACTCAGACACCCAGGCACCCCTAATTACATATCTTGCCCTCCATCTGAACACTCATACCTGTTTCTCCTCTTCTGATCATGGATTTGGTTTTCAATTCTCTGTACAGCTTGACTGACCCTTTCTCACCTTCCCACCCAACCTCAATTCCCATACACTAGCCTGGTGGGCCTCCTCCATTCCCAGATATTGGCTATGCAAGACACATCAAGATCCAGATTTTGGGGCTAAAGCTTAAATATAAACATCGAGGAACCCTCATCAAAACATGTAACATATTAAATAAGAAATTCAGTATAAAAGCAAAGACTAGAATTTTTTCAATGCTGACACATACATAAACATCAAAAATTCCAGAATTCATAAAACTCAATAGTAAAAAAACCAAACAATTCAAATTAAAAATGGGCAGAGGATCTGAGTAGACATTCCCAAAAGACATCCAGATGGCCAACAGACATGAAAAGATGCTCAACATCACTCATCATCAGGGAAATGCAAACTAAAACTATAATAAGGTAGCACCATAGACTTGTTAAAACGGCCATTATTCAAAAAGACAAGAAATAGCAAGTATTGTTAAGGATGTGGAGAAAAGGGAACCTTGTGCACTATTGGTGGGAATGTAAATCGGTGCAGCCACTATGAAAAATAGTATTGAGTTTCCTCAAAAATTTAAAAATAGAACTACCACATGATGTAGCAATTCCACTTCTGAGTATCTATCCAAAGAAAACAAAAACACCAATTTGAAAAGTTCTATGTAGCTTCATGTTCATTGCAGTATTGTTTATAATATCCAAGATATGGAAACATTCCAAGTATCCACCCACAGATGAATGAACAAAGCAACTGTGGTATGTATATAGTCAACCCTTGAACAACATGGGTTTGAACTGTGTGGGTCTATTTATATGTGAAGTTTTTACAGTATGGTGTTGTAAATCTATTTGATTTTCTATATAAAATCTACATGATTTTCCTAATAATGTTTTCTCTAGCTTACTGTATTATAAGAATACAGCATATAACACATATAATATAAAAAAAGTGTGTTAATCAACTGTTTATATTACTGGTAAGGCTTCTAGTCAACAGTAGGCTATTAGTTTGGTTTTTGGAGAGTCCAAAGTTCTATGTGTATTTTTTTTTTACTCTTTTTATTTATTTATTTTTTTATGACTATGCTTTTTTTTTTTTTTTTTTTGTAAACATGTATTTTTATCCCCAGGGGTACTCTATGTGTATTTTTGACTCTGCGGGGGTATAATGTCCCTAAACTTCATGGTGTTCAAGTGTCAACTGTACTTGAGGCCATTATACTAAGTGCAATAAGTCAAAGAAAGACAAATACCATGTGATGGCAAAAAAATGTCGAGTCCGAAAAAACAAACAAACAAAACAAGTTCACAGATACAGAGAACAGATTGATGATAGCCAGAGTGGGGACAACTGACTATATTTTATAATACTACTGAATATGTATATACATAAAACATTTACTTACATACAGCAGATCAGAGGACTATGTAAGTACTGACTATAGTTAACAATACCATATTATTTGAAAGTTGCTAAGACAGTTGATTTTAAACATGAGAAAAAAAATTGTGTTACTATGTGTGATGATGGATGTTAACTAGACATCCATCATCACACATAGTAACACAATTAACTAGACATTGTGGTGATCATTTTGCAATGGATACAAATATTGAATCATGATGTCATACACCTGAAACTAATATAATGTTATGTCAATTATACTTCAATGAAAATAATCCAGAAAAATAACATATGGTTTTGTATTAATTAGCCACCTAACAGAATTCTGTAATACTTATTGCCAAATTTTTCTGCAGTATCCTCTTAGTGTTCTTTTGAAACACTTTTGTAACATCATTTTCTATAGAAAAAATGGAAAAATAATTTAGTCTATCCTCTGATATGCTGATTGTTATTTTTATTACTGATATTTTATAAAAGTTGCTTTCAGTTCCACAGTTCTTTCCTGGTAATGACAAGCAAATTGCTAAAATTATTGTCATATTTCAGAAAATCGGTATTGAGTTTCTTTCATATGAGAGCTGTAGGGTTCAGAGCATTCCAAGTTTTCTTCACAGGAACTAACTTCTAAAACTAAAAGAAAACTGACATCATTCAGTAGCCAGTTTATATTGGGTATCCTTTAGAAACAATTAAGACTTTTCTGTTCTCTTCATCGATATCTATGCTCCAGGTCAAATCAACCCGGAATGATGAAAGACCTCTGTAGATGCAGTTGGGTTCATGTCGGACAAGGGAACAGCATGGAGAAAAGCATGGGCTGGCAAAAGCAGAGAGTCTAGAGTTCAACGGAGAAGCCAACAGCAGGTATACAAGAAGCCCAGAGACTCGTAGGGAGGTGTGATATGGTGTCAAGTGCTGGAAGTGGCTGAGGACAGACCATCGTAAGCTTAAGTTAAGAAGCTGATGGTCCCTAAACTCTGAAAAGCAATAGAGGGTGTTTAGATCATACCATTGGAGTCAGATGAACCTCAGTTTAAACCACACTACCTCCTAGCCAGCTACCAATAGATTGACTATATAGAGAAGTGTCTGCAAAGCACATAAATATATCCCATTGTTAGAGACTGAATGTTTGTGCCTCCCCCACCTCAAATTCCTACATTGAAATCCTAACCTCCAATGTAATAGTATTAGGAGCTGGGGCCTTCGGGAGGTAATCAGGTCATGAAGGTGGAGCCCTCATAAAGGGGACTAGTGCCCTTGTAATGGAGACCCCAGAGGGCTCCCCTGGCCCTTCTGCCATGTGAGGACACTATTCAAATTTCTGTGTGTGTGTTTTTTAAGCTATCTAGTCTATGGTATGTTGTCCTAGCAGCCCAGACAGACTAAATCCCTCTTGAAATCTCGACATATGCCCAGTTCAATGTCCTCGAGCCAGACTCCAAATATGCCACACCGACTCCAGTGCCACCTAACCACAAGGGAAGTGAGACAAAGAGAAGGCTGAGTGAAGAAGCAGCTTCTTAATCAATTCCTGCAACACATCTGACTTTTGTACATTTTACAAAAACAAATGACCATGGGAACACACTGCTAAGGTTCCTCCCAGCCCTCTGTGCATTTTGGTGGTAAGAACCATAACCACAGCCTTCTGGCAGTAGGAACTGGCGATTTCCCTGGCTTCCAGGACCTTAGGAAGGAGGACCCCCGAGTGCTTCTCAGGCTAACTCTGGGCAGTACCCAGCTGGGCAGCTCTGGGAAGGAGGAATTCCCACCCACTGGTGAGAGAGAGAGGAAAAGCTGGAAGCTTCCCTGATGATCCATTAAATACAGCAGACTTCACTGGGCAGCCTATCATACATACTCATACCTATGCATACCATGCATACTCGGGCTGTAGCAGAGGGGACCCTGCAGCAAGGGGGCCATGCTCATTGAGTCTCCATCCAGAGCTCCCTGTGCCTGTGAGGGTCTACTCTAGCCCATGGGAGGCTCTGCACCCCAAGGCAACACACCATAGCAAATGAAAAGCACCATCAAAGATCCAAAGAGGGACAGCAGAAGGAAAGACAAAGTTTCACATATGAATACTTTCGTGGTACTTTCCACCTGTATTTTGCACCAGGGGCCCTATACTGTCCTTGTGCACTAGGCCATGCAACCCACTCAGTGGAGACTGCTCCATGGGGATACACATTGAGTATTGTCAGATTTCTGACCTACTGAAAGGAGGGGAAAGCTGGAATTCTTTTTGTTGGTCTTGTTGACACTAAATGCTGGCAGTAAATTTTTTTAAACACTGTATAGGCCACAAAACCCAAAGACTAACTGAATTGATCATTTTTGGGTACATATTGGCAATTTGGGTTTTCTCCTTTGAAAAGTGCATATTCTTATTTTCCATTTTTATGTGTTGTTTTGCTGTTTCAACTTGCAAGACATTTTATCTATTATCAGTGCTCTGCCATATGTACTTAAAATCTCTATTCAGAATTTTTCTTTGGACTCTTCTTCAACATCTCTAAAAGATACAAAGAATAAAAAAACCCTACTAATTCTTTTTTAGTCAAGCAAGTATTTTTTTTCTTTTAAAACTTCTGAGTTTTGGGGCGCCTGGGTGGCTCAGTGGGTTGAGCTGCTGCCTTCGGCTCAGGTCATGATCTCAGGGTCCTGGGATCGAGTCCCGCATGGGGCTCTCTGCTCAGCGGGGAGCCTGCTTCCCTCTCTCTCTCTCTCTCTGCCTGCCTCTCCGACTACTTGTGATTTCTCTCTGTCAAATAAATAAATAAAATCTTTAAAAAAAAAAAAACTTCTGAGTTTTCTATCTTTAATCTATTTGAGCTCTACAACCCCTAGGTTATAAACAACTTTATACTTTTCTGAATTTTATAGTTTTTTAAATTTTTACTTATTTTGTTTTATTTATAAATTTTTTAATACAATGGAAATTTTCTTTTGTCTATGGTGTGAGGTAAGATCAACTTCTTTTTTTATTAAAGGAGAGCCAGTTTTACCTATACCATTTATTAAATAAAATTGTTCTTTCCCACAGAGTTGGAGGTCCCTCTGTTATACATCAAATGCTCATATGTGCCAGGATTTATCTATTTCTGTTCCACTGATATACCTGTATATTCTTATGCTAAATCCATACAATTTTTATTACAGTGGCTTTAGGGTATGCATTAGTATCTGGTGAGATAATTCCTCTTCATAATTTTCTTGGTTCTTGAACATTTATTGTTTGACATAATAAGCTTTAACATAATCTTTCCCAACTTTAAGAAAAGGCCATTAGGATTCTAACTTGAATTGCATTAGATTTCTATATTAATTTAGAGATGATCAGTATTTTTGTGATATTCAGTTTTTCCATTAAAGAACATGGTAACTTTCATCTATTCAGATCTTGTTCTATATTTAGATGTGATACAAAAACATATTTTCTGTGCTTTTCCTGTTAAATTTGTCTCAAGTATTTTATAATTGTATTGCTATTAGGAATGAAGACTTCTCTACCCACTTCCATTGCTATGTTACTATTGCAAGAGTAGAGAGTACTGTTACTGAATTTTGTGTCCAGCCAACTTACCAAGTTATGGTAAGTTCTTTTTCCCTGGAGCATCAGGGATTTATGCAATTTATTCTATCTTTGTATTTTTTGCATTCGTTGTATATTTCTCAATTATATCACCAGTCAGGAATCATTTTATATCTTATTTTCCAGCATTTTTATATCACTGTTTTTATTTCATTATCTCTAGTACCTCTGAAACAATAATAAATGAAAATGCTCTTGTTCCAATAAAACGGCTTTAGCTTCTCACCATTTTGAACTGCACTACTCAATATGGTAGGCAGCCACTTACTATAAGTTATTTAAATTTATATTTAAATTATTAAGACTAAATAAAATTAAGAATACAGTTCCTCAGTCCTAGTAGCCACACTTCAGGTTCTCAATAGCTACGGGAGCTAATGACCACCATGCCGAACAACAGTACAGATACGGAGAGTTTCCATCATCACAGTAAAATCTGTTTGGACAGAGCTTACTTGGAATGATGCTTGCAGTTGATTTTTGGTATGTGGTGTTTACCTTAAGTAGTTTCCTTCTATACTTTTTGTTCAGTTGTTACTAAGAGTGACAGTTGAATTCAGTTAGCATCTTTGATAGGATTCATTTTTTCCCTTTAATTTATTGGTATAGTAAATTATGTTGATACATCCCCAGATTCAAGGTTGTCTTGTACCATTTTTAATGGGCTTTCATCTGTTTAAGCGTATGGAGGATCTTCAGTAAGTTGCACTTTCAGGCTATCTTTTGGAAACACCCCTTCTCTCTAACAGTTGGGTCACACCCACCACATCTCATTATTTGTCATAATATTTCTCCACATTGCTCTCCTGGGTAGAACAGGCAGCAGGCTGGCTCTGTAGGGACAGAAACCTGATTTTCCCAGGGTACCAGGCTGCACTCTGTTTTCCAGGTTTAATACTTTTTGAAGAAAATACTAAGGCATTCTCTGAATTCTCCCGTTCCCTTTCTTTCCTTTTTTTTTTTTTTCAGGCTTTCCACTTAGAATTCCCAGAATTCTACTGCTACACCATGTCTCTGTGGGTTGATACTTTTAGTGTAATAGTGTATCATATCTGCATAAGTTTTTAAAATAATAACAATGGTAAAAATTCTTATGTAGTAGTTACTGTACCACAGGAAGTGTTCTAAGTTATATATACACATACACACACAAAATACAAACATATATATTTATAACACATAATTTATATCATTTTCCTGTAATATATATTAACTCATTTAATCCACAAAAAAACCCCGTGAGTTACAAAATATTACGATACTCATTTTATTATTGAGAGTAACTGAGGCAAACAGAAGTTTAATAATGCGCTCACGGTCACCCACCCTAAGTGGCAGAGTGGAATTTTGAACCCAGGCGGTGTCAAGCATTTTCATATACACTCATTCGATCCTGTGAATGCTCATGAGGGCTATTTTTAGTTTGCATGAGGAAACTGATCCTCAGAGACATTAAGTAATTCTCCCAAACCCATTCAGCCAGTGAACTCAGTGTTTCTTCATCTACTATATCACATGAACTTTTCCACATAAGAACAACCCTATAAACTACAAAACACACCAAAGTAGAATAAGGGCGGGGAGTACAGGGATGCTTTACTGTCGGATCCACCCCAGCTGGGCACTCTGGGAGAAAGAAAATCAAGAACACTCATGTTGTTAGCACACTGGATGTCTAGAGGCTATGGTCAGCATCAGCCTCCTGTGGGCCAAGGTGGAGGCTTGCTGTGGCAGAAGCACTGGAGTGGGTGGGCCTGGGGAGGTTACTGGGGAGAGACTCTTGTTTCCTCTGTGGGATGCCTCCTGGGGATACTGAGGGCAGAGAGAGAGACAGAGAGAGAGAGAGACATTGGATCTACAAGTCCTGCCCAGCAAGCTGGGGAAAAGAGCACCCCAAATGTGGGGATGAATGCAGTGTGAACTTGCTTATACCCCAAGCCCGATGAGCTTTAGGGGCAATGGGCCACAGGTGTATCATCAGATACAATATAGGGAAAGTCATATCCTCATTCCTACCATAGTGTCTGTCCCGAGATATAAATAAAGTAGAGACATTCTGGTGGTGGATGGAGAAAGGTATCACAGAAACTCACAGAGGGGAAATGGATGATATCACAGGATACCATATACTATAGGGGAATAGCGTTTACAAGGTTTGGGGAAGTAAGGGGGGCCATTATGTGCAGGGGGAGAACTGATGCCTCTGAAGAGGAGGGAAACACACACACACACACACACACACAGTATATATACAGTTTGGGAAAGGTCACATCATATGGAGGAGAGCACAGGAAGCACGGTAGGAAATGGGGCAAGAGGAGAGTGGGATACTGACTGAGGCAACTGCAAAGATCCTTGAATGCTATATGAAGAAGCTTGGCTTCAGAAGGCCAACAGGATAAATCCCTGCTGAACTTGGTAAGCAACAGGAGCAGATCCTCTAGTCAACTGTTCTCAGAATTGTGCATGCAGTGGAATCACCCAGGTTTCTGATTCAGGAAGTCTGGTGTGGGATGTGGAGATCTGCATTTCTAACATGCTCCAGGTGATGCTGATCGGACTGGCCTAGGCACCATTCTTTGAGAACCATCGACATAATCCATAGGATTTGGAAAAGAAACCACAGACAGGGAGGCCAATGCAAAGCTTGTCCTTTCCTAGAGATTTCACTAACACTGGAGGTCCAGAAGAGGGAATGATTTGTCAGCCATTTCTAGGGTAGGATGAACATTTCTTGGTGACCAACTGAATGTTAGGAATGAAGAAGATGAGATGGACAGTTTGAAGATGACTCTGAGGTCTGAATGTAATTAAGAATATGGGTGGTGAAGCCATGAACTGAAATAGAGAATCCAGGAAGAAGAATCATTTTAAGGAAGAATCAAGGACAATGCCAAGGTAAGAGAGATGAGGGCAGCAAGGTGAGGCACCGACCAAATTCATTCTGAACATGCAGAGTGTAAGGTAGTGGTGTCCAGGGAAATAGTCAACAAGAAATGGTAAAATCATGAGGCAAATCAGGATGGACATATAGATAGGGAGTCAGCTCTATACATAGTGTGAATACCACCATGGGAATGGTTGGAGCTTTGAAGGATGAAATTCATAATGAGAAGAGAAGAGGGGCATGGAAAGATCCTTGGGGGATCTTATGGAGTGAACTGTATCCCCCTAAAAGATATTTTACACCCTAACCCTAAACCCCTGTGAATATGACCTCATCTGGGACTAAGATGTTGGAGATATAATCAAGTTAAGGTGAGGTCATACTGGATTAAGATGGGACCTGAATCCAATGACTGATGGCTTTATAAGAGAAAGGAAAGGAATATTTGAATACACAGAGAAGAAGGCCATGTGATGATGAAGACAGAGATGGAAGCAACATAGCTACAAGCCATGGCTTGCTGGGAATGCCAAGATTTCCAGAAGGCACAAGAAGCTGGAGAGGGACAGGGACAGAGTCTCCTTCAGAGAAGCACAGCCCGGTTTACACCTTGATTTAGGACTTTCAGCATCCAGAACTGTGAGACAATAAATCCCTACTGTACTAAGCCACCCAGTTTTGCTCCGCCGGTCCCAAGAAGCCAACACCGGCAGCAGCAATGTCTCCAGGGTGGAAGAAGAGGAGCTGTAGAAAGACGAGAGGGAGAGGAGCACCTGAGTCAAGGGCAAAGGGCCTATCAAAGTCTGGCAAGTAGATTTCTGCAGTGGGCAGGTGGGAGGGGAAATCAGATTTCTATGAGTTGGAGAATACATAAAAGATGAGGTTATTCGGGCACCCGGGTGGCTCAGTGGGTTAATAAGCCTCTGCCTCTGGCTCCAGTCATGATCTCAGGGTCCTGGGATTGAGCCCCACATCGGGCTTTCTGCTCAGCGGGGAGCCTGCTTTCCTCTCTCTCTCTGCCTGCCTTTCTCCCTACTTGTGGTCTTTGTCAAATGACTAAATAAAATCTTAAAAAAAATATGAGATTATAAAAGTTAATTCAGGCTTCTCTATCAAAAAGTTTGGAAGGAAAAAATGGAGCCCTCTCAATGTGAGGAGGGAAAGCACCCCCAGGCCAGAAACTGGCCCCAGCTGAGTACTGTAGAGTCTCCTGGACTAAAGTACTATCCTGGATGAAAACAGTTTAGTTAGGGTGGCCCTACACTTATTCTCCACAAAGTGTTCATCACATTGCCCAATTAGTCCTGAAATTGACAGAATGTTCTAGCTCCTTCTTGTTTTTCCCATGTTCCCATTTAGAAGTTTCTTTGTCAAAACTTCCAGATGTTTTCCAATTGATGTTTCTGTGGGAACTTCCCAGAATCCTGGTTTCATGCAGAAAGACTGTTCTACATCACAGAAAGGCTCTTCTTCCATCAAGCAAGTCAGAAACGTTAATACAATGTCAGTATAACTTGTGTGACCAATACGGGGACCCTTGCCAGAGTACCAGCCGCAAGGAGACCTTATCAGTGGGGACCATGTAGCATGAAAGCATGGGCTTTGGCCGGCATGCATCCTCGTCTACCACCAGTCAAGTGGTCCCCAACACAACCCATCACCCTACATCGTGTTCCCAGTTCTGTTGTGGCTGCTGCTGTGGCATGTTTTGAGGGCAGGAATAAAATCTTGAGAAGGAAGAGAGGGATTCACACTGAAGAGCTGGCAGGTTAAAGAGGACCAGCCCAAGGGGGTCCAATGTGGACCCCAGCCTCACCAAACACTAAGCCACTTGGGTGAGTTGTCCATAGAGAACAACATCTGAAAGGCTGAAACCGTGGCTCTCAGCAGGCTGGTTGTGCTCGTCCTCCTGTCCGCTGCCTAGTCTGGCCATGGATTACAGTAGCTGCTGTGTGTATTCCCCCAGGAGAAGAAAGCCCACATTTCCCCCCCTTTACTGGGCAGCGTCTTAGGCTCCAAGACCTCCTGGAAAAGGCTCATGCAAACTCCAGGACCCTGTGGAAGCCAGGTGAGTTTGAACTCTGGCAATCCTTGTTACCAAGCCTGGTGGGATTAAGCTGGATCTTTTCAAATAAGCATGGCACCAAGCCGTGAAAATATTTGCTAAACTAAGCTTTAGTTTGTCTGTATTGAGCTCCTTTGCTCTCTATTCTGTTTTAAAACATCAAAAACAGGCGCACCTGGGTGGTCAGTGGGTTAGGCATATGCCTTCAGCTTGGGTCATAATCCCAAGGTCCTGGGATGGAGTCTCGCCTTGGGTTCCCTGCTCAGCTGGGAGCCTGCTTCTCTCTCTTCCTCTTCGCCTCCCTCTGGCTTATGCTCTCTCTTGCTCTCTCTCTCTCTCTCTCTCTCTCTCAAATAAATAAATAAAATCTTAAAAAATAAGAAAGTAAGTAAATAGAACATCAACAAGACCAGTCAAACTAACAAAAATCCTTAATCCTACCTAAGATAGATAGCCTAAAGATGATTATTTGAATTCTGAGCAGCAATAGTTATTACAATAATCAGAGAAGAGACTATTGATTCCTTAAGCAATGCACCAAGTGCTTCACTGCTGCTGGATCAGAAAGTCTGCCATAGGGGGTCCTGAGGTTGTTGTCTTTTTGGCCTTACCACAAGTGTCCCCCACCTCCCTTTCTTGGATAATTTTTGTGGGATTTTGGTCCCTTAAAATCAATAGGCTGTGATGAAAATATCGGTAAGAAGCAGGGGCACCAGGCTTGGCGCCAGGGCCATTGTGGGTGATGTTTTGATACCCTAGAGTATTTCCACGGCAATGACAGACAGAAAGACTCCCGGAAATGAAAGATCAGTTCCCTGTTCCAGCCTGGGGAAAACAAAACAAACACCTGCAGAAAGGCAGCAGGAAAAGCACAAAAGTACCCCAAACCCCACACAAGATTAGCGCATGTTATCAGTGGAGACAAGCCATGTAAAGGAAAGATAGCACCAGAGCCAGCACGCAGGCTAATCTCTCCAGGAATTAAAGCTTCATTAACTTGTTTTCAGTATTTCTCAGCAAGTAACCACAGATTTTGAACCTTGGCCGTTTGAATATTATTTCTTCATATCTCTAAGGAAAAACAAAACAAAACAAAACACAATCTGCCGCACAGTAATTGCTTGATAGGGAAGACATGATGCTGACTGCTATTTGGATCCTTCACTTATTGACAATGTCTTTCCTTTTCCCCTCCAAATCTGCCCTTCCCCACACTTCCGGCAGAGACATTCACTATTCCCCTTGCCCTCTTTCCCTTATTTGCTCCTTGGAGGGATCAGTAATGAAGGAAGGGTTGGCCAGGAAGCACTCTTTTTCCTCTCAGACTCTCCTGTCTGGGCTCACTGCCTCCCAGGAACCGGGCCATAGTGCCCCTGATGGAGGCGGAGCAGCACCTTGTCCCTCTGTCCTGGGTCACTGCCACCTTCTGAGACAGGGCTGCTCTGGAGCCACAGGAAGAGGCAGAACCCAGAGGCTCTTGGGAGCCTCCGAGCCCCTCCCAAAGGGAAAGCGAGTTTCCTGGAGCAAGTGAGTGAGTGTGTGTGTGTGTGTGTGTGTGTGTGTGTGTATTCTGAGGAGAAGTGAGGTCAGATAAGGACCACAGGAAAGCAGAAACCATTCTTTGCACACCTGCTGCTTTCCAGACACTTCCCAGAGCCAGGCCCCTTAGCTCATGGGGTTTAGTTTGTGGTTCGGGGGATGCCCCCTCTGTAACATTTGATAGAAATATCAAGCCTTCAAAAAATTGCCTGCAGTCGCATGGCACCCACAGCAGAAAAAGCCTAGAATTCTGTATTGGGGAAACCGAGATTCCAGCTCCATGCTGTGGGTTTTAATGCCTCCAGCAAACGGGGGTCCCTGGCAGGGGTGGGCAGTATCAGTGAGTTGTGGGTCCGCACACAGGCAGGATCCATGTGAGGCTTCCATGGGACTCCTGGGGCCGGCAGAATGTTTGGGGTTTGCAAAAGGGGTGACAGTATAAAGGGGAGAAGACTGAAGGCATGTTCCTGTTCCAGAAAAAGTACTGCTCAGTTGTCCACCCTGCGGCAAGGGCCACTGTCTGGCGGGCACTTACCTCCTCCTGACAGGCTAGGAGCTATGACAGAGGGGAGGGGCTTATATCCCTGCTTTGCTGTGAAACAAAATCAATAGCCCCTAAAGTGGCTGAAAACAACACATGGTTTCCATCTCACAGTGTCTGAGGCTTGGGCGTCCAGAGGTGGCTCAGATTCTCCCCAGGCTGGAATCAAGGTGTACGCAGGAGCTGTGATCCCCTCCAGAGCTCCCCTTCCAAGCTCTCTGGTTGTTGGCAGAATCTGGTTCCTTGCACTGTGGGGATCGATGTGCTGTTTTCTTGTTGACTGACTGTTGGCAGTGGTCAGGCTCAGCTTCTGGAGGCCGCCCTTGGGTCCTGCCCTGATCTGCTCACCCACACACAGCATGGATGCTTAAAGCTGCAGGAGAACAGCTCTCCCCTTGAATCTCCCTCCCGGCAGGTATAAGAACGCCTCATACAATGCAACACGTGTACTGTGACCCAAGTACGCCTTCCCTTTACCAATGTAATGTAACCTAATCCTGGGAGTGGCTATCCCGTTAATAGTCACAGGTCCCACTCTCTTCAGGGGGAGGGTTATACAGGATGTGTACACCAGAGGTGAAATCTTGGGGTTCATCTTAGCATTCTTAGAATTTGGCCTCCTACCAGGAGAAACTGTTCTAAGTCTGGGCGACTGGGAGGGGCAAGGGTGGGGCTGCGCATAGTTAGCAGGAAGCCTTGGTGCCCTCTTGGCTTCTAGAAAATACCATTAAAGTGCAGGACTTTGAAAGGGATGGGGTGAGGCCAGAGCAGCCCCAGGCAGGTTTATTTCCTGACTTTACTTTAGAATCACGGATATTTTCGTCATTTTTGAAGAAAGAAAGGCTGTATATTGAAGAAGTATTGGCGGGGTTTGAGGGATACAGGTAGCATAGCTTATTTCTAATGCTGCTTTTCTGTGTAACGTGGCCCAGATCTATTTCTGAGACACATGGCATTATCAGAGAGGCGTCTAGAAGCTGTACGCATACAGAAATCATGCCAGCCAGCAAACAAGTTATCTCCACTTTTAAAAACCTCCTTTTGAAGAGACTCCTCAGGCTGCTTCAGGACCTCCTTGTCCCAGTTTGTATCTCTGTCAGCAGGACAGACTATATTTGACCAAAATCCTTCAAGCTGAAGTTTCTTTTGCAGCCTTGGTGAAGGCAGAGCAAATGATTCAGACTCCACAAATGACAGAAAAAGAAATACAAAGCTGCAGAAAGGCAGAAAGTGACAGAGACTTGTACATCATCCATCCCTCATCTTAAAGATTAAGAAAGGGGGTTGGCTTTTCCCCCAAAGACCAAGCTACGAGGCAGGCTAAGTCTCCTAATGCCAGGGAACCACTGAGTCAGGGAAACAGAAATTAAGGCAAGCAGTTGACACCGTCAGGCCAACTCTCGCCCTCTCTGAATACTGGTGCGCTCCAGCCCTGTCTTTGAGCTCCTACCTTAGGCTGTTCCAAGTCTTTCCCGTCTACTTTTTGATAGGGTTGCTTGCAGCAAAAGCATTCCACAGGAGCTATTTATTGTGTGCTTACAATGTGCGAGGCTCTGCAGGAGCTCAATAAAGAGGCAGACATAAATGTGTGGAAAATTAAATGGCAGGACTGAATGCAGAAAACACAAAGGATGCCAGGGGGTGGTGAGTGATTAATTGCCAGAGGGTGGGGATAAAAACCTTCCCGGGGTTCAGAAGAAGCAGTGATCACCTCATGCTGGGGTGCTGAGTCAGGGACTGACTTGATGAAAAATTTTAGCATGGGCTCAGTCTGAACCTTTTACCCCCCTTTTCCTCACCCTCCCATTCCCCTCTCCCGCGACCTTCCGGGTGTCTGGAAGTAGCAGTATTTTCCAAGCAAAGTTCTAAGAAGTGGTCAGCTGGGGGGGTTCAAGCTAAACTGGCTTCCAAAGAACAACAAGAAAGCTCAAAGAGGTAGCAGCTTTTGAAGTCACAATTCCTTTTTACTCGATGCAGTGTCTTTGTTTCAGCAGAAGGTACAGAAATCCATGGAGTGCTACCTTTCCTTTCCTTAATGACCTCTATTCAAATAGAATCAAAATACTTAATTAATCACTCTGCCTAATGCCAGCTGGTCACAGGTGGTCAGTGATGCTGCTGAGTCTGACCTAACCTGAGGAACTTGAGAAGTTATTCAAAAAGCCTTTACTTAGCCCCTACTTAGAAAACAAAGCAGACTATGAACCGGTCTTTCTAGAACTTTAGTTTATTAGCAGAGAGAGAAGTAACAGGTAATTCACAAAGCAGTGTGTTTTGGTTATCTACTCCTGTATAAAAAACATCCTAAAACTCAATGGCTGAAGAAAAACCAAAGATTTTTCTTTCTCACGATTTGGTGGGTAGACTGGGCTTGGCTGGAAGCAGCTGCTTTCAACTGGGAGCTTGATAGGTCCAAGATGGCCTATCCAGGGTCATGTAGTAGCTTAGCTTGGGCTTCTTGACAGTGTGGTGTCTGGCTTCCAAGGGAGAATGTTCCAAGAGAATAAGCCCCAGTGTGCAAGTCATAGCAATCATTTGTGTATATCATTTTGACTAGGGTTTCAATGGCCAAAGCAAGTCACATGTCCAAACCCACAGTCAACATGGGAGAGAACCACATAGGTTATGAAAACCATGAGATGTGGTTCTTTTGGGAGCCACCAACATAACAATCTTTCACAGTGTGTGAGTCCTAAACCAGATTTACAGGTCAAGGGTGATTTCGTGGAAGAATAGACGCTAACTTGAGACAGGAATGATTGGTAGTTATATCAGGGACATCCATAGTTCTTACCTGCTGACCAACTCCACAATTTGTTCTTTCTTAGAACACTACTTGTAAGATTTGTATTAAGTATACCAAGCATATAAAGTGATTAATTTCTTATTTTCACAAGAATTCATCAACAGGCAGAAGAGAGACCCATGAACATGCTTTTCACTGGCTGATTAGACGCCACCATTTTTCTCCTACTTGCTCCTATCCAGGTTCCCAGAGATACTGACCCTAACTTGATTCTACATAGTATTTCCAGCTCTTGCTTTCAACTTCATTATTCTGGCTTTCAACTCCCTCAAACTAGTTATATCCTTATGTTGATTGTTAAGCTTTAATTCTTATAAGATTATGACTGCCTGATTTCTCAACTGGTTTTTCTTGAGATTCTGAGCAACATGTAAATTGCACCAGGAGTGGCTGAGAAGGAATTCTTGCACAGGTAATCACTACGATTGTGGCTGAAACTAAGAGAAAGAGGGGGAGTCAGTCAAATGAGGGAGGAGAAGTAGACAACATACGAAGAGGGAGGGCCTCATAAGCCATTTTCATTTAGAACTTTATCCTGAGATAAATAGGAAGTCATTGAAAAGTTTTAAAAGGGGAGTGACATGATCAGAATTGAACTCCAGAAAGACCTCCAAGGCTGAGATGTGGACAGTGGATTGAGACAGGGAGATCTGCCAGAAGGCTGATGAAATCATCCTAGAGGGAGGGAGTGGGGGTCGGAGCAAGGAAGTGGCCAAGGTGCTAAGTACAAGTAGACAGATTTAAGAAATACTTAGGAGGTGGGGGCTCTTGGGTGGCTCAGTCTGTTAAGCATCTGACTCTTGATTTTTGCTCAGGTCCTGATCTCACAGTCGTGGGATCAAGACACTGTGCTGGGTATGGAGCCTGCTCAGGATTCTTTCCCTACCCTCTTCTCCCTGCCCTCCACTGTATGTGTGCTTTCCCCCCTCTCTTAAAAAAAAAAAAAAGAAAGAAAGAAAGAAAGAAAGAAAGAAAAGAAAAAGAGATTTAGGAGGAACCCTTGACAAAGTTTCCTAATTGACTGGGCACAGGACATGGAGGATTGGGTGAAGTTTTTGCAGACTTTGGTCTCCTACCTGATGACCCACCCAAGAAGATACCCTAAGTCTTAACTGGTTCAGAGAGCAGAGATCAACACCACTCCTTCTTATAACTACCCTTCTGCTCCCCCAGTTATTTCCTTTTGTGAACTCTCTCCCTCCCTCCTTATTCAGTATTTGCTTTAAACTTGGAGTTTCTTAAACAAAAGTTGTCTTTAAAATTACAATTTTTCTATCATAATACTCAAAGGATCTCCCAGAGATAAATCTGTCCTATCATGTCTATTTTAAGTTTAAGTAGTATTTTATCTCATTTTTCTGCCAAAATTAAGCCAAGACAAATTCAAGTGGAATTCCAAGATAAAGGAAAGCAGTAGAAAAGATGTCTTTTCATGGAGCCACTGCTAGCCTATATGATGCCTGTGCATTTCCAGAAAAGGCACTGATTCTGCTTGGCCCATGCAGCACCCCGTGATTTTGTTTCTGGGGCTTACAGCTGAGAATGAGGTCTGATTTGATGAGATCTGCCTTCTGCAGGGAAGACAGGTCTCCATAGGGTCTCAGGTTTCTGCCCCTCTTGCCAGCAGAGGCACTGTCTTTTCAAGGATGCATATACAGCAAATAGCCTGAAAGGCAAAGACAGTATCTCTGTCAAGAGAAAAAGACAAGTTTGCTTACCATACAGTATAGAAAAGATGACTCCATCCAAAGCCAGTCAGGCAGGTTGGCTTGCTTCCCATTATAAAAGATGGGGGTTCCCTAAGCATGGGGTTCCTCAGCTGTGACACCAACCTGCTGCATGGGCAGCATCCACTGGACGTTTCCATGGGGACTTGAGAAGCCAAGGGAATTGCTGCTTAAGCAGAGAGCTCACATTGCTCCTGTGCTGTAAAGACCTTTGTCTCGGACCAGGAGCCTCTTGCCTTCTGCCAGCATTCACTAACCATGGCAGGCTAATTTGTTGGCTTGTTAATAGAATAAAACCTCCAATCCTTCAGACTACTCATAGAGTTTACATTCTCACTGGGGAAGAGCAAACTAGTAAACAAATTAAGTAACTAGAAATTTTCCCAATTTCAAGAAAACAGATTAAGGGTTAAGATAGAGAATGCGGGGCATGACAGGGCACCAAGATGGAATGGGGAAGGAAGACCACGCAACACCATTCCAATGTCTACAAGAGGAGTCAGAACCACCATGTGAACGGTGAGGCCCAAGGAGGCCAGGCAGAGGGAACAGCACACACGTCCTAGGTGAATGGGGCGAATGGAAAAAAAGACCAGTGTGGCTCCAGGATGGCAACCAAAGAGAGCTGTGGTCTGAGAGGAGGTGGAGGATGGGGGCATGGCATGATTGTGCACAAATCCTTGTGTGTTGTGGATGGGAGTTTGGCCTTTTGCCAGAGTTTTCAAGCAGGGTATCAACTTGACCTGGTTGACCTCCTAGAAGGTCACTGTCTCAGTGGCACTCCAAGTGGCAGGGGAGAGGAGTGGAGAGAGGATGGCCAAAGAAACACTTGGGGGGAGAATGTAAATAGCACGTGGTAATGCAGGGTGGTGGACACCAAGGCCAGAGATCTGGCTGTCAAACACTGATGACTGGCCAGAGTGCTCTAGTTTTTAGAAACAAGCCCGACTCTTTAGAAAAGGTTCAGGGTTGTAGAAAAACATCTATAGATACATTTTCTAAAGCTAACATTTCCTCAATGACTTGCAAAAATGCAATGGGTTTATCTCCAGTTTGATTTTCCCCTGGCAGTGCCTCTGAACACTTTTCTCTGACCACTCCTACTAGTGTCCTGTAGGGGAAAACTGAACGTGCTAGGGACGCTGCCAGGAACTTACAAAATGAATTCTCCCTCCTTCATTTGTTTTGCAAGCTCTGAGAGCTGTGTTCTTCGGGGGAGAGTGTGCAGGTTACTTAGGTGAAGCCTAGTCTATGCCATGAGTCGTGCAGGCTGACAGGGCACTTGGCTAGCCGCACTGGCTCTCGCAGTGGCACCGTCGGGAACACCAGCTCTCCAGCAACAGGAACACTGGAGCCCTGGTTTTTAACTGCCTCAGCTCAGAAATGGCACATATCACTTCCACTTATGGTTCCTTGGCCAAAAGGAGTGCTCTGGCTTCCACATACTGGCAAGAAAGTCTGAGAAATGTAGAAAGTGTTTGGGGAACATCATTTCTGCCACGGCTTATCTATAACACATTTAGGAACCAAAAGGAAGAGGAAATGACATTGAATTTACTAAGTGGTGCCTCCTTGGTGTCAGGCACCTTGACTTGTATCCCCATATTAATTTCCTGTTGCTCCATAACAAATCACCACAGACCTAGTACCTTAAAACCACACCCATTTATTTGCTCACAGTTCTACAGAACAGAAGAATGGGGGAGCTCAATTGGGTCCTCTGCTGGAGGTCTCCCACCAAGCTGAAATCAACATGCTGGCCGGGCTGGCCTCTTCCTTGGGGACACTGGGAATGATCCATCTTGGAGCTCATTCAGGTCACTGGCAAGAATCCAGGGCCCTGCAGAGCAAGGATGGAGGGGTCTCTCTCAAGCTCCCTGGCCCTGGCTTCCTGCTTCAGACCGCTCTGACTTCTCCTTTGGCTACCAGTCTGAGAAAACTCTCTTTTTATAGAGTGATAGAGGAGACCTTGTGAGATTCTTAGGCTCTGGCACTTCTCAAAAAGCTGGGTAGTGTTCTGGCCCCCTGCTTCTTAGGCAGAGCCCTTACAAACAGAGCTGGTGGTGTAGCCAGTCAGGACTGGGGGCTCTGTCATGTTCTTAGAGCTGTCCAAACCCGAGCATGGAGCACGGGCAGCAACACTGCATCTGTGCCCTTGAGTGCTATGGAAGGAAGAGAACCACTAAAACTCAGGGGGCATGTGGACGGGAACAAGGATCTCCCTGTGGCCACATGCACAGATCAAGGACAAAGGCCCATGCTGTAGATTTCAGGAGGTACTTACATGAGCCGAGAACAGTTTGGGGCACCCATTGGGTCCTTTGGTATAAGAAACGCTCCCTGGAACTTGATGTAAGCCACAACTTTAGGGAAAAGAAAGGGTGAGTTTCTATCATCCAGGATATAACCTGGAAACAGAAACCTAGTTGAGATGTAGACACATGGGAAATGCTATATTTCTTATATACCTTGATTTTGCAACATCTATACAGGTATCATCACTGGGAGTCTTTAAGTTGTTGTCCACCTGGGAGGCAGGGAGCTCCCAAAGTCCATCTCAACTGCACACTGTACTCAGTGTCAAGCCCAGACAGAAAAGGGGCTTTTACTTAAAGGGAGACATTTATTCAATGTTGTGCATCCACTTGGTACTATTCAAGGCAGTGGAGATGTTGCAATGAACTAATCAGGCATGGAGTTTATATTCTAATGGGGGGTGAGGCCCAATAATTAAGTAAAATATGTAAATGTTAGATTGTGTGAAGTGCTGCAGAGGGAAATAAAGCAGGGCAAGGAGATTGGGAATAGAGAAGTAGATGTGCAATTTCAGACAGGTGGCTGGGGAGGCCTCACCTTAGAGGGGACATGTCAGTGTGACCTGAGGAAGTGCAGGAGGGAGCCTTGCAGATATGTGGGAGAAGGACATTCCTAGTAAAGGACACAAGAGCCAAGGCCATGAGACAGATACACACCCGACATTCGGGGACAGGAGGGAGACGGAGGGTCTAGAGCAGGGAGGACCAAAGGGTAACAAAAGATGTAGTCACAGAGCCACCAGGGACCCCGTACTGTGTACCCATTATGAAGACTTTGGCATTTATTCTGAGCAACAGGGGGAGCTCCATTAGGGATTTGATCTTTGGAAATTAAAGAGGTGGAACCTGGGAGAAAACAAGGAGTAGAGAATACAACCATCAGCAGCATCCTGACACTTAAAAAACTAGGGTGGTACTTATGACTCTAAGACAGTGATCTCAGTGTTTTGCAGTATTTCACCATTTTCCCCTTGAAGAGATCATGCAATGACAAGAAATATCACTGCCCAGCAGCACTTACACAAATGGAAACAAGCCCCTGCTTGTCCTTAGCAGTTGCAGAAGGGCAGCCATCTGTTTAGGCCCAATGGTCGCCTTGTGAGATCCCTACTCAACAAGTGGCAGGGAGGGCAGGATTCTCTTTCTTTCCATTTGATTCCTTCCCCAAAGGTCAGCAACCCTGCAGGGTGAGTCCTGGTAGAGGAATCCACTCTGGTAAGGGTACCTCATTGTTCCTCATTGGCTTTTTTGGGCATTTCCCATGAGGGACCCTGAGGCCTATTGCACTAGAAGGACACTAGGACCTACCCTCCTCAGAGTCTTGCCAAGGCAATTTCTAGGCAGCCCATAGAGCTGTATTCCCTCAGGGGCAGGGTGCTCACCTTTACTTGTGGGTTTTTTTGTTTGTTTTTTAAGATTTTATTTATTTATTTGACAGACAGAGATTACAAGCAGGCAGAGAGGCAGACAGAGAGAGAGGAGGGGAAGCAGGCTCCCTGCTGAGCAGAGAGCCCAATGCAGGGCTTGATCCCAGGACCCTGGGATCATGACCTGAGCTGAAGGCAGAGGCTTTAACCCACTGAACCACGCAGTCACCCCTCACCTTTACTTGTTAATGGGGTCCAGTCCTGAGGCTGGTCAGTTGGTGTCTCCTCTCTCAGGGGTTTGGTCATCTGTTTACGACAAACCAAGTCTTTGGAAGGAGGTGGAGGAAGGGAGAGGTCAAAGGTTGGAATGGTGTGGATCTGATCCTCCTATTCTGTCTAGCTCCAGGAATGTCTCCTCATTGGTATTTCTCCCCTATCTCACTGCCATCCAGGGTTCTGGGTGAAGATGACAAAGGTGCTGTTTCTGGGTCCCACCCAATGCTGGAGCCACTGGAGCTCCAACTTTATGTTCCCCCCATCCAACAACTGAGCCCTATGTAACTCTATAGGCCATGTCCAAGGTCTTGCATGGCTCTGTCTGGACATGCTGTGGCCTCCATGTATATATACCCACAGTCACGGGGATGAGTGTGAATTGTGGGCTATATAGTGTCACTGTCAGCAACACCTGTGCTCCGATTCAAGTGTACCTTCTAGAGCTTGCTACTTTATACCTGTTACAGAACAGACGGTGTTCCCCCGAAATTCATATGATGAAGTCCTAACCTCTCAATGCAACTACATAAGGATTAGCATCTTTAAGAAAGTATTAAGGCTAAATGAGGTCAGAAAGGTGGGCTCTTAATCTGATATGACTGGTGTCCCCATAAGAAGAGGACAGGATAGCAGGGAGGCAACTGCACAATGAGGACACGTGAGGTCACAATGACAAGGTGACCATCCATAAGCCAAGGAAAGAGGCCTCAGGAGAGGCCAAACCTGTCAACACTTTGATCTTGAACTTCTAGCCTGAAGAAGTGGAGAAAATGAATTTCTTTTTTTTTTTTTAAAGGATTTTTTTTTTAAAGATTTTATTTATTTTATTTGACAGAGAGAGAGATCACAAGTAGGCAGAGAGGTAGGCAGAGACAGAGGGGGAAGCAGGCTCCCCGCTGAGCAGAGAGCCCGATGCGGGGCTCGATCCCAGGACCCTGAGATCATGACCTGAGCCGAAGGCAACGGCTTAATCCACTGAGCCACCCAGGCTTCTGTTGTTCTGCCTCTAGTTTGTGGTATTTCATTAAGAACACCCTAGAAACTGTTAGAATATCCTATGTTTTGATGATGGGGATACAGATACACATTGAGATGTGGGAGCTCTGTGGGGAGAGAGAGGAGGCCAGAGAGAGAGAGAGAGAGAGGGAGCAGGGGGAGGCATTCTATTCTAAGACACCCTCACTTTTTAGTAAGACAGACCTGGGCTGGGAATGAAAAGCAGGAAATGGGACAAAATGCTGTTCAGTTTTATCATGACCCCACAGGATCTCCAATCTATGGATTGCATCCTGTTTCTTTTCCTTAATTATCATCAGGAGCCTAATACAGGGCCAACTGCTCTCCCATAGCCTCCCATTTGCCAGGAGAAGACTTCTCTAACTGGGAGCTTATGCAATTCTCACTGCGGCGGGGATGCCCCACCACCCCCAGCCCTCAGACAAGTCCTTATGGTTAGGCCCCTACTTTTCTCACTGAAGTTGGAAACACTGGCATTCCAGGCAGGCAGGTGTTAAGCTGGGAATCGGCACAAATAGCTCTCTGCATTGTTCAACCAGAGCACAGCTCCACGTGCCTTGTAAAAATAGCAGCACTGCGTTTGAAATTTTCAAGAGTAGACACGTAGGGTGTGTCTGTGTGTGTCTGCCACACCCTCCTCTGTGTTCCTTCTAAGGAGGAACAAAATTAGAACATTTCCGAAGGGAAAGGGGAAGGAAAGACCACGAACACGTGGCTACGCCCACACACTCCCCCTTCACCTCACTTCCCGGTGAGGCTCTCACGAGGCACACGGCCTAGAGACAGGGCTCTACTAAGAACTTGTCTTCTCCAAGCTACTAGCATGGACCCATAGGGGAAATCACGAGAAAATAAATGTATAGACTTAAAACTCACCATTACTGATTAAAATCAGTTGAAAAATGCAACACTGAGAGAGAGAAAGAGAGTAGAGTGGTTTTATAAATGGGCCATAAACAGCAAAGGCAAAATCTCTCCTGTCCAAGCCACCTCAAAGCCACGAGGCCACCTTGGCACAAGAGCAGGAGTGGATGTCGGCTGTGAGAGGGCAGGTTCCAGTCTTCCACTCTCCCCTGACCCTGACTCAGCTGGTCATAGGTCTGTACCCAGCAGGGGGTATGACTCCAAGTGAGAGGACCCCAGGCATTTGGACCCTCGTGAGCAAAAATAGTGGTGCTTGCAAGTGGCAGCTGAGATCGTTGAAATTGTGATGATAAATTCCAAGAGGGCCAGACACTTCCAGGGGATCCTGTGGTGGAGGTGGGAATGAACCCTCCGTGCGGGGAAATAAAAAAGTTTCAAGAACCCTGTCATTCCCAACCATCAGCTCCAAGTTCCAAACTGAGCAAAATTTGCCTTGGAGAACGAAAAGAGAAGCTCGGCTACAAACCCCGTGTCCAGGGTGTAGTTGGCATCAGGCTTTGAGACCTTTCTACAAATCAGGCCACCTGATTCTTACTGCCACCAGCAGCACCGCAGCCACTTCCAGAAGCAGCTCTGCTTATGCCCCACATGCTCCAAAAGGACCTGTCTTCTGCTGTGGGTCCCTCACACAACAGACATTTTACCAGAGGCCAAGGCCTAACTCCTGCATGTCTTCTGCTGCCATTTGAGCCACTTTTCCTCCCCTTCCTGCTTCCTGGTGCTCCCTCTCTTTGTTTTCTACACAAGACAGCAATTATTGAGCACGTAACCCACAAATGCATAACTAGCCCATGTCAGGAATTGAGGAGACCCTCAATCATCGCAACCGCCCTCAAGAAAGAGACATTATCCTCCAGCACAGAGGAAACAATGCGGGGCAAGGAAAGGTGCCTACACTGGTCTAGACTGTACAGCCAGTTAGGATCAGGACAGGAGCCCTGCACTGTCCTGCCTCACAGGCCTGTGCTTCTCCAAGCCTGTGCTGCTCCCCATATCCTTCTCGTCTGCTTGTGGCATCAGGACCGTGTGGGGATGGCTTTGGCAGAGTGTCCCCGGCAAAATGTCTAGATGGCTGCCAGATTTTAAACCCTCACCCATAGATTTCCAAACCAGAGCCTGCTGCCCCCTCTCCCAGCATGAGACTCCCCCAAAGGCCGAGCGCCCCACTTCCCCAGGGCCCTTCTCAGTCAACAGCACCACACACTGCAAGCTTTTGGTGGAAGGCAAAGTAACTTCTCTTTCAAGAAGGTTAGGGACCCAAGGCTGCTTAGTCACAAAGGTCAAATCGGCCCCAGGGAGAAGGGGACATCTTCTCCAAAATCAGACAGAAAGCTGACTCTTTTAAGTACATCATTTACAAATCTCAGTAGAAACTTGGAGCTTCCACATGGGAATAAAACCACCTGGAGCTAGCCCGTCTCAGACACACTGCTCATGTCCACACTGGGCCCCTTCATCAGCCCCCAGTCCCTCCAGCCACTGGCAGGCCCCGGACACAGGGTATGGCTGGCCCTGGCTGGGGAGGTCTCTGCACACACTGGTCCCAGCAGGCTCTGATGAGAAAGCATCAGAGCCCAGGGTCCAATATGAGGAGGAATCCAGGTCAGGGTTGGGCCCTGAACAGAGCTGAAGTGTTAACCCTTGCAGTGCTGAGTTTCACATGCACCAAACTCTGTAACGGTCAGCTCCCCAGAGCACAATGTCTCCCCGCCAAAAAATGTCCATTTGTATACTTCCTTTACCCACCAGCTTATTCCCTAATTTTGCCCACCATCTTCTTAAAATACGCAAAAACTATTTTGGGTGACTTCCCAAAGTAGAGAGGAGGGGAGTTAAGCCCAGTGAGGGAACTCCAATTAACTGTGGGATTAGTGTTACAATCAGATCCTGTGGGAAACACAGTGATTTCCTGCCCTTGCTCCGGTTGCAGAGCCCTCTCAAGTTGCAGGCCAGACTTGGGGCAGCCTTGCTTCAGAGCAAAGGAAATGAAGAGAAGGGAACAGGCTACTCAGTTCCTGGGGGCAAGTTTGCAAAAGATAATAACCGGTTAAAGCCCTGGAGGAAAAAGTAAAGAGAGGGGTGTATATGGAGTGAGAGGTAGAGAAAGGAAAAAGACAAGGGGAGGAAGGGAAGGGGTGGGAAGGGCTTGGAGGAGAGAGGAGATGAAGAGGAGAGGGTAAAAAGAGGGCGAAGAGAAGGGAGAGAGGGAAGGAGGGAGAGAAGAGGGGAGGGAAACAAGAGACTGGTCTGTCCTCTCAAAACCGAGGTTTTCAGCACCCCAACCAGAGCAGCTTCCGGGAGCCAGCAGGAAGGGTTAAAGCTCTGCAGGGCAGGAGCAGAAGGCTTGGCAGGACCAGCACCTGGCTGTATTTGTTCAGGTGGCCTGCTGCCTCCCGCAAGCTATGCATGGGTTGCACACATCATCAGCTGGTTGGAGGATTTGCTCCGTGAAAAGCAGCAGCTGCTCCTGATTGGACTTTGTTCGGGTTCCCCAGGCAGAAAACCGAGATGTCAAAATTCATGAGCATCTCTCTGGCTCAGCAGGTGAGACCAAAAACGGGGCACTTCTCTAGGAACTGCCACCATGCTTGTGGCTAAGGAGGAAGCAGATCAAAGCAAACAAACACTTTCTTTAAGAAAAACACCAGCTGTAAGGATGGTTACTGCCTGGGTGAGGGCAAGCCACTCTGACCCAGGGGACTGGACAGCATGTCTATGGCTGTGGTTGACATAGAAATTTTTCAATGACACGGTCCACCTGACCTGCTGAAATGAAGCGATGTCGTTCCAGAAGTACTAAGACACGCGTTTCTGGGGGCTCCCGCTGTGCTTCTGACATTTCATATACCGTGTTGGGATATATGCAGAGAAATTTAGAATTATATACACAGAAATTTAGAATTATATATGCAGAAATTTAGAATTTTCTGAGTAATGAAAGAAAGGCCCTACTTAAAAAATGTCACTGTAACGCTGTGATGTGAAGACTGATATCACAACAGTATTAAGAAAAACAGGACTGCCTTATCTAAAGCTTTGCTGCTTCCTTTCCAAGCCATTACTAAGACCAGAAATGAAATGGACTCCCTGTGACTTTAACTTTTGTAAAGTGTGAACTTGGCCAATCTGTTGAGCAAACAGCACACAGTTATGGTCGGCCTCTGGCCGGGTGTTACTGGGCAAACATCACAGAAGTAGGACACTTGCTCCCAGGTCACAAGACCTTCTATGCTACAGCCAGAACAGTCCCAGGCAAAGTGGGACAGCTGGTCACCCTTGGTATAACCCGCAAGGGGGCCCTACACAGGCATTCCTCTACTCTCTGCCTAATCAACTCCGGCCCCCGTGTCAGGGCTTAGTTAAGTCTATCCACTCTCAGTGCCTGAATCTCAGGCATTTCCCCTCAGAGAATCTCCATGACACTATGATCTACCTCAGTGCTCTCCCACTTGGCACGAACGACATGTACGCTCCTGTACCCTGCTCTTCTAGAGATTCTAGCCTCAGGACCACCTGGGCGCTTCTCAGAATCCTAGCCCCCACCCCAAATCTGCACGTCTAACAAGATGCACCAGAGGTTGGCATCCGTGCTGGAGGCACAGTCCTCTATCTTCCTCCAACTGATCTGAGAGATGGTCTTATTCCTCCCAACCTGGGTATCAACATCTGCACAAAATGAGGGTCCATCTTCTGCCATGCTAGTCACACAGTGGATGCTGGCGTACCGTCCGTGCTTGGATTGGAAAGTAAATTGGCCAAGTGCTATGGGGAAATTATATCATCCTCTTTTCTTCCCCAGCCTCCATCACAATGTTCCCTTCCTATTTCCAGCTGCTTCACAGCCTCCTCTCCCTGGGCACACCTTACTGCTTCCTATGGGAGTTAATCGACCAAAGAAGAACATGGGCACAAAAACACTGTTATGGCATCTGGTTAAGCAGTGTGGACATTCGTGATTCTTCTTGGCCAGCTTTGCATCTGAGCCCCTCCTGTGTGAAGAGAATCCCCAGCCTTGAGTCTTCAGGCGAGGCAGCCAATGCCTGATTTATGTTATCCTTTGTGGACCAGACTCTGAGTATTAGGAACCTGACAACAAATAGCATATCCTCACGTGTTCATGAAGAGTGTGGGTATATGACCTTGGTTTCGCCCTTCAGACACTCCATACTAGTCCTTGTAGAGAGAACTGGTTCTGCAAAGATAGGGCCCCAGGCAACTACTCCCACTGGAGGTGAGGGTAGCTGAGCAAGATTCCAGGGGCAGACCAGCTGGCGGGGTAGAGCAAGGTGAAGGCTCCAGACCAGCAAGAGACATGGCAGTTCTCTCCCCAGGCTAGTCAACAACAAAGTGCATTTCTTGTAGCAATGAAGTCTCAGAGCCTGGTTCTCAGACTTCCCAATTCTTCCGGTCACTCAGTATACTTTCAATACCTTCCATTTCTGCTTATATGGTTTCTTTTAAAAAGCACTGACTTAAAGAGATAGATGTTCATTTGTGAGGGTAAGGGCCTCCTTTCTGGATAGAGGGTCATAGGTATCAAGGAAACAGAAGAACCCATGAGATTCTGGGTGAGTAATTAGTGCCTGAGAATCCAATCAAAGAAATTACATTTTTTGCTTTCCTACTACATTCTCTAAGCACGAACCAACTGATAATTTGATTACACTGGAAGATATTCAGGCAAGTCCCAGGAACCTATGGAATATCGCACACAATGTACTCTTTAACACAGGGGGGAAAAAAGCCATAATTATTTTTTGCACTTTGGAAACTGCTTGATCTGGCACAAAAGAACTCAGACAATCCATCAAAAGCTATGGATTGAACACCAACCATATGGAGACTTGGCTAAAAGTTTGCCCTGTCTGCTTGGTGGAGAATATCCAAGCCTAGACTCACATCACCCCACAACTGGAATCAGTTAGACTGATTTGTAGCCTGCTTTAGAAACTTTTGAAAAAGTAAATGTCTTCCTAAATCTTCCATTCCCCCTGCAGTTCTTTTTCTTTCTTATTGGGTGATGTGAGAAAGAGGATGAATGAAACAGCTTCCCCCTGAAGCGTTTCTTCACTGCGACCAGATCTTCATTATTAAAGAAACAAAGACAAAACCAAAAACCAAAGAGAAAAAAATTATCCTCTACTGGCCAGGAATTAACTACAATTAGCTTTTCCAGTGGACCCTGACTCTCACTGGCTAGAGGCTTCACAACTGCACAGCCCAGCGCAGGGAGAATTCCCTCCAAGAAGAGTGAATGATGTTCCCTGAGCTTGGGTTGTTCTGGCCTGGAGTGCCTTGGAACACCTCGGAAGAACGGAACCCACTAGTCCACTGAACAGACACCTTGTGGAAACTTGGAGGAGGTCAGCAGGACAGAAGCGATTCCACGTGGGGATCAAAGGGCATCTGAGACACTGACAACAAAATGGTCCTGCTTCATCCTTCAGGACATAAACGAGATGTTCCTTCCCGTAGAACGATGTCAATTCCACAAACACCATGAACACACCCACTGGACTGCTGAAAGCAAGGCAAGTGGTCTCCCGTCTTTTCCATGCTGCAGACTGGCTATATGTGGAGTTTACATCTTGGTGATACTGCAACAGTAGTTACTATAGAGTGGTAAAATTTGCTATGCCCTAAAGATAGATAGATAGATGACAGACAGATAGATAGATAGTTTTTTTTTGTTGTTTTTGTTTTTAACTTACTTTGGAAAGACAGAACTAACCAACTACTTGAAAAGTTTCACTAACCCTTGCATTTGGCTATTGTTGAATAACACCCGATCTTTTTGAGTAAAACGTAATCAACTTAGGGCTTCTGCTTCCTGTGTGAAAATTTTGCTGGAAAAGTTTGGCGCTCCAGCAACTCTTATAACTCTGTGGATGGAAGATGCACACAGAGAGTGGAAGAAGACCATCCCCAATGACTTCACGGAACTGGCCACGTCTCCGCTCCTTTACAGAAGAGAATAAAGCCTGTATGTTTAAGCTACTGTGACCAGGTTTTTAGCTGAATACAATCCTTAACGGATAAAGGCTGTTCACCATGGCACTGTTCAAAGGAAAAAAAAAGAACACTTAAATCTCCAAAAATAAAGGACTAACTAAAAGCCTTACAGTAATAGATCACTGACCAAGTGGCTCTTCATTCAACACTCATTCATTCTTTCATAAATTATTTATTAAGTGCCTACTATGCACCAGGAATAGTGCTGGACATTGGGGATCCAGTGGTAAATAAGCAGATATGGTCCCTGCCCTCAAGGAATTGTAGGAGAATGCAGATGGAACAGAAAGATGTTCCTGTATGGGCTATGATCACGTGACATTGTGTTTCCAAGGTCTGTCCTTTAGGCAGGATGACCTGAGTGGACATCCTGGACTCCGACGTAGGATGGGCTGGGTTTGGAGGGAAATGGGGGCACAACTACTGTCTGGAAGGTCACTGCAATCATTAGGGTGAAAAGAATTCCCTGATGCAGTAGAAGTAGGCAGGAAGAGAAGGGGACAAATGTCCATAGTGTTAGAGAAGGAGTTTGCAGACCACCAAAACCCTGGATTCAGTGGGTGAGGTGAAGAGGAGACTGGAAGGTGGCTCCAGATGTCTAGCCTGAAGATGCAAGATGGCAGTGTCAAGCGACAGAGCTGGGAATGGGGGAGGAGGAACAGTTCTTTGGGATGAAGATGAGTTACCAACAGAGAACGAGTGGTGAGTTTTATCTATTTCGTTCTGCAAAAGCAAAGCAGAGCAAAACCAATTCAATTGGCAGGCAACGTGTGTGCACCTGCTCTGCACTTAGCACAGCATACTCTATAATCTTGTTATCAAACACTGCCAGGAAATATGCTGTCTACACCACCCCTCCACCAGCACTTCTTTTTTCAGATGTCTAAAATTTTTTGCTCATCTTAACTTTTTGGATGGGAAATTTCCAAGCTGTTATTACAGACTTTCTAACTTGTGAGCGCCATTAAAACAAGCATCTTATTAATCTGTACCATCCCTACATCATTCATAATTCTTTGAATATGGAAGGTACTTGGATTGAATGAAACATTTATTAGTCTTTCATACTGACCCAGAGACCATGTTACATACATCAACTATGGCTTTGTAGTGCTTTAAAACACAGCCAAGTGTGCCCAGTATATTCTGCAGACACATGTCTGCACTGCTAACTCTATCCTTCCTTGATGGGTCTCTTGGCAATCATTTATGATATCTGCAGACTCTTCCTGTGACAGTCTCCACATCTCTGTCTTTATATGCCATACAAACAAGGGAAGGAAAAAACCTCTTTTTAGTAGAGCCAGTAGGCTCTGAATCACAAAATAAGAACTTGTCTTTTGAGAAAAGTCATGAACTTATGTGCCCGAAGGCACCCAGCAGCTTTCGTGAGCAGGGAACAGAGACTGACCCATCACCATGCAAGGTCACCACACAAAGTGCTTCGAGAGTTTTTCCATCTGGCCCCCCTCCAGGGCAGGTGCTGCTGTGATGTCTATTTTGTAGAGAAGGAAATCAGAACTGAGGAGGTCCCATCATTAATAAGTCAGAAATCAAGATTCAAATCCATGCTGCTGGACTCCTAAACCCATGCTTTGTAATAGGGTTTTACCCTTCCTGCAGGTCTTTCTGTTCTGCCTCTTTTCTCTCTTCCTCCTCTTCCTCTTCCTACCTCTTCTTCCTCTCTCTTCCTCTTTCATTTTCATTTGTTTCAACATTCAAGGTATTATTCCCAAGATGCAAGTATGCCAGAGCCCAACCTTCAGATAAGCTATTTCTTTGTTAAAACATGATTTTATTAATTTATTTCAGATAAGTTCTTTCTATATGATTTTACATTTGCCCTCAAGTAGTTTAAAATGCGGTTGAGGACTCTGGGTGTGGAATACAACACAAGAGCTGGAGAGACCATGTCTGACTCCATGATCAGCTACGTGTAATAAAGAGTTCGTTAGGTCTTTAATCCCCACCATAACCTGTTCTCATTCTGATCGCCTATAATCTAGGCCTTTAACACCCTATATCCAATCTTGATCACTTTCCAGGTTTGTACTGTTTCTTTCCTGGAGTGCCCTCCTCCCCTCATATCCCGATCCGTCAGAAATTGTATTTAGTCTTCAAGACACAGTTCAGGTCGTACCTTCAGAGTGCCTTCCAAGCTCCAGGGGCAACTGGCAGCATGCTCTGTGTTCCTTCTCTACTCGATCTGCTCTCTCCTTGTTCATCTTCTTTGGGGTTTATGATAGTGTGTTTCTCTCCCACTACATTATGCCCAAGAGGCAAGAGTCTCAAAGCCTTTCCTGAATCCAGAAGGGGAGCCACTGCTCGTGTTGCGGCGTGTTAGCTGAAATCTTCAGAGGGGAAGACACTATGTCTTTCAGCATGACCATGCTTATGTAATCCCCAACACAAACAGTGCAGCTTTGGGGAATTTTATTCACTCTTGCTCTCCAATGGCCCCATCAGCAGGAAATTGCTTCTAGCAACATAAGCCTTGGAATGTGCTAAATTAACTTGCGTGTCTTTGTCCCGTTCATGCTACAACAGGCACAAACGGCATGACACTTTGATTCTTCTCAATAAGGCTCAAGAGGTTTCACAATTTAAATTAATAAACCTTCAAAATCTATTTTAGTGAGACTTGATGAAGTTTGCTTTAATCTAATACCATATGTAATGTAAGTGACTTTTTAGTGTATTTGCTTGAAACTATGACCTACACCAAAAATTACCAGAAAGGTCAGCAAAATAAATTGGCGGCTCTACTTAAAGGTTTGGGGGGCACTGCCCAAGACATCTCAGCAGTAATGATCAGTCCAGTATTTTTTATGGCTGCCCAATCAGTATAGGAAAGGTCAGCTAGTAAATCTTCTCTAATCTGTACTGAAAGTGATCTTTACTTATCTCTTCCTACAAATGACTGTGACCTATCCAAATATATGGACTGGAAACTTACCTTAGTAACATTTTCAGAGGATTGCTGTGTGTTATTTACTTAGTTAATTCAAATATTTATCAAATACTGACTCTGTGCCAGACATAATTCTGGGCACTTGAGATCTAGTAGTCCATAAAGCAGGTAAGAATCCCTGATTCAGGGAGCTCTTTTCAATAGATCACCTAGGCACTGTGCTGGGCAAGCTCTTGTCCCTATGAGGTATTTTAGCGGGCTCATTTATTGATGATATACTGATGCTCCTGCAGAACAGGTTGCTTGGTCAGACTAACCAGCCAGTCAGCAGACAAGCTGGAAACCACAGCAGCTTTTCTGGTTGCAAGTCCTGCCTCCGTTAACCATGTGTCCCAAATCTATGTTCTGTGAACACTTCTCTGGGAGACAGGTGTTTCATACAAATGAATAGTCCATATTCCAGTATGTTTGGGAAGTTCTTTTTGTTACAGGCTGGGTTCTCCTAGAAGCTGAGATGCAGTTATGGGTGGAAGAGGGTTCTTCGGGAATGCTCTTAAGATCAACCCATGGGAAGGGAAGGGGCAGAAGCCAGATGACACAGAGAGAAGGAGAATTGCTATGCAGTCTTAAGGGCAGGCTTGGCTGATGTTGCAAGGATTCTAAAGATGAGATAGCTCTCCAAAGCTGGCCTGAGTTGGGGGCAAGACAACCAGGCCTTTCTATCTTCATGCCAATCAGTTTCTGGATATGGTCCACTCCCAGAAGGGAGCATCACTTTGAACATGGTAGCTCTTTTTGGCTGAGCAAATCCCCAAAGGGTGCCAAGGTGGGAGGGATGCACCAGGACACTGCCAGCAGCTGGGGCAATGAGTCCTTCATTCCTGAAAAGGCACCTCACAGCATCCACAAGACCGTGGCCTCTGTAAGCACGAGATTAAATGGAATCAAACAGGATTCTTTACTGTTGTCTGGCAAGAGCCTGTCATGGGCAAATAATGTGCTATGAACTTCAAGAGGGGAATTTACTGTATAGAATTCCCCAAATGTATTTAAGTTTAGAATACTTTCGGGGGTCCATATTAATTAACATGTTCTGATGTTAGGATACTTAGGACGCATGTGTACCAGAAGCTATAGTGCAACTGGACAAGTGCAAAATAAAGGAGACACACAACACAATAGGGTACAAAAATGGACTGAAAATGGATCACAGACCTAAAACTATGGGACTCTAGAAGGAACACATAAATGTAAATCTCTGTGATCTTAGATTAAGAAATGGTTTCTTGGATATAATAACAAAAGCACAAGTGACACAAGAAAAAATAAAGAAATTGGCCTTCATCCATGTAAAAATTGGGGCACCTGGGTGGCTCAGTGGGTTAAAGCCTCTGCCTTTGGCTCAGGTCATGATCTCAGGGTCCTGGGATTGAGCCCCACAGTGGTCTCTCTCTGTTCAGTGGGGAGCCTGCTTCCCCTCCTCTCTCTCTGCCTGCCTCTCTACTTGTGATCTCTGTCAAATAAATAAATAAAATCTTTTAAAAAAATGTAAAACTTCTGTCCTTCATGGAATAAAGAAAGTAAGAAAGTGACCTATAGAACAGGAGAACATATATGCACATCATACCTGATAAGAAACTTGTATCCACCATGTATGAAGAGCTATTTTGATCCAATAATAAAAAGGCAAATAACCCAGTCTGAAAATTGGCGCAGAATTAAAACAGACATTTTCCCAAAACAGATTTACAAATGGCCAATAAGTACATGAAAAGATGCTCCACATCATAGGCCATCAGGGAAAGGCAAAGCAAAACTATAATGTAATGCCACTTGACAGCTATTTGGACATGGTCAAAAAGGCAATAGCAAGTGTCAGGGAGGATGTGGATAACTGAAACCTTCACACCTTGCTGGTGGGAATGTGAAATGGTGTAGCTGCTTTGGAAAACAGTTTGGTAGGTCTTGAAAAGACTAAGCATGGAGTTACCGTAAGACTCAGCAGTTCCACTTCTGGTTATATACCAGAGAGAACTGAAGACAAATGTCTGCATAACAATTTGTACATGAATCTTCACAGCAACATTAGTAATAGCCAAAAAGTGGAAACAACCCAAATGTCCACTGACTGATAGATAACCCCAATATTATTTGGGTCTCAAAAGGAATGATGCAATGATGCATGCTACAACATGGGTGAACTTTGAAAACATTTTAAATGAAAGAAGCCAGACACAAAGGTCACATACTGAGTGATTCATTTGCATGAAATGTCTGGGACAGGAAAATGCAGAGAAACATAGAGTATATTTGTTGTCAATGGAGGTAATAGGGGGTGACCACTAATACATATGGTACTGCTTTTTGGGGTTAATAAAAATGTTCTAAAATTAGAGAGTGATGATAATTGCACAACTCTGTACACATACTGAAATCCACAGAATTGTACTTAAAATGGCAATGTGTATGGTATGTCACGATATCTCAATAAAGCAGTAGTGGCGTAAATGAGAGGACCACAGATTTTGTCAAAGGGCACTAGGGAAATCTGTTAGAACTTTCTTGCTTGCAAGTGAAAAATCTCAAGCTGTATCATGAAAATTTTAAAAGAGGGCACATGGGTGGCTCAGTTGGTTAAGCATCTGCCTTTGACTGAGGTCATGACTGGGATTGAACCTGGGGAGGCCTGCAGTCCTTGCTCAGCAGGGAGTCTGCTTCTCCCTCTGACCCTCTCCCCTCTTGTGCTCTTTCTCTCTCTCTCTCAAATAAATAAATAAAATCTTAAAAAAAATTTTTTAAAGAAAGTGAAAAAGGGCATTATTGGTTAGCATAACTAGGAAACCAAGAGGGGCAGTTTGCTTCAACATCTCACTAGAAGAGATAAAATGGCACCAGGTTTCCACACACTCTTCCCCTCAGTGCCAAGCAAGTCCAGAAGAAAGACAGCTATTCTCTTCCAATATCCTTAGAGCAATCAAAGAGAAGAACCTGATCGGCTCTGCTTGGGACACAGAGTGATTCCTGAACCAATCACATATATAAGTATAAGAGGGCTGGGATATTCTAATTAACTGTCTTAGGTCATGAGACTATCCCTGTGGGTGGGTATTTGGGGGGAAGTCTTGGTAATTTATAGTTTTCCAAGGGAGCTAGAATGTATGCTGAATGTAAAAGAAGAAATGAGTTTTAGAGTGAAACAGAATATAGAAAAAAAGGCAAAGGAAGAGAATTCCAGTAGAAGGATTAATAGGATATCCTTTCTTTTCCTGTGATTTTTAATGTCATTTCCCCCAACTATGAGAGTCCTTCCTAGAGGATTAATAGTGGTGATATTAATCTAGCAGTCTTACAGTAGTTTTATGTTCTACAGTGAAGACTAGTCAACCATATTCTAAAAGGTGATTCTTGATATGAAGAAGTAATAGACTCCAGGTTAGGACTTAAGCCTTATTCAACCTTTCTTTCCTTCTGGATATTCTAGCTCAGCTAGCCTAGTCTGGCCTACCCCACGATATATTCTTCTGTCTTTCTTCTCATAGCCTCCCATCCTTGGCTATGAAAGAAATAGGCGCCACCTCCCCACAGACCTACTCTTCTGCAGAATTAAAATTCTCCCAAGGCAGAATCTTAAAATCACCTTTAACTCCTACCTCAACATCTAATCTATTATCAGTTAGTGGAAATAATGCCTTTTAACGGTCTCAAATATTGCACTCTTACCTCTATTCCCAACGCCAAGGCAGTGATTGCTTTACCTCTTCCTGATTTCTTGCTTGGATGACCATAATGGCCTTTCCTGGTGTCCCTCTTCCATCCTCTAAATCCATCCTTAGTACTCTGGTCACAGTGAACTTTTAAAAATGCCAATGGCTCCACCCAGGCTTAAAATTCCACAGTTAAGATATAGTTCATTGTCAATTCCCTTGGATGTATATTCCCAAATCTTCTGAACACACGAAGCCACCCAATCTTTGGTGTATAAATAAAAATACTTCAAGCCGCCATCTCACAGCGATGGAAACCCAGAGTTCTCATTTCTCTTTTTCATCTTAGAAACCTGAACCAGACCTGGCTCTGACCTTATTTGTTTCTTCCTCAGTACAAATGCCTTCAATATAATCATGTAGTATTTCAAATTAGAAGCATCAACTGAGTTATCAAGATATAATAAACATGTTTGCAAGTGGAAGAGGCCACTCTGTAGGGGTTGCAAAAAGAATTAGCCAAACATCGTTAAACTCCAAGCCCCTCACTCACCTTGAGGCTACAAAGAAAGTCAAAAGTGGATCTGAAGAGGAAGGATTTTTGAGAACAAGCTCTTTGGAGAGCTGTGCTAGCAGGCCCTCCCCCTCCAAGCAGGCAAAGTGAGGGATGTGTGCCCATGACCTTGAGTTCAAGGCAGGTGTCTCCAAGCAACTACTCAGAAACTTTAGTAGGTGTCCCTGATCCGGGGGAATAAGGGACACAGTAGACCCAACAGAAATCTTTCTACTGACAAGTTTAAATGGAAGAGAGGCTGGCTAGCTTCTGATGAGCAGATCAAAACAGAGGTGAAGGCCTGGGATCAGCCTGCATGTCTAGAATTTGTTGGGACAGATGAAGAGGCTTCCATGGGCCTGATGTGGGCCACGAGCAATGTAAGGTAATGATATCACCTTAGGGAAAGTTAGTAAAGCCTTCACGTGGCCTGTGTAGACCTCACTGTAAGTGTAGCAGAAAGAGTAAATGACCAGCTAAACCAGAGAAATATCCACTCAGGAAAGAGAGCTCTGGAATGGGGAAGTGGAGTAGGGTTAAAAGAAATGGGGCCTCTAAATAACCTGAAAAAGTGTCCCTCAAGATAAAGAGCTTTTGACAACTGCCAACACTCAGAAAGCACAAAGCCATACTATGACCCTGTCATTTCTTTCTTATTCCTGGAACCTGTCCTCCACCCCTAACTGTGCACTAGCTCAAGTGATTAAAGCTGGGTTAGAAGATGGACAAAATCATTTCTCAAGAGTCAGGCAGCCTTCTGTGGAAGACCAGATAATAAACATGTGAGGCTCTGGGGGCCATTTAATGTCTTGTTGTAACTACTTTGCTGTGGTAGTGTGAAAAGAGCCACAGACCTTCAATGTATGAGTGTGGCTGCATTCTAAGGAAACTTCATGCATAAAAGCCGATGGAGGGCTAGGTGGAGCTTCTGGCGCATACCCTTTGGATCCCTGCCCCAGGTTGTAGGTTTCTTGAGGGCAGGAGCTTTGTCTGGTTATTATTGTATGTGAAATCACCTGCACATTATAGATAACAATGACCAAAAAAATAGTAGCAGCTTCTCCATTATGGAAAAATGCAGATCCACTTAAAGACAATGAATCCTTTCCTTATCTTTCCATTTAGTCCCCAGAGAAAAGAGCCAGTATCAGGAGAGAAGAAACTGAACTAAAAGACATTTGACTACAGTCAAAGAGCTGCTTTCTGGGAGCGTGAGCCACATACTGTAGGAGCACCGCAGAGCAGGTAAGCTTATGCAAGTTACAAAGAAGGCATGTTCTAGCACATTAAGTGCTATGCACAGGCTTGTAACTACATCACAAAAATAGAAGCTTCCCAATTGGACATGGCTTATCTTCTTTATCTTTTCAAGACTGACCCGGCATGCTATCCCCTTCACAGGGAACAAAGATAACAAAGATAAATGGAAGATAAATACAGGAAGGTCAATTCTATTTCTAAATAGCCAAAAGGAATACTCAAAAAATGCATATAAGATTGAAGACAGATCTTTACTGAAAGCATTCTGTTAATAAAACGTATGGTAGTGGAAAGAAGGAAAACAGAAATTGAGATCAAGCTATCAGCAAGAAGCACTACCTGATGCCCAAGTAATTTCATCACTTGAAAGTTTATTGTAACTTTATTTTAGGACTACATGACATTATGTTAATGACACAAACTTTTATGAAGATTCTTTTCATTGACCATGTTAATTGCACAGGTTACTGGCATTGAGCTGCTAAGATCTCTGGGCTATATATACGGAAATGCTAGGTTTGCACCTGCATTGTTCAGATGCAATTAAAATGAACTGAAATACCTATTATCTACCTTCGACCTGCATTACCTGGGGAGAGGACTTAGAACACTGCCTTGGAGCACCAGTCCTGAAGCCAGACTGCCCAAATTTGACCATGGATCCCATCACTTACTAGCTGTGAGATCTTGGGAAACTTAACTTCTCTGTACCTCAACCTCAGTCTTGCTATCTCTAAGAAGGTGACGAAAAATAGTTCCTTCCTTGGAAGTTGTAAGGATTAAATGAGAGAATATGTGTTTAGTCCCTAACACAGTGCCCAGCCCATACTAACCTCTAAAAAAATATTAGCTATTATTATAGCTGATTAATTAATTAGCTATTTAGTATATCTTCATAAAGTTGCACTGAGTTTGGTGTGATTACTGCAACCGACCAAAGAGGAAGCTGAGGCTCAGGCAGTAATGACCCCGAAGTCACCAGTGGCCAGTAGGCAAGGAAAACTGGGTCAAAGCCTCCTGGAGAAGAACAGGGTCAAGTGCCACTGTCGGTGCATCTCTAGCTTTGGTTCCAAATTTGCTTTAAAACACTACTAATCCCTGCACTGCACCATTTCCATCTCCTCTACAAGTTAAAATTATTTATGAGAACCTCCAAGTACAGTCTCCATTAAAAGTACTAGATTTTCCTCTATAACAAAAGAAAAAATTATTATTTGAATATAACATTGCTTTGTTATGAAGTGTAATAATAGTCATCATTTTGTGTAGTGTCCCTAGCTGCTATTCAAAGCCAAGCCCACTGTCCTTTCATTGTTTTTTCTTTAAGTCAGGAAAGACCTGAAATTTGGCTCAGAAAATTTCCTTAATTTGTAAGAAGAAATATTCCCCCGGAAGTCCAGTTGTTATGACCAAAGAGGAAAAACAAAGCTCTAACAAGAAATGACCAGCACTGAAACCACGGGGTTTTCAGAATTAAATTGTTGAATTCGTGTCACATCCTTTCTTGGCCATTCTCTAGATATATCTGCCAAAACTAACAAAAATTGTTGCTCCAAGCAAGAACCTTCATAGGTATTGACACTGATAATACCTCCCCATGCAGGGCCTCAGGGAAGCATCTGGATGGAGCTCAAAGGCAGGGATGTGCTGAATCATTCCCCCAGGGAGGGGATTTCTTTAAAGCAGTTTCAGACAGAAGAATAGCCACCCTCTGACCTCTGAACAGCTTTCTCTGGCAATTTTCAGAATGTCTGCTTCCAGAAACATCTCTTCCTTTGTTTCACCCCCCAGCAAAAAGCACTTACAAGACACTCATTCACCTCTGGGGAAGCATCAAAGATGGAGGGGAAAAAAATCTTACTATAGTCCCTGTGGGCCTAGAACTTATAATTGAAGATGCAGACACACGTGAAAAAGATAGACAGGAAGAGGTATTATGTCAGTACATGTTCAGACAGTAAATTACAGTACTTACATCATATTTACCTAATCCACTTAGTTGTCTCCGGCCTCAGTTTCCTTTTTATAACTGAGGGAGGCAGAGATTCCACTGAGCACTAGCATCCTCTGAGTTTGAGGATGAGTAAACATGTAAATTGATGCAAGCCACACACGAACTCAAACAGTCCTCTGTCCAGGCAGATAAAGGAAATGTACGACTTGTGTAGATTCCGGAAGAGACAAGCCTGCCGGAACTGCTGGAATGACAGAGGAAGACATGGCTCTGGGCCCGAAGTAAGAGACAAGGAAATAGGATTTTCCAAAGTTTAGCATAAACTTGTGTCAAAGCTTGACTGAACTCATTAGTGAGGGAACCAGGAGGACAGTTGAAGTTGGTTCAAGGAATATTTGAGAAACTAAGTTTTTACAAAACTGAAGAAAGAGTTTAGGAATGAGACAGCTAGGTTAGGTAGAAAAATGGTTCATGTCCTACAGGGCAAATACCAACATGTGGAATTTTTGTTTCTACTACAGTGAAATAATTTATATTTTTATCAGGCAAAACTTTAAAAGCTAACACATTAATTCAGAGAGTTTGGGACCCAATCAATGAGCCAAAGAATAGGGAAACTCCATCAATAAATAATCCTTGGGTGTTCCTGTTAGCTATGCTAACAGTTCATTATCCTCATTCCCAAATTTTGGATGGAGCTGGTGATCACAAATAACCTCTAAGAATAATTTCTGATTATATATACCAAGAAAAAAAAAAAAAAAGGCTGCTCTCCCTGTGGTTTTGTCTTAATTTACACAAGTATAGAAAGAGGAGTCGATTAAATATATAAGCTTCATTGAGTATGGTCAGCAAATACAGTCATAGAATGACACAAAAAATGTTTGCAACTTCATGAGCAAACTGGGTTGCATTCTTTCTTTTTTTTTTTTTTTTAAAGATTTTATTATTTGACAGAGAGAGATCACAAGTAGGCAGAGAGGCAGGCAGAGAGAGAGGAGGAAGCAGGCTCCCTGCCAAACAGAGAGCCTGATGCGGGTCTCGATCCCAGGACCCTGGGATCATGACCTGAGCTGAAGGCAGAGGCTTTAACCCACTGAGCCAACCAGGTGCCCCTGGGTTGCCTTTTCAATAGCCTCTATAACCTCTATTAATTTGTAGTGTTTTGTTTTGTTTTGGGATTTTTTAATTGGCTCTTTTATTTCAAGCTAGGAAAACATATACTTAATAAATTCATCTCCACTGGTTTTGATGAGGGAGCAGGAGGCTGGCTGAAGACAAAGCAAAAGCTGGCACCTTGCACCCCCTCTCCACCTGCTCCCCTTGCTAATGTGTGTGACATTCCTCAGGCACCTCTGGCTGCCCTAAAAGAAAAACAAATAGTTAACTTGCAGAGATTACAGTCCTGCAAGACAGGAGTCTCCCTTGGTTTACCAATGTCCTAGAGATTTGCAAGAAAGAAGCTATTTAATAATAGCACAATTTCCAGAGGCAAATAACTCAGTTCCTCAAGCCCTAAATAAAGTTAAATTTCTTCTAAACCCAAATCTCACTAACAAGGACACTTGATAGGAGAAATGTGAAACTTTATCTCTAGATCTCCAAGAGAGTGTCAAGAATCATTCCCAAGCATATGGCCCACTGATAGACATCTAAAGGGTCTCACAAGAAGATTTTTACTACTAGTAATGAATAACCTTTCTCCCAACAATAGCTAGCCCCTCAAGATCCTGGAGACCTTGCTTCCAAAATTCCTTAGAGACTAACATCACCCTCTTTGTCCTCACCTACCCAACTCCTGTGTATATAATCAGCCACTCCTCAGGATAACGGGGCAGCAGCATCTCCGTCTGCCCACGGGTCCTGTCCCTGTGCTCTAATAAACCACCTTTTTGCACCAAAGACGTCTTAAGAATTCTTTCTTAGCCGTTGGCTCCGAACCTCATCCCATTGAACCTCACCTAGGTTCAAGAACTTCATCAGTTTCACATGCAATAGTTACACAATTGAGTGAATTCTTCCCTCTCCCCTGCCTCCCAGGTCCCCACAGTGAAAGATCCTGGCGGCCAGGAAGTGATCTTCTTTATGGGGGGAACCCTGCAAGCTATAGAACAGATACCAGGTAAGTTTTCTAGAAAGGCTTTATGAGTGTTAGTCCCACATGGGAAGCATCCCTATTCCCCTTTAATGGTGAGTTTGGCATATCTGATTATATAAAATTTATTTGTATGGATGACATTCCAGGTATAACCTTGGTTAAATAATTATTTTTTCTAACTATATTCAGGTTAAAAGAAAGTAATATTCTTAATGAACCTACACAAATAAATACATTATCATGAGAAGTAAAGAAACTCAATAAAATAATTTTTCCTGAATTCTGAGAGGTCACAGAAAATAATTCAAATGTTTCACTTCAATTGTAGAAGCACAGTCTACTGTACTAAGTGCTAAAGATAGATATAAAGGAAGAAAAAGAAACAAGGGGGCAAAGAACTTAGACTTTTCTCCAAAGAAGATAAACAAACGGCCAATATACCCCTGAAAAGATGCTCAAAATCACTAGTCATTTGGGAAATGCAAATTAAAACCACAATTATTCGGGCACCTGGGTAGCTCAGTTGGTTAATCCGCCTTGGGCTCAGGTCATGATGTCAGGGTCCTGGGATTGAGTCCTGTGTCAGGATCCCTGCTCAGCAGGTAGAGTGTGCTCCTCCTCCCTCTGCCCCAATCCCCTGCTCATGCTTGCATGCTTTCTTTCTCTCTCCGAAATAAAATCTTTTTAAAAAGCACCCTCCCACACAATTAGATACCATTTTACCTGTCTATTATGGATTTTAAAAAAAGAAACTAAGACGAGTTGGTAAGGGAAGTGGAGCCCTTGTCATCACTGGTGGAAATATACAATGGTATGGCTGCTGTGGACACAGCATGGCACCCCATGTCATCCAGCAATTCTCCTTCTGAATCTATACATAAAAGTAGTGAAAGCAAGGACTCAAGAAGATATTTATGTACCCATGTTCATAGCACTATACACAATAGTAGACAAATGGTGGACATAACCCAAGAGTCCATTAGCTGAATGGGCACACAAAATATACGCATAATGAATGATTATTCAGCCTTAAAAAGCGAGTAAATTGTGACATACACTACATGACAAACCCTAGGGGACATTATGCTAAGTGAAAAAGGCGAGTCACAGAGGAAATATATGGTATGATACCACTGGCGTGAGGCATCCAAGTAGTGAAATTCACAGAGACAGAAAGTAGGACAATGGCTGCCAGGGACCAGGGGCAGTGAGCAAGGAGAGGCAGTATATAAGGGAGACAGAGCTTTTGTCTGGCATGATGAAAAAGTTCTGAAGATGAACAGTGGTAATGGTTGCAAACAAGTGTGAATGGACTTAATGCCCCCTGAACTGTACACTTAGAAGGAGTGAAATTGGCGCCTGGATGACTCCACTGGTTAAGCATCTGACTCTTGATTTTGGCTTAGGTTGTGATTTCTGGGTCGTGGGATCGGGGCCCATGTCAAGCTCCGTGCTGAGTGTGAAGCCTGCTTAAGATTCTCTCTCCCTTTCCCTCTGTCCTCCTTCCTGTTTCCATGCTCTCTCTCCCTCTCTCTTAAAAAAAAAAAAAAAGTGGTTAAAATGGTATTCTATTTTACATAATTAAAAAAAAAGTGCACTAAAGGTAAAGCACAAACTGACACAAAATGTGGTGGGCATCCAGGACACTTAATACACCTAATGTGAATGCACTTAATGCCATTGAATTGTTTGATAATAAGACCCAAAGGAACAGCTTCTCTGTGATGTATAAAAATAATAAGCAAAAATATGTATATACATACACAGAGAACTGATTACATAGTTTGCAGGACTTAGTGCAAAATGAAAAAATATATATACATATACACACATAAATATAGTATCTGATTCAGTAAAATTTAAAGATGATGTCCCAGGTATGACCTTATTGCCTTATTATTTTGTCTAATTATATCTGGGTAAAAAGAACATCACATTTCTAAAATGTAGTTGGCCCAATATTTCAACAGATTATTGTATTTAAATTTTTTCAGGTATCCAAAGACAGTCCATTCATTACTTAATTTAATATTAACCCAAGGTTTGAATTTTAATTAAGGATTTTAAGAATTATACTAAGCTGATATAGTATAGAAAGACTACAGTAATAGTTGATACAAAAATTGTCATAACTATAATTCAAATTAGTGAACACAGAATCCTACACTTCTCAATTTTAAACTTTAAACAGAAGTGATGTTACTTCACATGATCAGTAATCCCTTAGGGACTCACTCTGGGAACCGGTAAAGGCCACTCCTGGGCCTAAGTGGCACAGGGGGCACTTCTTAGGCAAGTATGACCTTTTGGGTCTTTATGTGGAATAATCTCTAAAGCTGCCAAATTTCCAAAATGTTAAAAACACAAATGTGTAAAAACAGAGTAAATATGTGTCAAAGATTTATTTCACTCATTCATGAAGGAACGGGCAGCTAGACAAGCCGATTCAAGGAGCATGTGAAGTATGGTATTTACAACCACTGAAGAAGAATGTGGGATAAGATGGCTACTAGGTTAGATCTTCAAAAATGGTTTAGGCCCCTCCATAACCATACCCTTTGGGGTTATCTGTTCTACCAGAAAGAAATCATTTGTGTCTCTATCTGACATAAATCTCCAAGAAACTTCAGTAAATCTAGGTTCTGATCAATAGCAAATGGTGAGCCAAGCAAAGGTCCAGATCATTGAATAATCCTTGGAAGGGCCTTTTAGGTCAAACTCCAGCATGACAATGAAAGGGCATTTCTCCTTTGCCTGATTTTCACATGGTGGATAACTTTTCTTAGCAAGGGAGTCAGATGGTGCAGTTAAGATAGGAGTATTTGGGCAGGTGAGCCTGGTATGAGAAGCGAGCTGGCTGAGAAGGCACGGGCATAAAATCAGTGTCGTTGTGAGACCTGCAAGGCCCAGGGCAGTAGTACGGTTCTTTGGAAGAGGAGCTGGGCTGTCCGGACTGACAAGGGGAGGGCTGGAGTGTGACCTGGGAGCTGACTGGCACAGAGTGCCTCAGGCAGGACACCCAAACTACTTGGAGAGTTTTCTTACTCTGACTGCTCTCCAGTCTGAGCAGCCGATGCGGGTCTATGTCGAAGGCACTTCTAATGTGTTCTAGAAAATGCATTCACATCACCATGCTCCAGTGTGTGTGGTGAAAGGCCACCAAACCACCGATCCAGGTAACCCTGGCAGCCTTCCCCTGCCTGAGGAGGGCTCTCCCTGAGGCTCTCTCACTGTATGTTGAGCTTGCTTCCTGATTCCATCCACACCTCTACCCTCAGCCACCCTTACCACAATACCACCAATACTCTGCAGTTCAAATTCACCGGCTTTAAGCCAAAGACAATCCCTGGTGCGCGCATCCCATCTCAACCTACACCGCATCCCCCACCCCAACTCTGTCTGCTGCTCTAATGTTTTCTGTCTCATCAGGTCCTTGTCCTCCTAATATTGCTCAGTCTGTCCTCCTCTTCTGAGCATGCTCAGCTACTTTTCTCCACCAGCAGCCATTTCTTGGCTCTGGGTACCTCCCCTTCCAACTAACTCCTGCTCAGCATAACCCCACACCTGGAGAGGCTGCATACCACTGTCCTGAAGTACTCTGCTTTCAGCTTTTCTGTGTTCTAAATCTTCCTTGGCTCAGCCTTCAGGCTGGCCCCTCCACTCTGCTTTGAGACCACATCCTACTCTCTCCATACACTCTCCAAGGTTCTAAACACACACCAGGTGGCCTGTGGATTAGACCTATTGGTCCCTGGGGTTATCCAGGACTTTGGACCATCTTCATTATCTTTGCAGCTGTGGCTTTCCCAGGTCAGCTTCAACCGCACATGACCCAGGGCTGGGGTGAGATTAAATGTGGAACCCCTCCCTTGGCCCATATCCACCTGCATCTCAGGGCCCTGAGACTGGATCCCTGGAATCAGCTCATCCCCTTAGGTTCTCAGAATCTCAGAACAGCCCTGTGTGTGTCCCAAGACACCTTTAAAAATGGATCCAGGCTACTTTCTTTTCAATCAGGCTTTCCAAGTTTTGGGAAAGCTTGAGATATAATTAGGGCAAGTATTTGTGCCTGTCATCCAAAGCCTTTAGAAAAACACATACAGGCAAGAGCTTTGCTCACCCCTTCTACTGGTCTAGGGACAAAAGAGATAAACGGAGGGAAAAGGAGATGCCTTTCTGGCTTCTCTCCCTCTCCCGCAGCCATCCTCAACTCTTCAGGCTGCCAGGGGAACCCTCATGGGGTACAAGCTCCCATGGTCCCCTTAGCATTGGAACTGGGCAGCACACAGGCCAAGCGACAGGCATCTAGGGAGCCTTTCTTCTGATATTTCCAAAGGAATCCAGAGGCCCTGGTCTCTCCTACTGATCTTCCCTCCAGAAAGGGTAGTCAAAGAACCTTCAAAGGTTAGTCCTAAGGAACCTGCTACTTCCTCCTAAAGGGGCCAAAACCTTATAGCCCAGGTTCTGAGTTGCACTCTCGCATCTAATGGTATTTGAATTGGAACGACTGACTCATAACTTAGCACATCCACAGAGTGAAAATCATTAAGGCCCATCATACAATTCACAGAGGTTTTCTGAGGACCACAGGATATATAAATAATTTTGTAGGTGATAAGCACCACCTAAATGTTAGTATTCCCATTCATGGTAATAACATAATGAATTACAATAGTAAAATTTAGGTGTATCATTAATACACTCATCATAATAACTTCTATTCTAGCACTACCTACCATAGTAACAGTTCTCAGTCTCTCCACAGACGATCTTTTCTTAACCGCACAGAGTGAGCCTCTATTTCCCCCATTTCTCTTGCCCATGCAAAGCATGCATTATTTCCTGGGGATTTTTTTTAATACCCTCTTTCCTACTTCCTCCCCAAATTTCCTCCCAGACCCACACTTGGACAGTGGAGCCGAGTTTACATGGCATGGAAGCATGTCTCCCCCTGCCCAGACCCTCTGTCCAGAAAGCAGTTCCTTCCTCAGCCACCCAGCACTCAGCTCCAGGGTCACCCACAACACCTCCCAAGTGATGCCCAGGCATCACAAGAGCAAGCACATCTGGAAAATAACGGACAAAATTAAAGTTGTTTTGGTTTGCTTGTTCAACTGCAAGACTTCCCAGACTTTAATGCACTACCACATGCTAACAAATTTCTAGGTGAAGGATGCAGCAGGCTGCTTCCCAAACCCACTCGGCTGTGGAATCCTTTTTGCTGGCTCAGGATCTTGAGGGGTCAGTGTCCTGTGGACACATGTCTTCCCCCATCAATGGGAATCCCTCTTCTGATCTAGCAGACAAAAATCTCACCCTGCAGAGAGGTTTCCTTCCACACTGAGCACCCGGTGCTACCCGGTGCACAGTTCTGTCAGTTCACAGGCTAAGGCAGAGTCCTTCGCCTTCCTGCCTCCTGCAGTGAACACATTTGGTCCAAACACAACCATGAGGAACTCAGCAGAGAGGATTCCTCTGCCAACCTTAGCAAAAAAGACAAGGATCAGGTGGCTGGGCGAAGGGATACAAGGAGGATTAAGTCTCCATCCAGGTCCCTCTGGCACTGACTTCTCTAGAGAAAAAAATCCCTATCCACCAAGGGGTCCAGGCCTATGGGTTCCTTGGTGGTCCTGGAGACCACCCTCGAAAACTTCTATCCTTGACAGACAAGGAGAGATTTATTATCCCATCCCAAGCAAGCAAGAATGCACTTGTCTCTTGGGTATATGGGGGAAATTCCACCTCCCCTTTGAAATCAGTTTGGGAATTTCAGTCCTACTTGGGGATCTGGGTTTCTCCTTCAGTTTAATGTTTTTACTTCATCTTGCATTCAGGCATGTGCTGGCTGGGTGCCAGGTACTCTGCTAGGCCCTGAGTGGGGCAAAGCTGAAAGAAAATTGTCAATAGGGGAGCATAATTTGCACCTGAGGGACTTGGGACACATGCCTTCTTTGTCTTGCCCGCTGTAACAGAGATGCTAGGAGCAGCCCTAGTGGTTGGGGGAACCAAGGCCAGGTTAGGCCACTAGGGGCCATTGTCCCTGTGTGCAGTGACTCTATGCCTGAAGGGTAAGTTTGGAACAATAGCCTGATTGCCCTTTGCTGATAACCCACCCAGGGGGCAGAGATAATTTATGGTGAAGTTTTAAGAGCTTAAGCTTCAGAGCCTCTGACCTGAACAAGCCCCTTCCAAGATCCTGTCCCTGACTTTGGATTTATAACTTAGCTTCCTTTCCTTACTCCCCAAGTGAATAGGTATGGGCTCCACAAATGCTGTATCAGCCTTTGCGGGGTGAGAGCCACAGGCCTGTCTAATTTGGTTCCATTTCATGGAACATTACTAGACCAGAAGATGTTTCTGAACTTGATGTAACATGACAGAGGTTCCTATGACAAGCTCTCAGGCTGGGTACATTTGCAGAGAAGACCATTTCCTGGGCAGGCACTGGAGTCTCTGGGTCTGAATCACTGAGAAAGTCCTAACACAGCCATGTGCACTATGAGACAATAGAAAGCCCTGCCACTGACCTTGAGCAAGGCAACGTGCTCAGAATCTACCTGGCCAACCGGCCAAGCCCCAGAATGAACAACTTTTCCTACCCAACCTCATTTTCAGGAAAACTCTAGTGAGCACCAGGAACCTTCCAGCCTTCTCAGCTTGTTACTATATGTGTATGTTCCCCCCAAACCTTATTTTTTTTCTTGACACAGTGCAACTCATCACAGAGTTTCCAGAGCAAGTAGCACGCAGAGATAAATAATGACCAGTGTTCCCAATGACAGGACTTCCCATCCAAGTCACAGTTGTGTCTGACCAGCTTGGGGCTCATGCCCTTAGCTTCAAACATTCCCACCAGGGTCAGCTTCCTGGGGCACAGCCCCTCTTTGTGTCCTGAAACTTCAAAGCAAAATGCTTCCTTGTCTCGGGCATGTCGGGACTCACTGGATTCCCTTTAAAGTTCTCTAGAATCCCATTCCCCCACTTACTGCTTCTCAGATAAAACAGAGATCTCCATGCTTTTGCTGTAAAGCATGTTGGACGAGAAAATTCCAACGGATAGTTTCAGGGCTGTAACTTATTTGTGCTTTTGCCCCAACCCTTTGGGGACTGAAGTAAAAAACAAAACCCGTGCTATTGCCTGAGACAGCAGCCTCACTGGAAGCCTGAGATAGTCTCATTCCACAGGCAGAGCACCAGTGCCAGGGAGACAGGCGGCTCGCAGGTAAGCAGAGCTGCTGCCTTATAAAATAGGAAGGAGCCCCAATAAAAAAGGCAGGCTTTGAAAGAGTCCCCGGGGGCCAGGCCCACTTGGTGGGAAACAGATGTGCTTGTGACCGAAGGGGACTCTTGGGCCCCGTTTCTCACCCCCCCACCCCCCCCACCCCCGCCTCCCAGCAGAGCCGCACCAAGCGCCTCATTGGCGAGCCCAGCATGGAGCCAGTCTCCCAGCTTGCTGAGAACAGAAGTGACCCTTTCAGCTTTCAGTTACTGCTGGGTGATTGGGAACTCCCTGCACTTGTGACCCTTATAAAAGTGTTCCCAATTAAAAAAAAAAAAAATGTCTTAACAGGGAGCAAGGAGGGAACCTCAGATCCAGTACTTGGAGGAAACAGGAAAAAATGTCTAACAATGTGTCCTCCTTTGCTTTGGGGAAAAAGGAATTGATAGCTTTCTCTTTCTACTATTCAAGCCTTCTCCCTACAGAAAAATAAGAAGGTTTAATGGCTGACTTCTTCCCATATCGATCTGCCTCCTGTCTGTTCCTTAACTAAAGAGAGGGTCACATTCTGCCCTCTCCCACTCTCAGGCTGCAGAGCTATGGGGGCCTCTTCCCAAATAAGTCCTCAGGTCTGGGGCCTGAGCAGTGTTCTGTCCTGGACATTGTGAGCCGCAGGTCCCCGCACGTGTCAGCAGCCGTGTCCATATGTAGAAGGCTTACCTCCAGTTCCTGTTGACTTTATAATACCATATATATATATATATTTTTTTTAAGATTTTATTTATTTGAGAGGGAGAGCAAGAGAGTGAGTGAGAGAAAGAGAGGGAGAGAACAAGCAAGAGCACAAGAGAACAAGGGGGAAGGAGAAGCAAACTCCTCACTGAGCAGGGAGCCCAATGTGGGGCTCAATCCCAGGACCTCAGGATCATGACCCGAAGGCAGCCACTTAACTCACTGAGCCACCCAGGTGCCCCATAATACCTTATGTTTATAAGAATGTTGACAGTGTCCTGATTTTCTGCTTGTGTTACATTGTTGAGATGGAACCTGGGTCCCCCATCTTGTCCCAAGCCCATAAAACAATGTTTACCCTGATTCTGTTCAAGCCTGACTTCTAACAGAGGTCTGGTTGGTAAATGTACCTTCTCTCTTTCCCTTTTCACCTTTGACCTTTTGTTCTCTTCCTACTAACCTAGAGCAAGCACTGAGCTCTAAGGCAGGCACAGTGCTAAATATGCATTGCGTATTCTCTCAGTTTAACACTCACAACCAACCTCCATCTGAGAAGGAGGCACTTGGAGCCCAGTGAGGGCACATGGCTAGGCCAGGTGTGCCCAGCTCCAGAGGCAGAGCTCTGACCACTGCCCCATACTGCCCTACTCCCTTACTCTATGTGAACAAGCACAGCAGAAGGAACAGAGTTATCTGGCAAGGATCATAAACTGTTCGCACTAGAAGAGACCCCCATGCCCCCAGGCTAGTGCCATATTCATTGTACAGTGGGAAAGAGTGAGCACCAAACTGGCTTCCTTGGGATCAGTCCACTTATTAACTGAAGATGGAAAGATAATATGGAACTCTAATAATTTTGCCATTTTGTGATGCCTCTGGGAGAAATTTTATGAGGAAAATGGTGGAAACCATGACTAAAACTTGGGACTGAGATTTGTGTATGGATTCCAATGCTTCTCCTTTTCCCACATGGTAGAAAAATTGAGCTGACTATGTATAAGCACCCCATAAAAATGTGGGATTTCTGCAGGAAGAGGAATAAGGGGGGAAAGCTACTCTCTAACAGCCTTGTGGCTTTTCACATAATGTCATGTGTAACCCTCCTTTACCTGCCCCACCTGTGACAGCTGAGGTGACAGTAACTATGTCTTCTCTTGAGGTTCAGACACTTGTTTATGACATCTGGACTCACTGCTGACAGCTGGGTTACCCTTAGTTATCCAGAATAAGCGTGGCCAGAAATCAAAGATGTGTGGTGTGACCAGAAAAAGCCAGGACATTTCTGTGTCTCCTCTCTGCCATCCTCTGATAGGGGGACTAGGGTCCCTTCTTCCATAACGCTGACACCCCACACCAGAAGCTTCTTGCAGGGAAAGAAGCTCTCTCCGTGCTCAGAGGGGAAATGGATCACATTCAAAAGTAAGTTGAGCCCCTTTCTTTTTTTTTTTTAATATAATTTTTTATTTTTTATAAACATATATTTTTATCCCCAGGGGTACAGGTCTGTGAATCACCAGGTTTACACACTTCACAGCACTCACCAAAGCACATACCCTCCCCAATGTCCATAATCCCACCCCCTTCTCCCAAACCCCCTCCCCCCAGCAACCCTCAGTTTGTTTTGTGAGATTAAGAGTCACTTATGGTTTGTCTCCCTCCCAATCCCATCTTGTTTCATTGATTCTTCTCCTACCCACTTAAGCCCCCATGTTGCATCACCACTTCCTCATATCAGGGAGATCATATGATAGTTGTCTTTCTCTGCTTGACTTATTTCGCTAAGCATGATACGCTCTAGTTCCATCCATGTTGTCGCAAATGGCAAGATTTCATTTCTTTTGATGGCTGCATAATATTCCATTGTGTATATATACCACATCTTCTTGATCCATTCATCTGTTGATGGACATCTAGGTTCTTTCCATAGTTTGGCTATTGTGGACATTGCTGCTATAAACATTCGGGTGCACGTGCCCCTTTGGATCACTACGTTTGTATCTTTAAGGTAAATACCCAGTAGTGCAATTGCTGGGTCATAGGGCAGTTCTATTTTCAACATTTTGAGGAACCTCCATGCTGTTTTCCAGAGTGGCTGCACCAGCTTGCATTCCCACCAACAGTGGAGGAGGGTTCCCCTTTCTCCGCATCCTCGCCAGCATCTGTCATTTCCTGACTTGTTGATTTTAGCCATTCTGACTGGTGTGAGGTGATATCTCATTGTGGTTTTGATTTGTATTTCCCTGATGCCGAGTGATATGGAGCACTTTTTCATGTGTCTGTTGGCCATCTGGATGTCTTCTTTGCAGAAATGTCTGTTCATGTCCTCTGCCCATTTCTTGATTGGATTACTTGTTCTTTGGGTGTTGAGTTTGCTAAGTTCTTTATAGATTCTGGACACCAGTCCTTTATCTGATATGTCGTTTGCAAATATCTTCTCCCATTCTGTCAGTTGTCTTTTGATTTTGTTAACTGTTTCCTTTGCTGTGCAAAAGCTTTTGATCTTGATGAAATCCCAATAGTTCATTTTTGCCCTTGCTTCCCTTGCCTTTTGCGTTGTTCCTAGGAAGAAGTTGCTGCGGCAGAGGTCGAAGAGGTTGCTGCCTGTGTTCTCCTCAAGGATTTTGAAGGATTCCTTTCGCACATTGAGGTCCTTCATCCATTTTGAGTCTATTTTTGTGTGTGGTGTAAGGAAATGGTCCAATTTCATTTTTCTGCATGTGGCTGTCCAATTTTCCCAGCACCATTTATTGAAGAGGCTGTCTTTTTTCCATTGGACATTCTTTCCTGCTTTGTTGAAGATTAGTTGACTGTAGAGTTGAGGGTCTATTTCTATTGAGCCCCTTTCTTAATCGTGGACACAATATCTGGGGGGAATCCAGCCTCTTTACCTCCCTTGGCTGATCTTGGGCTAATTTCTTAAGGTCAAGCTCCAGTCCTTCCTATCCTTCTCCTGGACTCTTTGCTGATAAGCCAGTCCACAGTGATGTGCCCTGCCCCCACCTCTAGCTCTCTCTGAACTGTTCTGGCATTGAGCCTGAGCTAAGTTGGAAACTTTGTTCTATTTTATTTGTTTATTTCTTTCCTTTTTCTCTTTGTCTTTTTTGGTAGCTCCCATCACACCACCTAAATTTAGAGCCCTTTGAGGACCAAAACCTGGTACATCTACTCCGTGGTAGGCCTTAAACCTAGCACAGCTGAGAAAGGTCCTTGGGAGTGATCCACCCATGACAACACAGACATCTGTGCCGTGGTTGTGTGTCCTGAAAGAGGAAGCCAGTGACACAGGTTTATAAAGGTTCTGTCTCTCACTAGAACTTTGCCACTTCTGGGGCAAAGAAAGCTGTTTACACATCAGGTGGTACTGCTTGGGGTTCACGAATGAGGGGCTGGACCAAGTGAGGAGAAGGAAATGCTTCTTCTCTGCCTCACCTGTGTGTCATGAAATCGTTCTTGTCACTGTTGTCCGTGGGAAGGGGAAAAGCGTTCACTGCCTGGCCAGAAGCTTCTCCAACAGTTTCTGACTGGAAATGCAGGCCGAGGAGGCCCAAGCAGCAAGACCTCAGCCTTCCTCGGCTGACTACCCCCAGGGCCAGTCAAGCCTGTTGCTCAGGCCTGTCAGGCAGGGCTTTTGTTCATTTAATAAACAGTGCGGTGAATCTCACCCCTGCTGACATTTGTCAAGAAGACATTTCATGAAAGTCCCAGTTGAGAAGAAATGCTAGCTGGGCTCACGCCACTTCTAAGGACAGGCAGCTGCACAAAACCCGTGACCCACAAGAATGTCACATGCTGCGCTTGGGAAACGAGGTGCTGAGGGGGCCATGGCTGGGGAGGGCAGTTCACAAGGTGGACCTGGCTCTGAAGGGTGGTTAAGATGGGGATCCCGTTTGGAAATAAAGGAATCTAGGATGTTCCCATTACCACTAGATTAAATTATTTTGGTTTGTTGGTGTGCAATGAGCCCAGCATTATGTTAGGTGACACTTGAAACCAAAAAAAATACTGATCACTGCCAGAGTAAGTACTTAAGAGGTAGGGTTCCTCTGGGCATTCATAGGAGAGAGACAGATATGACTGAACATGGTCAAAAAAGGCTGGTGGAATTTGTGTGAAGTCTACAAGGATAGTATACTTAGTACAGGTGTGTGTGTGTTGCAGACAGGGGGGATATATTTGGGGGAGCATCCCAGGACCAGGACATGGCATGAAATGGACAAGAGAAAATATGCACCATGTTTAGAGGTATCGGGTACTTTAAGAAGGTGTAGCCAGCTGGGGCAGAGGGGTGACTAGTAGCAGACAGAGGAGGAGAAATGCAGAATTTGTCACGTTGTGGGGTCCTATATGACAAGCAAGGGACTTTTGGTTTTTGGAGTTTTTTTGGTTTGGGTTTTTCTTCCACAACCAAGGAAGAACCCCTAGCAGCTGTAGCACAGGGAACAGAATGATGGGATAGGTGTTTTGGAGGGCTGGCCTGGTTAGAGGGTCCAGAGTCTGACGGCAAAGGGCTGCTGTCATGATTCCGGCAGGATATTAGCCTATACTGCTGTCCCAGAGACTGTGAGGAAGATTCAGTATCCTAATGGCTCTTCCTGCCTGGACAATGTGTTTGTTTCCCTTTCCAACCAACTCCACACACTGAAGAATCTGAGAAGAGTTTTGAAAAAGCATTTCTTTAGTTCTTACTACTCCTCCATCCACATTTCCATAGCTTCTCCACAAGTCACCGCATGGAGCTCAAACTCCTCAGTTTGCCTTCAAGGCATATACCAGTGGTTTGCACACTTTTTTTTTTTTTTTTTAAAGCAGCAGAACCTTTTCTTCAAAGATGACCTTAAAAGCCAAGAGGTAAAATGAGAGCAGAGCATCTCTACTCAAATCTGCACACAGTCCTAGGAACATTCTCCCTCTTGAGGCAGCTAATCCCCCCAATATGTTTTAGTCTACAGCCCTTTAGTTACCCCATTCTGTCCCTACTGCCCCAACCATGGAGTCTCTGAACCCCTCCAACAAAACCTCAGGGCCTTGAGCACAGCTGAAGTCCATTTTCCTGCCAGGTCAATTTCAATCTGCCGTTTCTTCCACTGCTCTTCAGGCCCATTAAAGTGCTCAATATTCTGCCCTAAACACATACTGAACCTTGACATTCCACTGCTGTCACTTGTCCTCACCCTGAAATGATGACCCTCATAGCACCTTACATGCTTCCAAACTTCACTACACCCCACTTGTGCCTATCCTCTGCTATCATCATCATCATCATCACCTTCACCAACATCATCATCATAATCATCACCATCACCATCAACATCATTATTACCATTATCATAAACGTCATCACCCCCATTATCACTGGCACCACCAACATCACTACCATCATCACCATCACCAACATCATAATTATCATCATCACCATCATCACATTCTCAAGATCACCCAGCTGGGGAGAAGCTTAGCCAAGGGCAGTCCAACACAAGAGCTCCCAATCCCAATAAGCACTCTACACAGCTCCACAAACATATATATGTAGGCTGGATGATGGATTAATTAGGTTGATGAGTGACAGAATATAACTAACAAAAGAGAAAATACATTTAATCATTCAGTAAATATGTATTAAGTTCCTCCTATGTGCCAAGCACTGTGCCAGGCTCCAGTAAGATGGTGGAAAAAGGTGGACACTACTTCTGTTCCTCCTGAAACTCAAAGCCTGGAAAAAGGAGTCAGAGATGACCATGGGTTTTCTAGTATGCGTGATTCAGAAACTAAATGATTGTGCCACTGAGATTCCAGGAAGAAGAGTGAACTTAGGGGCAAGAAGATGATTTTGGCTAGTGGTCTGCTGTGCTTCATGGGCCAGGGTAAAGCAAATTAATAAATGAAATTATTCAGCGGGTGACAGAGACACAGCTGGGATCTCAGAGAGAGACAATTATGGGAGATATGGACCTAGGAATTACATAAATAACATTGACAACTGAAGACAGGAGCCTACGCCAAGATTAATATAGAGAAAACTAAGTCTCGAGACAGAAGCCAAGCCTTAGAGAATGTTCCAGAGAGGATGGACACCTCCTGAGAGAAGAAATGGTCATAAGGTATCAAAGAGGCCAAGAACTGAAGGAGAGGACAAGTGCCAAAGAGTAGAGCAACAAAAAAGAACATTAGTTCTTTCCATTTCGCCTTAAAGAAACTGTTGCTGATTTCTAAGAGCATAGTTTCAACAGAGGTGTGAGGGTAAATGAGAGATTATAAGGGACCTGGGGGCGGGGGAGACATGCATCATGAGGAAAAGACAATAGCCCTTTGCTAAAGCCACCTCACATCAAGAAGCTGGCATGAAAAGAGAATAATAACGGTCAAAGGAATAAAATAGTGAACAAAATCAGTTTTACTAATGATGTAACCTGACCCCAAATATGAATATGTTAAATATGACAGTCACTGGATTTAAAATAGAACCTTTAGGGACGCCTGGGTGGGTCAGTTGGTTGGACAACTGCCTTTGGTTCAGGTCATGATCCTGGAGTCCCGGGATCGAGTCCCGCATTGGGCTCCCAGCTCCACGGAAAGTCTGCTTCTCTCTCTGACCTTCTCCTCGCTCATGCTCTCTCTCACTGTCTCTCTCTCAAATAAATTAAAAAAAAAAAAAAAAAAAGAACCTTTAAAGCCATGCAAGTTAAAACGGAACCCCCAGAGTGGACCTCCATAAGTCCTGGGAGCTCCTATTCAAATGAATGGTGGTCTCTGCTCTCTGTTTTCTGTTGGTGATCATTAACTTAGTTTAGTTCAGCAGATTCTTTTTTCCTTTTATAACTAAAATTTTAAAAATAAAGAAACCGTCTAGTTAATCCCCCAAATGTATTTTTCCTTAGGGAAACATTTACATTCTTATGATCCTAAATGCTAAGCCAATAAAAGCAGCAGCAGAAACCATTATTCAATGTTATCAGCAAAAAAGCAGAAGAGAATGAAAGGCTCAAAGAATTTTGGTGTTTTGGGGGGAGAAAAATGACTTTTTTGTCTTTGTATTTTTATCTCTTCTGCCACCATAATTTAGATAGACAGAAAACAGGCCTGGCAACTGGCCATGTACATAAGGCCAAATAGCTCATTTCCCAGAAGATGTAGAGAAAGATTGTTGGGGCTTCCTTACAAACGCATGGCAGATGCAGACTCACAACCACGGGTGATCATGAGAGTGAACTATTTCTTATTGAAAGAATTACTAAATTCACCAGAAGAATGCACTGACTTGGGAAATCATGAAGATACAGTCATCCTTGAGTACCCATCCCATACTGACCTGTTCCAGATCAGACATTCAAACAGTGGGCAAATCAGAAATCATGAAATCTCAACAGCCTTAAGAAGAGGCTAAGGCAACTGAGGTCTTTTGGGCGGAAAGGGAAGAAATGGAGAAAAGATATGGATCACATGAGTGGCTATAAGCTCTTTCTGTTAAGGGCCAAACAAGAAGGAATGGTCCATACTCCCACAAGAAGTCTTTAGCTTGAGATCAGGAAAGACTTTCAGACCAATTAAGTTTGTAAACATGAAGTATGTTGCTAAGGGTCATTACGATTACTCAAGTTCAAATCCTATCTCCTCCTACATGGCCTCGAGCAACATCTCTGTGCCTCAGTTTCCTCCAGAGTAGAAATTTAGTGGTCCCTGCATTGTAGAGATTTCATGGGTTAATCCACGTAAAGCACTTAGCAGAGGAATGACACATCAACACTACGTAAGCCACCATTATCATCACTGTTATACCCAAGCAAGCATCATCTCAGCCCACATTTTCAGATGGGATGGAAATATATTACTCTTTTTCTAAAACTGAATTTTTTTTTTAAAGATTTTATTTATTATTTATTTGACAGACAGAGATCACAATTAGGCAGAGAGGCAGGCAGAGAGAGAGAGAGAGAGAGAGAGAAGGAAGCAGGCTTCCTGCTGAGCAGAGAGCCCGATGCGGGACTCGATCCCGGGACCCCGAGATCATGACCTGAGCCGAAGGCAGCGGCTTAACCCACTGAGCCATCCAGGCGCCCCTCTAAAACTGAATTTAATGTCTATTTTAAGCCCCCACTTGGAGAAAAATGCATCTTTGGCAATTCAAGTTTACCTCCTTTCCTTGTGAGCAAGGAGGGCTGTGTTCTGTATAGTCAAGGTGTTGAGGGAGGGGATCCTGGGGTCATCATCAGCCCACACCGTCATCCTCAGAGATCTGCTGTGGTCTCAGGTCTCAGTGCACACAGGCAGCTACCATCCTTGAGGCCTCCTTGGACCCTACTCTCTTTCAACTACTTCCATGGTCTGCATGGGGACAGATGGCCATGGGATCCTGGGAGGCACCTCATATGATTCTAGGCCCAAGCAGCTATTTCTATTTGGGGATCTAGTTATCTCCCCAGAGCTGGGCACAGAAGAATTGAGACCCAGGAGCCCTCACCTCCTGACTTCTCCAAGATCTTTTATTCCCTTCCTTAGTTTTAGGCCAAAAAGGGCAGGCTGTGGGACCTACCTTGTTTAAGACGCAAACCTCTACACACACACCCCTCACTTCCCCTCTGAGTCACTCTCCCCTTTGGATTAGAAGAGTAAGTGATGGAGTGAAGCTTTGGTTATTTCACAGCATCATCCCATTGTACCCTGGATGTTAATCTTTCGCTTCAGCCCCCAGCAGAGGCTCCTGGTGTGGTCTTCCTACTGCTTCTCTTAAACAACTTCCAACCACCTACAGTGAAGGGCTGCAATAGACTCTTTCAAAGAGCAGCCACAGAGGATGACTTCCCTTTGTTCCCTTTTCCAAGAGCCCATGCAGACAGGCGTGAAGACAGCCACCTGCTATTACAAAAGGGAACCTCACGGCACTTACCACAGGCAAACAAGATAATGCATTACACCTCCATCAGGCCAAATGGTTCAAGGAACCTGTAGCCAGAAACATCACTTAATTCCATTCTACATGTATACCTCAATAACTTACACAAAACATGTATGGTACAAGACAAAAATAAGGGGTGAAAATAGAGCAAAATGAAAATAAGATGAATTGGGAATTCATACCTACATGCATGGGAGTCTCAACTTTACTACAGGACAGTCACAAAGAGGACCCACCTTCCCAGGAGCCAGGACATGAGTATTCCCAGTCCTGATATCCCCCTAGGGGCTCTTGGGGCGGGGGGAGGGGACAGGACACTGTATAACGGACAGATTAAGCCTTGGTGATATCTGTACAGGAAATAATACAGTGAGCTTCCCAGGCTACCTATTACAGGTGCCTGGCAATGCATCCAGAGTGTCTTGACAAAGGGAATTTCAGGGCACCTGGGTGGCTCTGTTGGTTGAGCGTCCCACTCTTGGTTTTGGCTCAGGTCATGACCTCAGGGTTGTGAGACTGAGCCCTGAGTTGGGCTCTGTGCCCAGTGCTGAATCTCTATCGCTCTCCCTCTGTCCCTCCCATTCATGCTTGCTCTCTCTCTCTCTCAAATAAATAAATCTTAAAAAAAAAAACCCAACAAACTATATATATATATGTATATTTTTTTTTTAAAGAAGCAAAAAACAAAGGGAATGTCAGTAAAAGTAATTCTATAGGGACCAGTATTGTGCAATTCATCCACACATCTCTCTGCTGTTTAAATAAATAATAAATAAGCTAAAAAATTTTTAAAATAATAAACAAGCTAAATAAACCTAAGTCAATAGGCTTAAGAGAAGTGAACAAACTACGTATTATTCAGACAGCCCTTCCCATACTGTTTCTGCCGGCTATTTACCAACAGTAAGTAGAAATAACGTGACCAACTGTCCCATTGGCCTGGGATAAGGACTTTTGGTGGTAAAGCCAAGACAGTTCCAGACAAACTGGGATGGTTGGCCACCCTGGGTTAACATGACAGTTCCTGCCTTTATACCTGGATCTGAGCTCTCTTATGTTGCTGGGTGAATGCAAACTGTAAAAGTCAGACAGTCTGAGGTGGGGTGGATGCCTTCTGAGAGAGCTGAGGAGCTGAGAGGAAGTAGCAAGCTTCCAGACCTCCACAGGGAGGGGCTGAGGGAGCTGTGCAGGTAGGACTAGATCCTCATCCAGAAGCATCCTCTCTCCTGCAATGCACATACAGGTCAAGGCCCCACAATATCCCCAGCCTGTGTTTTGTCTTTCCTAGGTGCTCAGTAAATACCGGAACTCAAACTAAGTTGGATGGACTAAGGGAGAACATTTCTAAGTCTCCTCTAGATCCTTTTGTTTCATCTTCCCTTGCACACTTCTCTGGGGGTACACATCACCTTTGCTACTCTATCCTTGATTCTACCCTCCAGTCAGGGTGGAGCTGTGTGTCCTGGCTGCAGGGCCCCCAGAGAGAGAGAGGCAGGTCCTCTTCAATGGGTGCCTAATGCTCTTCTGAGCTAGTTGGGGACTGACTTAGCACCTCCCCTGGCTCCTACTCCAAGAAATGTTCTCAGAGGGTATCCCTTTCCTCCAATCTCTGGACTGTTTCTTTACAAAGATTCTCACCTATCCTTGCTTCTCAGGCACCCCAAAGATCCAGGATTCTGGGGTTATAGCACTAGGAGTGTCAGACAAAAAAAAAAAAAAATACAAACCCACAATCCTTGCCCATGGGGGTTTTACAGTCTAGTTGGTCAGAGCAATAAGTAAATAAGTAAATGAGTCTCCTCATTTACTTTCTTTTGGAGATTTGGAAATAATTAGCAATTACAACAAAATAAAACCAACCAAACAATAAAAAAGAAAACAAAGCCTTCTATTTTAGTCCTCTGAAAATGATCTCAAACACCATTCCTCTACTAATACATCTTCCTAGCTTTTCCCCTCCACTTTCCAGAGAAGAAAAAAATCAAAGAAGTAGATTCTCTAACTCCTGATGTATTTATTCTATACTTACAAATTGGTTACTCAACTTTTCAGGGCCTGAGTTGTTTCACCAATAATATAAATAATAACACAAAACAACTATTTGAATAGTGCTAGTGGTGTGCCAGGCACTGCTCTAAGTATTTTCCTTACATTAACTTACTTGAACTTACTTAACCTTCACAATAATATTGTGAGGTGCACGCTCTCATGATCTTCATTTTACAGATGAGAAAACTAGGGCATAGAGAATTTAAATAACTTGTCCAAGGTCACACAGGTGGTAAGTGAGAGGGTTGGGATTCATTGCAGACTGACTTTAGAATGTATTCACTAACCATGGATGGATGGTGGATCGCAGATGGAAGGATGGATGTTGGATGATGGTGAATGGTAGATGGATGGATGGCAGACAATGGTGGATGGTAGATGGATGGATGGTGGATAGTGGTAGATCGTAGATGGACAGATGGATGGATGGGTTTTGGATGATGGTGGATCGCAGATGGATGGATGGATGTTGGATGATGGTGAATGGTAGATGGATGGATGGCAGATGATGGTGGATGGTAGATGGATGGATGGGGGATGGTAGATGGATGGATGAAGGGAGGGAGGGACAGATGGTAGATGGATGAATGGGTGGTGGATAGTCAGAAGAAGGCACTAGGTCAGCCATTGCTCAGATACCTCTCTTAAATATATATGATGTCAATATTTAAAATACATGCTCTGAACCTAAAGTGTGGTTTTTAACATTTTTCTGTTTCAAAATGAAGTGGAGGAGTGTCCATTTGGAGAATTACTGGCTCTGAGCTGTGTAAGACCTTAGCCTCTAGAGCATTACACCTTCCTTGGAAAAGAAACATCTCCCACCAGCACTCATTTAAATCTCTGTGGAATGGAAGCAAAGAAGTTATGTTTTTCCAAAATGAATTAATCTCAGAAGATTTCCTTGAGAATCTTGGATATGAAATATTTCTTTAGAGCCAAGACTAACACATGTCTTACATAAAAGTGAAAAGAATATTTCCAGTTAACCTCCCCGCCCCAAACATAGATTACTGTCTCCAGTCAACAAGAGCTTATCTTAAACCTCCAAAGAATTAGATGAGCTCTCCTTAAATTTTACTTTCAAATTAAGAGACCAGTTTGAGGTTAGCCAGATCTGTGGCTTTGGCTTAACAGTCACCAAACCTCACTGATAGGCCTGTTTTCCATCTCCATGATATTAATCTTTTGACCACCAAAATTTTTCTTTAATAAAAGCAGTTTGTGTGCCTTACTCTTACTGATTAGATAAGAAAGGAAGGAAAACACTGTAGATCTATAGAATTGAGTATGACTGAGTGCTTACTCTGCCCCAGAATAGTTTACATGCCATGGAAAACATTACCTTTGAAAAACTTAACCTTGGTAGATTTTCAAAGATGTATACATTTGCCTTTTTATGATTTTGTTTAAGAGATAATAATAGAGTTTTATTTTCTAATTGTTTAATGGACAGATCTAATTAATGTCATCAGTATTTTTCACTGGTCTGGAATTCAACTGTGCCTATGTGAATTTAATTCTTACACCTCTATTCTCAGTTAGCTCATGTTCTGAAGAATTATGCAAGGTAAACAGTACTGGGCAGAAGACTGGTATATTACTTGAGCTCTATTATCTAGAATCCAAACCGTCCATGAATCACTGGACATTTCTCAGCAGCAGCTGTCTGACCAGCAACAGAGAGGTAAGGTTATTCACCCTACTACCTAGGTCCGGTACAGAATGCATCAACATCAAAGCTGGTGGCAGTGCAGCCATTACTATATTAGGCAACAGATAAAGGGAAGCACTCTGTTCAACAGAAGAAACCATGATAAAGTAACATTTACATCATTGTATTAACAGGACTTTGAATCTAAGGGTAGGTTGTAACCAAGCTTCACGTACCAAACAAAGATAAATTCCTCTGAAAATAGCAGTGAGGCAAACAACAAAATAATTTACCATCATATATAGTAATACTAAATATGAGTTTCTATTACTGGCAATGGTATAGCCTACATGGCCTACATTTAGGTCTTTTGGGTTTATCATTGAAACACTATCTTAAAAAAACTTACCCTTACTCTTAGAGTGGGTATAGGAGGGAGCAGGTTGGGCATCATGGTATTATCAGGGGTAAGGGGCATTATTAGGGCGTCATTGGTGGCTTTTTCTCCATTTCAATTCTTTACAAGAGATGGGGGGAATTTATGAGGGTGAACGAGCTTGGATTTATGGTAGTTGCTGTTTCTAAGAGAGTTTAGAGCATCAAAGAATCCATAAGCTTTAATTTTACCCATCCCCTTCCTCTCTGTAAATAAAATTCTCCCTAGAGATGGCTGTATAAAAATGTCAGCAGCAAGTACATTCTAGAGCCATTAGATTTGCTTCCCTAGTACTGTATCATATTCTGCAGCCTGGCCCTCTAAAGATTCTTCCCAGGGGTCCTCAACACTATTTAGGGGCTCAAATACCACCAGATGAGCCCTGACTTCAGAAACCTCTGGGACTCTAAAGATGCTTTGTCCATGTCCTAATGGCCAAAGGAGATGCCCCACTCCTCCTTCACAACCTTTTGTCACTTAAGTAGTGTCTAATTAATAGCTCTTTCCAGTGAACCTTGAATGGGCCCAGCCCACTCATTTCCAGAGACTACTGCTCCAACTAAGAGAGGGAAAGATCTGGGAATAACAACACATGAGGGAAGGCTGAAACTGCAAGAATAAAAAAGCCTTAAAGGGGACAAGATTGCTGATTTCAGACACTTAAGGACATTTTTATCAAAAAGGAACTACATTTATTTGGCATGGCATCAGAGAACAGAGCTGAGACCAATGAGTGAAAGTTATATGGAGGCAGACTGTTAGCTCAGTATTATGAGGAACAACCTTTAGCATCAGAATGGACTGTTCTGTAGGGTGAAGAGCTCCTTAGCACTGAAAGTATACAAGCAGAGGTACTCTGACATAAATTAAGAGGTGCATCATCTAGCACTGAATAGAAATTTGGTCTAATGGCTGCACTCAAAGACGCTGAGGCCCTTTCCAATGGAGATACTAGGATTTCAAGTTCATTAGTGAGTTTTCTCAGACCTGGAAATTCCCCCATCATCTTTTTCAGGGCAGACCCCGCCCCTTCCATCTTTGCAGAAAGCCTGGAGTAAAAACAGTTCACATTCTCCAGATGTCATTCTCCCCACCCAGTTGAAAAGGTGACTATGACAGACAGCCACCTGTAGGATAGGGTTCTTATTACTATCCCTGGGGGCAGAAGCAGGAGGCCAGTGAATGAAGTTAGCATTCCCTCTTTTGCTCAGAAGCAACCTTCTTTCTTCTTGTCAAACAAAGGCATTTGTTGAGTTCACCACATCTTTCTCCAGAGTACACATAGGGTAAAGCAGGGCACTCACTAAACTTTTGCTAAAAGAATGAATACATTTTAAAAGCAAGAGAAAACAGTGTACAGTGAGTGACTCAGAAATTAAATATCTTAGCCACGCCAGATTCATCGCTAAGATAGGGGTAAACACACTAATGGCGCCTTGCTTGTGGGTTACCCTAAGGATTAGAGGGTACAGTGAAAAAGTAATATGCTTAGCAGAGTGTCTGACACATAATCAAGTTTTAAGAAATGCTAGCTCTTTTCATTGTTGTTATTTTGTTATTATTACTGTTATTTTAAATAATACCATCAGGAGGGAGTGGAGAAGACAAAAAAAATTAATATTAGAAGAGAACTTCTTTCCCATTACCTCTTACATCACATCATATCACTTCATCTGGAGCTGGCAAACTCTTTCATGCTGACTCTGAGGAGGCAAACTGAGGACTTCAGTTAGCAAAAGGGATGCATTTCCTTGCTTTAGAGAGCTGGATTCCTCAGAGCACCTGGCACTGATGCTCGCTGGTAATTAGAGATGGTGGATGGAGAATTACCCATGGAAATGAGCCTTGGGCTTCAAAGGGGTCTGGGATAGTCTAAGAAGACTTTATATAGCGAATACTTGCTGAAAAGTGTCATAAAAGAATGAGTCTGTGATTTAAATTTTCAAAAGTACTTATCAACAGACGAGACAATTTGTGAAAAACAAAACATGTATTTTTCAAATCTTGTCAATTCTAGCTGTGAGCCAGTCACTCTGGGTGGGCTGGACCCACTGCGACTGCATCTCCCTTCTACGGATGCCGTATCTGTTGGACCCCGAATGAGGAGGAGAATGGAAATGTGAGGAAAGCATGATGTCTTCCCCGGTGAGCAGTCCACACACATATTTAGAATCTTCAGCGACATCTTTCTTTGGTACTAGCATTCCAGCAAAGGACCCTTACTTTATAAGCAATGAAACTCCTCAAGCATTCTGCTGACAGATGATATAGTACAAAGGCAAAATGATTTATCATTTAAAAAAAGACAAAGGCCTAAAGAGATTCTATTATTTGTCAGTAACCATAAATTATTCTTTTGCTAAGTGGTGTGAGGGCCTATAATCCAGGCTCCTAGTTAACCATGAAACTGTATGTCCTGGCAAGTAAACCTCAAAAATTATCTAGTTACACCAATGAATGTAAGCACCATAGAAGTACCGATCAAAGCTCCAGGGCGACCTGGATGGGACATATTAGCAAGTTATAAATCAAGCCCATTCTAAGTAAGCAAGTAACAACAGGCCTTTCAAACACCTTTGCAATGTAACTAATTCCATCAGGTCCTGTTATAGCATAACCCACCACAATCACCAAAAACACCCTGCACTCCCTGCCTTATGAATTCAAGATGGTGCGGAGCTAATGATTCCCAGAAAAGATTTCTAGAAAAGTAAACAGTGTTCCTCTCATTCATCAGAGGAAAGGAAAGCGTGAATGTAAGTAACGTGCCGAGTTTTAGACTATTTACATAATTACAACCATATCCTAGAAGAGAGCTTGGAGAATTACCTTTTATTAAGTGTAGGTAGTCATGACATTATTGTACTAAAAACAGAAGTTGTCTCTTTTTTTTCTTTCATCTGAACTTCCTGAGTGCTTCTCAGAAGTAACCACTTCAATGTTCCCCAACTGATGTGAGTTTAATCTAAATTCTATGATGAAGAAGTTCACTATAATTTACAATAAACCTTTGCTTCTTTATTTATCCAACATGATGGCTATCTGACATCCTTGGTTCCTTCTCCTAGACCCTGGCCAGGATGCCAGCCATTGTTAAAACAGAACAGCACATTCATACCTAATTTCAGTGACTGGTTGTCATCAGATAATCATGTAGTCCATTATTGCACAAACAAAATTCTAGTATAACTATTAAGTAATTCTTAATTAAATGGAGTGTGCTGGGGTGCTTAAAGTGATCCCAAGATTAAACTCTCAATTTGGAGCCTGTTTGATGACTAACGACCACTATCACCAATTTGAAGATATTACAACAAAACTCTGCTGCTGACAAAAATATTAACCATAAATGATGAAACATTTTCAGCTGGGACAAGAACATCTGGAGCCTATTAAAACTGGAAAATTTTCCCTCTAAATCCTGATTGCCAAAGTCAGAACCAACCACCCAGAAACTGTGGCCCTCATGCTAACTCAATGTTTATGTTTCATTACAAATGATTTCAGGGATTTACATCTTGCTCTATATGGCCCAGTTCCCATGATTACAACCTCAAATCTTACCAGGCATGTCCTTATGCACAGCAACGTTCCTCATCTCTTGGGTTTGGAAAGAGGTACTTCCTGGGAAATAATTCCAGGTTCCTTTTTCACACCAGTCTGAAGAGCAGAAGGAGAAGAAAACTAGGATTCAAGATCCAACATATTAATATTACATTTTTTAAAATGCTATGATAGGATTTGATTCTAAATATATAATAAATCTGTAATATGCAATAAAAGTGACTCATGGAAGTTATGTAATTTCAGCTGTGTGTTAGTTTTCTATCGTAATAATAACAAATCTCCACAAATTTAGTGGCTTAAAACAACACAGATTTATGAATTTGCATTCTCTAATGCCCAACAAGGGTCTCACTAGGCTAAGGTCAAGATGTTTCCAGGGCTGCATTCCTTTCTGGGGATTCTAGGAAATAACCCATGTCTTTGTCTCTCCCAGTTTCTACAGGCTGCTCACATTCCTTGGCTTGTGGCCCCTTCTTCCATCTTAGAGGTCAGCAAGGTTGCACCTCTCTGACCCTGCTCCACAAGCATAACCTCCCTTGATTAATTTGGGCCTATCCAAATAATCTAGAAAAATCTCCCTAACTCAAGATCCTCAATTTAACCACATATGCCATAGAAGGTACCATATTCCAGGTTCTATGGATCAGGATGTGGACATCTTGGGGTGGGGCATTTTTCCGCCTATATAATCTATTTCCAGACTCCAGAAAGTAAAGAAGTTTGAAATCAAAATTTCATCAATGTCTTCCCTCCTTATCATTTCTTTTAGAATCGAATCTTACCCTAGGAAATAGGAAAGAAGTTTTTGATGCAAAACGCCTTAAACATAGACCCATGCCACAAGTTTCACTAGTCCACAATGAATTTCTTGGCTGAAAGCTTCCCAAAATTTTCAGAGACAAATTTTTTCTTAATTTTTAAAATTTTTATTAACATATAATGTATTATTAACCCGAGGGGTACAGCTCTGTGAATCGCCAGGTTTACACACTTCACAGCACTCACCATACCACATACCTTCCCCAATGTCCATAACCCAACCACCCTCCCCCTACCCCCCTGCCCGCCAATTTTAAATTTAGTGGTAAACATGGAATCTATCTAGTTTTACTGTTGTATATCTATGTGAGACACCCAACAATGGTTCTTTTGAAATGCTAAAATTTCCACTGAAAGCCTAAACTGGTCATGTCCCAGAATGTATGGAAGCATGCATGCGGTTGGTAGAGTGGTTTCTTAACACACCTTTCACCCTGAGTTTACTCCTAGCATGCACTTCTGTGCATTGCAGGGCATAGAGCGCCCTTGGCTGGTGTGTGTGTTCACAAGGAGGTCAGCCCTTTTCTCAGGCCTATGTTTCCTACCTGTGCCTGCCAAATGCCTTTGTTGAAGCCAGTGTCCAGGAGGTTAGCTCTTTTTAATTTTTGTAAAGATTTTATTTATTTATTTGACAGACAGAGATCACAAGTAGGCAGAGAAGCTGGCAGGAGAGAGGAGGAAGCAGGCTCCCCGCTGAGCAGAGAGCCTGACACAGGGCTGGATCCCAGGACCCTGGGATCATGACCTCAGCTGAAGGCAGAGGCAGACACTAGAACGAAACTCTGCCAGGGAGAACCTCCCATGAAACGGTCATTGCTCCTGCCTCCTCCTCTTTTCCAGCCACATCTGAACTTAGCAGCATATTAATTCTTACAGCATCTCCTTGTGTACCTCAGCTAAAACTTTAGGCTTTATTTCCAGTATCCAAGCTTAGTGTTACTTTCGTTAAATGCCATCATGAAATAGGGCGGGGCACTTAGCTCTGACAGGAATCCACAGGAATGTCTGTTCACCCTCAGAGCTCCCTCTGAGCTTCTGCAGCACTACTCTACTTCCCTGCTGAGTGCTCTGTTGGACACCTTAGTTCTTAAAGGAATAGTGCAGCTATTAACAACATCAACAAAAAAAACCACCCACACACACAAATACAAATCCTTGCTCTTTCCTCTGAAAGCCACAAACATAATTTTCTCTACTGTTTTTCCTGCTAGGAGTGTTAACAAATATATTCTTTATTTATTCATTCAACAAATACTTTTTTAGGGCCATGTTCAATGCTATCTTGTAGCTTTTCCTTATAGCAGCTCCCAGTCTCTGAGAGTCTAGCAGATATACCCTTCTAAACACTCATTTGACCTTAGATATTGACTTTAGTCAAAGGGTATCTGGATGGTTAAAAAAAGAGAAAGAATGTTCTAGTCTGTGAATAACAAAATTGGAGAATGTTCTTTTCTGAAGACAGCTGAACAGTTGTTCCAGCAAATACTAGCTAGCTAAGTTTGCCATGAAAAGTAATGCACGGAAGTTAAGTAAGCCAGAGGCACACACATTTCTAGACTGCCTTTTAACCTACCACTTTCTATAGACTACTTTATTACTGTTTCCAATTAAACAATAATAACAATCAAAACAAAAAATTTGGAAAACCCAAAAGAGCATTTAAAAAGTCAGTCATGTTATATGTCAATTATATCTCAATAAAGCTGGGGTGGGGGAGAAACAGGCGGAAGTCAAACATCCAAGATAACAACTCATGACTTAATATGTTTGAAACTAAGCTCAATATTTTTCCCCATGCTTATGAAAAACACATGTATTATAACCAAAAACTGACATATTCTTCCTACTACAGTACTTCCTGCACTGGTTAACATGAACTTAAATAGAAGCTGAATAGTTGCATCCTGTCCTTTAAATACACTGTAGCTTTCTCAATCACCTTCACTCAGTACTGGATACCTAGGCTGTCTCCAAAATTTGCTATCATAAATATGTTTTAATAAACTTCCACAAACAATTCTTTGCAGACATCTCTTCATTCTTCTTGGGGTAAAGTCCTAAGAAACTGAAATGCTGGATGAAGGACTATACAGTTTTTAAAGCTTTCAATAATATAGTAACAGAGTGTCCTTCCAAAAAAAAAGAAAAAATTGCTAACCACCACCTCCATGCTGTGTAAAATTTCCAGAGAAACTCAGCTATCATAGAAAGGATCTCAGTTAAGAATGAGGCAATTCTGGGGGCAGAAGACATGAACAGACATTTCTACAAATGGCTAATAGACACATGAAAAAGTACTCAACATCACTCAGCATCAGGGAAATATGAATCAAAACTACAATAAAATACCACCTCACACCTGTCAGAACGGCTAATATTAACAACTCAGGAAACAACAGATGTTGGTGAGGATATGGAAAAAGGGGAACCCTCTTACACTGTTGGTGGGAATGCCAACTGGTACAACCACTCTGGAAAGGAGTATGGAGGTTCCTCAAAAGGTTAAAAATAGGACTACCCTATAATCCAGCAATTATACTACTAGGTATTTATCCAAAGGATACAAACATAGTGATCTGAAGGGTCACATGCCCCCCAGTGTTCATAGCAACAATGTCCACAACAGCAAAAAATATGGAAATAGCCAGATGTCCTCTGACAGATGAATGGACAAAGATGTGGTACACACACACAAAGGAATGTTACTCACCTATCAGAAAGAATGAAATCTTGCCATTTGCAACAATGTGGATGAAACTAGTGGGTATTATGTTAAATGAAATAAGTCAGTCAGAGAAAGACAAATACCATATGATTTCACTCATATGTGGAATTTAAGAAACAAAACAGATGAACACAAGGGAAGGGAAGGAAAAATAAAGTAAGATGGAAGCAAACCATAAGAGACTCTTACCTATATGGAACAAACTGAGGGTTGTTGGTGGGAAGGTGGGTAGAAGATGGGGTACGTGGGTGATGGGAATTAAGGAGGGCACTTGATGTAATAAGGACTGGGTGTTATATGCAACCGATGAATCACTAAATTCCACCTCTGAAACTAGTAATACAGTACATGGTAACTAAATTGCATTTAACAAAAAATTCTTTTTTTTTTTTTAAAGATTTTATTTATTTAACAGAGACAGATCACAAGTAGGCAGAGAGAGAGGAGGAAGCAGGCTCCCTGCTGAGCAGAGAGCCTGATGCGGGGCTTGATCCCAGGACCCTGGGATCATGACCCGAGCTGAAGGCAGAGGCTTTAACCCACTGAGCCACCCAGGTGCCCCAACAAAAAATTCTTTTAAAAAAGAATGAGCACTTTTTTTTTTTTTTTTTCAGAGAGTGTCAGAAATTTAGCATTAGAAAGGATTATAGAGGAAGGTCACCCAATATTTAACCTTAGCAGTAATACACTAGCTGGTGAGCTGCTAAAAACTGCCACTATTGAGCCCCACTCTTAGAGATTCTGATTGTCTTAGTCTTGAGTGGATCCTGGGCATGGAATCATCTTAAAGCTTCCCAAGTTGTTCTAGTGTCAAGCCAAAGTTGAGAACCACTGAACCAAGGTATTTTTAAATGAAAGAAATTTGCAGTTGGGATTCAGATGTATGTCAAACACATTCCTGAGTTTTTTCCTTTAATTCTTTGACTTTATAAAAAGATTTCTGAGAAAACTGTGACAGTTTATAAGCCTCTGTAAGGAAATCATGAATATATCTCTGACAGGTTCTTTTAGTGGTGTCCAGGTGAACAAAAAAGGGTTTCTCCAGCCCCATCACCAGGATTGCAATCAAAGGGGAGAAAATAGCTTGCAGTGGGTAGCTTTGCCGTCACAATTTGGTCAGCGATGGAGACACCCCTGCGTGGACACAGTCTGAGTCCTCAAGGACAGTATGAAATAGGGCAAAGGGCGTGGCTTTGGGGACATACAGACCTATGATTGAATTCGAGTTCTGTCATTTGTTCCTGTTTGACCCTGAGCAAAATTTTACTCTTCCAGGTCACAGTTTTCTCATCTGTAGAATGAGGCCATATTGCAACTACGTCGTTGGGCAGTGGCAAGGTTGACAATATGATACTATGATAACTATGTATAGTTCCTGGCACTGATCAAAGATAACTACCTTTGTTTCCTAGTACCTGGAATGCTTCGTGCACAGCCTTCTGTGCAGTGCACTTACTTTTTGATCTGTTTTCAATATAAGGAGACACACTTATTCTGACTATACTCCGGGTTAGGATGTGTGGGTTCTAAGACCAGTTCTGTCACTCCCTCAAGTGCAAGTCATAGCTTTCTTTGCAGAGCCCCAGTTTCCTCCCTAAAACATCTCCTCCCAACTTTAACAATCTCTACAGGAGATCTTTTCCCTTGCTTAGAACATCAGATATTCAAATTTACTGTACCATAAGAGAATATTCCATGGCATGATTAAAAAAAAATCTGTTAATTTAAAGAGGCCTATTGTGTATATTCTGTACATATATGCTATAGCATTTAAAGGTCACAGCAACCAAAGGAGGTACATATTTGTACCCCCATTAATGGGTGAGGAAACAGATCCAATGAAAAAATATTTTATCTGTAATTACACAGTCAGCCTTTGACACAACTGAAATTTGAACACAACTGTATCCCAAAGCCCTTGACTCCAGCACGCGGAATTCCTAAGTGCTGCTGGTTATCGAAACAGGACTGATTATTCAGAGACAGATTCTTCCTTCAAGCTTTTCCATTTTCCTCTTCTTTCCTATTTCTGATTTCTTACCAACTACTTTATTAACCCATCCATGAGAAGTTCTATGGAAATGAGAAAAATTCTGAACTCTGATTTACTAGATTCCTTGGAGTGACCCACATCAATACATCTTACTAAATTCAAAGCAAGTGCACCCCCAACTCATCCTTCCTTAGCTGGATCCCTCAAATGTCCCAGACCACCTTAACCCTACCCAAGAGTTGAGAAAGCAGGAATGGAAACAAATGGCAGTCTTAATAGATTCCAGCTAAAATAATTGCACTTTTCCAGGTTTATAAAATATATGAATAGGTAATCAGATTGCGAAGGCCCCTTCCTGGGCCTTGGAAGGGGTTCCTTGAAATGAGGAGCCCCTAGGTGTTTGCTTCCTCAGCAGCAGAAAATCCACCTCCATGGAGTATTACCTTACTCCATGGCATTTTGCAATGAGACTTGCTCTCATTCACACGCGGATACAGATGCATTCACGGTTAAACGGCAGTAATTACTGCTATTAATGCGGTCTAATTTCTCTGTTATTACAATCATACATGACAAATTTTCCTTCTTGCCTTAAAATTCAGCGTTATTTGGTTTTAATTATTTTCAGCCATCACATTATTAAAGAACTTCAGAGCTCTACTAATCCACAAACCTGGATTTTCAGGGAGGCAGTGACCCAGGCAAGCTCCAGAGACAGGCTCTTGTGCCCAGCAGGGCATTGCTGAATGCTTATTCTTCCCAGGAGAGCTGAAGCATAGGCATGGTCACCATTCCTGGGGATTCTGCTCTTGTTGGCGACTTTATATGTTTAATGCAAGACTGCAGCCGATAAAAGTACAATTATCATCAGAGGCAATAAGTGTGATCTGTACCCATTCAATACTTTTAGTGCTTAAAATATAAGAAGCATAGTAGCTTCACCTATCAAACATGAGGCTCCTACCACTTATTCATCCAGTTTCTCCTGAACCAGGGGGGCTATGAGCTCTGCTAAGATGTCGCTTAGGGTTTGAAGATTATATGGTTTGAAGACACTTCCAAAGGTCCTCTCATTTTACCCAAAGTTTATTGGTTTTGGCCAGGAATCCTATAAAACTTCACTGCAACAGACAAGTACAGCGTGTTCTCTAAAGTACGTGTGTGTGTGTGTGTGTGTGTGTGTGTGTGTGTGTTTAAATAAGATAGAATATGATGTTTCTGGACTAGAAATATAAAATAGTTGCATTAATCCTAGGAGAAAAATTATCAACCTAATAAACTGCTTTCCAAATTAACTGCAACCGCTAAAATAATTTTTGGATCAATTTTAAAAGAAATCTTCACAAATACAGAAACTCCATACAATGAATCCATGTCAATATTCAAATGCAAATGGCTTATTGCTTCTGGTCATAGTCTTCAGTTAGAAGGAACCTTGTCCAAATAATTTCCAGGAGACTATGGGAGGAGACAAAGAAGTGGGATAATACCCTCCATTCAACCTTAAGGTTTTAACAGCTTTCTTCTTTTTAAAACCATGGAATCAGGGGCGCCTGGGTGGCTCTGTGGGTTAAGCCTCTGCCCTCTGTTCAAGTCACGTTATCAGGATCCTGAGATCCAGGCCCTGCATAGGGCTCTCTGCTCAGCAGGGATCCTGCTTTCTCCTCTCTGCCTGCTTCTGATCTCTCTCTCTCTCTGTCAAATTAAAAGAAAAAAAAAAAAAAAAAAAAAGGACTCTTTCTTCAAATGGAATGGCATTGAGCTCAGTAGATAAATACAATGAAGGAAGTTGTTCTAGTAAAGGCAGGGGTGCAGGTTCTGTTCTCCCATCTTCCCCTTTCACACATGAACAGGAAGACATACTTCCCCCAGTTCTGGTCCCTAAGGAAGCTGTTAATCCCCAGGAGACCTTGCCCTTCAGGCACGGGGCTTTTGTTTTTGTTTTTGTTTTAAGATGTTATTTATTTGAAGACAGAGATCACAAATAGGCATAGAGGCAGGCGGGGTTGGGGGGAGGAAGCAGGCTCCCTGCTGAGCAGAGAGCCCTATGCAGGGCTTGATCCCAGGACCCTGAGATCATGAGCTGAGACAAAGGCAGAAGCTTAACCAACTGAGCCACCCAGGTGTCCCAAGGCACAAATTTTTAAAGCCTACTTAATAAGCACTACAAATAAATATAAATTAAGGAGCTAAAGGAGTCCATGGACTCACAGACATGATGTGGAACTAAGATTTTTGAAAAAGTTTATTTAAAATTGAAGAAGATCAAAGACTCTAGAATAGTGCTGTCTGATAAAATTTTTGCAATGATGGAAATGTTCTGTGTCTGTGCCACTAGCCATGTTTGGCTACTGAGCCCTTAAAATGTGGCTAGTGGGATTGGGAACTGAATTTTTAATTTTATATAATTTTAATTAATTTAAATGTTAATATAGATGGCCTCATATGGTTAGTGGCTAGTACACGAAACAGAGCAGTTCTAGAGCATTTCTCTTTTGTAGGTGAAACTACAAGGATAGATTTTGCAATAAAATGTATGTCTACTCTCCTTGTGGAAACATCTGAGGCAGCCCAGCACCCCCTCTTCTTAATCTCCTCTCTGTTCCACCAAAAGGAAGGCTCAGACAAAACCCCCTCTGTATTAGCTTCCTTTTGCTGTTTTAACAAATTACTATCACACAAGTTAATTCTCTTCTAGTTCCTGAGGTCAGAAGTCCACATTGCGTCTCAGCAGGCTAACCTCAAGGCAGGCAAAGCTGCTTTCCTCCTGGAGGCTCTAGGAAAGAGCTGGTCTTCACTTTCCTAGCTCCTCAAGGTTGTAAGCATTCCCTGGCACATGCCCCTTTCTCCATCTTCAAAGCCAGCAGTATAGCATCTTCCAGTCTCTGTTTCCATCATCACATTTTCTCCTCTGATTCTCTCTCTCAACCTTCTGCCTCCCTCTTATAAGGACCCTTGTGATTACCATGGGCCCATCTGGATAATCCAAGATAATCTCTTTAAACTCAGAGATTTAGTTTAATCATAGCCACAAATTAGGAGGTAACATATTCATAGCTTTCTAGGCTGAGGGCATCTTTGGGGTGGGGGGCATTATTCTACTATCCCACTTTTGCTGTAGATTAACTAGAAATAAGACTAATGTCTTTCATTAAATACATTAATACCCAGCTTCTAAAAGGTACCCCTAGATGGTAAGGCTTCACTGCAATTACCCAAAAGTGAGGTGAGGTTTTCTCACCTGATGGTACCCCAAATTTAGCCAGGATCAGATCACCCATAGGCTTATGAAACAGATTGGTGATTCAGTAGGTCTAGAGTGGGGCCCAAGAATTTGCATTTTTCAACCAGATGCAATACTTTCAACAAATGTCCACAAGTTCTTTGACATTCCTCCCTTCAGAAAAGGGGTCTTACTTTCATCCTTTTGAACATGGACTAGATTTAGTGACTCAATTCTAACTATATTTGATGGATGTGATTTCAAGACAAGGCTTGCTCTCACACTCCTTCTCTCTCCTCAAGCATTAGCTTCCAGCCCCTGTTGAGCCCTCAGATTACTCCAGCTCTGGGAGACCCTTGACTGCAACCTCATGAGAAACCCTGCACCAGGTTCACCCAGCTAAGTCACTTCTAAATTCCTGACCAACAGAAACTGTGTGAAATAATGTAAGTTTATTGGTATTTAAAGCTACTAAGTTTGGGAGTTACTTATTATACAGCAAGAGATAACTAAATATGTCAGGTGATGCTGATACCACCGGTCTGGAGACCACATTCTGAGAGCCACTAGTCCAAGCCACAGACTGTGTGAGGCACGTGCATTTCTCCTGCCTGTGTTGAGATGCTCCAGAGAATCAGAAAAGGGTAACATTCTCTGCTTTGTATGTATTGCATACTTGTTTTCTGCAGATATATTCCATTAATGCCAGCTACTCTCCTGTGCAAGTGCTTTTACTGGGAAGAATAACAACAGTATGTCAACTGATAGCTGTATTCTAGAAGACTTTTTCTGTCTTCCCAGGCATAAAAATGTTCTGCATATGGACAAAGGACCAGACAGATTTAGGGAGAAAAGGAAATGATTGAAAGACTAGACCATCTCTCTCTCTCACAGTCTTTTCAACCTGGAGGTGAACAAGATGAAGAAAGAAAACAAAATTCTTCTTCTCCTCCTCCTTTTTTTTTTTTAAAAGAAAACAAAACTCTTGACAAGGGAAGGAAAGATAGTACTAGGAGCCAGGAGAGCAAAGGGGTGTCCAGCTGTTAAATAATGAGAAACTGAAGCTTCCCTCATTGTGTCAGAGAGGCCAATTCCTGAGGCAGCTGTAGAGGAAATGGGGAGTTTACATTATCTGGGATGTCAGTAAGAGCCGGGTGGATGTACTTCCTGTCTGCTTCTCCCCAAAGATTAGCAACCTCTTCAGCAAAGATGCTTTTCCAGGGGTGTCATTTGTTGTTTACTTTCCCAGTTGGCAATGTGGTCCAACAGAGCTCCAAGAGTGAGGAAAGGGAATGGTAGTGAATACAGAGCGAATACCACACAGAAGGGAGGGCAGGGAGAATGTGAGGTGAGGAAGGATGTGATTGATGGCAGCTCCACAAGACGGCTGTCTCCAATTCAGGCAGTGCCAGGCCAGCTGGCCAAGCAGGTTCATTTCAGTGATACCCATTCTCTTTGATGGCGTTTCTCTGGCTTTTCCATTTATTTTACAGCAACTTGAAATAAGACATATGATTCCATTTATATGAAATTCTTGGACAGCCAAACTAATCTAGAGTGACAGAAAGCAGAAAAGTGGTTGCCTCAGGCCAATACGGGGTGTGGGAGAGGTGACTGCAACAGGCCTTGTGGGAATATGGGGAGTGATGGCAACGTGCTCTGTTTTTCTTGTGCTAGCAAATACACAGGTGTGCGCGTGTCAAACTTTATCGAACTATATGCTTAAAATGGGTACATATTACTGTATTTAAATTATATTTTAATAATATTGACCTTAAAAATGTATGACAGACATGGGGCCCTCTGATGGGGCATCAAAGACTGGTTTGGCAAATGAGAGTTCTCTGGTAGAAAAGGGATTCAACTAGTTCTGTGTGGCCTGAGGAATGGAACCAGAATAAATGTGTGCATGTTATAGGAAGCAGATTTCTATTCAATATATTTGTGTCAATCATTTATTTAATAAAGGTTCACTGAAAGGCCTATCCATACAGAGCTTGAACTCTCAGATACACAAAAAAGATAACTTAGCTTCTCAATTACCCAAATGAATTTCTATTTAAAAGGCCAGTTTTGTAGAGAATGGGATATTAATTTGAGGTTTTCCCATATTCCCTGAAATTGTGTCTGAGTTCTAGTAGAACAAGGCACGGAGGGGATGTCTAGTCCTCAATGCCTCCATGCAAAGATCTTCCCATTCTCAGCCTTGGCCATGAGCCGTGTGGCTGCAGCACTGGCCCTTGCTGCAGCCCATGTGACCTCCTTGGCCTTTTGCACCACACCTGAGCCATGTTAAAAGAAGGGGTCATAGGTCTCTCTTCTGCTTTTGTGCCATGGTGGACATGGGGAGACCACACCAAACTCTGCAAGCCTATCTCTTACCCTACTTGCCTAGAAATGTCACAAATGTGTGTGTAATGCGTGTGGTGTTGCTGCTCCCCAGGACTCCACCTTGCAAAGCGGACCACAGGTCTTCCAATCGTAGGTCCCCCAAAATATTCTGAAATTGCTGAGAGGCCGCACTGGCACAGTGGCTACAAGCAGAAACTCTTAGGTCCATACTCCCCGCATCCTTGCTGGGATAGCTGCTAACTGCAGAACCAGGGCAAGGAGTCACAGCCTCCATCTGGATCTCTGTTCTTATCCCACCATCACACTCTTAAAGGAGTGTGTGGCACACAGGACCTTCCACCAGAGGCACAAGACCCTTGATCAGGGACTTCCCGCTCCTCTGCATGCCTGTCATCCTGGTTTTTACCTTTATAACTGCTTCTCTGGCTCTTGCCTTGAACCACGTCTTCACAGAGAGATGTTTTTGCCTCCTGGGCACCTGGCATAATCTCTTTAATGATTCTGCTTTGAGGAAACACAGAATCCAAAGGCTTTTAGTATTTTTTTTTCCTTGCTTTCCCTCCAGGCAGGCTTCTCCCTTGAGGCAACGAGGAAAGAGAACAGTTTGAAAGAGCATGGAGGAGAGCAGGAAATAACTGAGAAAGGTTCATTTGTGTTGATGTCACACTACATCAAATATATCTCATTTTCATGAAAAGGTGCATCTCACAATAAGTGAAATTTTGCATTTCCTTCTACACAATACAATATCCGTTCTAAGCAATACAATGAGGAAGGAAACAGGCCCCTGACCCACAGGGCTCCCGTTAATGGGGCAGACACTGCACGTACAAATCAGTGAGTGGACTGAGCAGAGGCACGAATTTCAGGGTGTGAGGAACATAAACAGGCCCCTGGGGGAGATTCGGGCCCACCTAACCGAGGCAGGTGTGTGTGCTCAGGCGTTGTCTCCTGGGGGCCAATATTTAAGCTGAAACCTGAATGACCTGGCAAAGAGAAGATGAAACACCAAAGACGAAGGCTTTGAGGCTTTCAGGGAAACGCTGGACCTTTTCAAGGACTGACAGCAAGCCAGTGGGAGCAAATGGTGCTGCATGTAGAAGGCAGCAACACACCGGAGCTATCTGAATATGGGGTGGGTCCTGCTGGATGAAGCTGAGTTTCCAACCACCAGATATATTCAAGCAGAGTGGACAGTCACTGAGGAAATTTTACACAAGGAACCCAAGGACAAACTGGAAGACAGAGTATTTATTAGTTTTCTAGGATTGTCATAACAAATTACCACAACCTGGAGGGCTTAGAACAACAGAGATTGATTCTCTTACTAGCCAGGTGTGAGCAGGGCCGAACCTCCCTCTGAGCCTCTGGGAGCCTCCCTCTGAGCCTGTGCCTCTCTCCTAGCCCCTAGTGGCTGCCAGCGGTCTTTGGTGGGCTGAGGCTTGCAGCTCCAATCTCTGCCTACATCACCACATGGCCTCCCATTTTTTCCCTACTCTTGTCTGCGTCTTCTCCTCTTCCTATGAGGATACCTGTCCATGGACTTAGGGACCATACAGATCTCACTTAATTACACCTGCAAAAATCCTTTTCCCAAATAAGGTCACAGTCAAAATTCCAGGTAGATACATATTTTGTGGAGCCACGATTCAGGTCGCTACAGAGTAGTTAAAATGTAAGAATTTTCTAACTGAGATTCTAGTATCCTGCATTATTTATACTGAAGGGTATGTGGCTGATGTTCAGTATTTCCCAAAAGAAAGATCTTGAAAGGCAGTGAAGATCGACTACCTGGTTGAAAGCTAGGGAATGAAATAAAAGAAGAAAAGTAGGGCCAGGGAACTTAGAAGAAAAACATAACTTCAGAGGTTTCCTAAATCTTCCCTGATGCCCAATATATGTAATTTCTAAATATTTAACCACATGTCATAATTACTGTGGCCTGAGTCTTTCCACATACACAGCAAGGGACAGAAACTTGACCATGGCAAGACAGCCATTTCTCCTATGAGACTCAGGAAGCAGACATTACAGTCCTACAGGTTCCCAGATACTTGTTTAAATAGTCTTTTGCCCTGCGGGCCAGGCCCTGGCCTGCCCTGCCCTGCCCCAAATCTGTTTTGTAATTGTGATCTGCTTTTTCTGCTTCTTAGGAAATTTCTCAAAGTTGTGGCCCTCAGCCTGATAGCAACCAAAGCTCTGGCTCCATGAGAGCCCTTTGGTGAATGATAAAAATCTCGAAATATTTAGAGAGCAAAATGGCTTTATGGCAAGAGTCCTTTTACCCACGAGGAGACTAAGGTAGAACGCTGACAGTTTAACTCTTCTTGAAGGGTAGATAAGGCACATTATGTACAAATCAGGATGCTTTACGTTGGAAATAATAAATATTCTAACTTAAAATGGCCTAGAAATTAAAAAGAATTTAATTTAATTCTTTAATTTTTTTTAAATTCTTTAATTTAATTTCTCACAAGCAGAAATCCAGATGTATAATGCATTTTAAACTCAGACTGATCGGGGCTCTGGTTCCATTTTTCTCCAATTCTTCTCTTCTCTTCTCTTCTTTTGTGCACGTTGGTTTAGACCTTAGGCTGGCTTTCTTTTTGGTAGCCAATGGCTACAGTTATTCTAGGCTTCGTATCAATGTTCCTACCACAAGGCACAGAAGAGAAACTTTTTCTTCCTCTAAGCACTAGTAAAGACTTGGGAGTTTCAGCCTGATTGGAATAATTCAAGCCACATGTCTTCCCCTGAACCAAGAGGAAAGATTATTCTGACTGGCATTAGATTAACCAAGGCCCACCCTGAGCAGGAATGGGGCCAAACCCCCAAACCAAATGTGGCTCCACCAGCAAGAAGAGACGGACCGGCTGTCAAAGAGGCAACACCCTACTGTTCCATTACTGTCCTTGCAACCAAAACAGCTGACGTTCATTTCTAGGAATGTTTAGTCCTCTAGGTATTCATAAATGCTTTTTACAATTTTGAAAAGACATTTACTTGAAAATCACACAGTTACGTAGTAAATCACAAAAGCATTTAGTGCTGAGATAAAAATAATTAATCTAATGACCTGCGATCCTTTCAGAATTAATTTTCTCTGATCTGTGGCATAGTAATGATGAAGCCCCAGGTCCTCCGTGTTT